>NC_062549.1:6817361-7119780 GCF_016906955.1 Phacochoerus africanus
GCTCTGCCAAATAGGCAAAATCACAAGGTTAGGTTTCAAACAGCAAGGTTTTCTGAACTATTCATTGGCGTCGGAAAAAGAAGCAACATGGTGGAAATTGATGAGAAGACTTGGAGGAGACTTGTAGAATGAGAGAATTTCTCCTAGCGGGGCCATGGACAATGAAGAGAATCGGCTCTTGAAGCTATAAGACAAAGCACTTGGATGAAAAGTACTTTGTTATTCATATGCGAGGCTACAAAATATTTTAGGATAGGCTGATAAGGAAGCAAGAAATGCTATTGACCATTTCCAAACATGAAGTAGTCAGAGCCTGTTCATATTTCAACACACTACATCTGCGAAGGACGGATGAGCAGGAGTTCACACACACAGAGGACAGGGCGGGCATCAGTTCTAAAACCCCAAGGTTGCTAAGAAGCTTCCATTGTTTTTTGCTAAAATCCTGAGCCCCAGAGACGGACACAGCAGAAACATGCTGGGGTCAAGTGCTCACACTCCCCGCAAAGTTCCCAAGGCTTCCCAGGGCCCGTGGTGCACAGATCACGTTTTGAGTCACTCTGGAGGAGGGGCAGGGTGCAGTGTGGATGAAGGCGTGGATCAAGGCATTGCCACCTCTTCCGAATGGAAGGCCAGGGAGGTCACACCAGAGGCCACAGCTGGGGAAGACCTGGGTGCCCACACAACTGAAAAACGGACCTTCCGTGGAAGAGAACAGCAAAGATACCTCTGGGAGTTCCCACTGTGGCTCAGCAGTAATGAACCCTATTACTATCCGTGAGGACTCAGGTTCCACCCCTGGCCCTGCTCAGTGGGTTAAGGGTCCAGCATTGCCATGAGCTGTGGCGTGGGTCGCAGACTCGGCTTGGATCTCATGTTGTCGTGGCTGTGGTCTAGACCCACAGCTGCATCGCTGATTCAGCTCCACCCTGGGAACCTCCATAGGCTGTGGGTACAGCCCTAAAAAGACAGGAAAAAAAATTTAATAAAAAATAGATAAAAATATGTTAAAAAGATACCTCTAAACTCAATGCCGTCCAGTGTGGTTCCGTCAGTCTGTAAAACCACATGGGCTGGACTTTTGGCAGGTCTCTTGCTAAATTCCTATTTATTTATGCACATATTTATTTTTGCCACCATTGGTTCTGGTAGTTCACATCCCACCCCATCACTCCTTCCCCAGAACAAAGACTGAGATTCTCACACCCCCAGCCTTTCCTCCCAGCCTTTGTCCTATAAAGGAAACAATGTCTTTTTGTCTGTGGAGGGGAAAGAAATATGAAGATGCCCTCTCATCCACAGCATGCGTGCTGCCCCTCCCCCAGCAGGGCCCAGGGCCCAGGTCCCAGATCCTGTGCCATTTCTCTCGAGCTCCTCAGCCCCCACACTGAGACAGAAATGTATGTGTAAGCCTCTTTCCCTTCCAGCCCTCCCCAGCCCTCTTTCCCTGGGTCGATGGGATTAGAAACGGCTGATTTAATTAGTCCAGTTGCAGCTTCGCTTTATTACTTTCTCATTTACAATGAAATAATGGGGAGCAGGCAAAAGGAATTTGTCATTATCTAAGGAACCGATGAGGCTGGGGAGGATGCCAATTTCTGGACTCAGCTGCAGCCCTTAGCTTGAGGCAGACAAGGGAAGTCGCTGCCTTTCCAAGAAAATCAGGATTTGTGACAGTTTGCGGAGTCCAGCAGGCAGCAGGCCTGGACCTCCGGGTTTCTAATAATCACCCAAGGGACCTGAGTGGGAAATCTGCCTCTGCCACTTTCTGTGCCACCGTGGACAGGTCGCTGACCTTGCTCACTGAACCTCCACTCTGTCTATGCATTATTCACACCCCTGGAGGATTTCCACCTCGTGACCCTGGGTGCCAGCACAATGACTGCGACGCCTTGGGTCTGGAGAGGGGCAGGTGCCCAGGAGTCCACCTGTCTAGACGGTGTTCAGGTAACTGATGCAGGCTGGCAGTGAGAACTGCCCAACGGGACAGCTACGACGGACGTGTGGTCCCAATGGGCCTCCTTGGCCCCATCACTAATCCTCCCTGCCGCCGCTGTCGTCGTATGCAGAGAAGTTCTCACCGGGGCCCAAACGCCCCATCTTTTCTCACTTCCATGTTCTACACGTGCTGTTCCCCCGTCAAGGATTTCCTTTTCCTCCTCCACCCCCATTTCTTTCTCCAACTGGCAAACTCTTCCTTCCCGTAAAAGCCCCAAACCACTATTACCACCTCCGTAAAGCTCACCCTGATTCTCAGAGGCAGAGCCTGGCCCACTGGCCCCTGTGCGCGGTGTTTTGTCCAGCCGTCATCAGAGCACACAATTAATTACATATATTTCTCAAGTCTTCCCTCCGAACAGATAATGAGACCTTCGGGATCATATTCTGTTCAGTTCAGTGTCGCCAGAACCTAGAAAACTCTCTGATCCTTAGTGGGGTATTCAAAATGTGCCTGCCTCATGAAAGAACCAATCAATCAAGTGATCGATCAATCAATTTTGAGTCAATCTCATTGTCTATGAAGCCCCAGCTTCAGAATGATAAAATGCATAGTCGTCTAAGTGATGTGATTTCAGAGAGATCAATAACTCCCTCTCTCCCCCAAAATAGCTTCCCTCGAATCCAATTATGGTGCATGAAATTCTCACCATTGGTTTATACTCATTCAATTCAACAGATATCGATTGTGACAAGAACTGTATGAGATAAACTTGAAAGTGTAGTCGGCCCCTGTCTTCCATCCCCTCTGGGTGAAGCATTGGAGGAGCTCCTCCTAGCAGGGAAGGTAACTCTTAACTGTGGAAGGTTTTCCAGGAAGAGTTTCTGGCTCTGGGAGACTCGCTGGCCCTTGTCTCTGAAAGAAGGAGCAAGCGTGGGAGGAGGAAGAGATGAAGCCGATGGAGGAGATAAGGAGTTAAGTTGGGAACATCCTGGGTTGGGGAACCTCAGGGAAAGTGACCAGTGAGTGGTGAATGCAAGCCTTTGCATCGCAGGGGAGACAGGTCCTATCACACGGTGATGCAGGCCGTCCCTCCAGCAAAGCAGGCCCAGCACATGCCACGGAGTAGATGACATCACACAAGGAGAGGCTGGGACCAAAGAAGGAAAAACATCCAAAGACCAAATATAGGGAAAATGACTTAGTGGAGAGAAATTAAGGCATCTGACATCTAGCTAAGCTCTTTTAAAAAAAAAAATACGTTTTCCTTTTTAATATGTAATCCTCTATCCTTTTGGAGGTAATTATCACCTTCTTCACTTAGCATTTGTTGAATGAATGAATAAATGAATAAGTGAATGGATAGGCTTTGTGTTGTAAGTACTATTGTGATTTCCATATTCTGGGTAAAGCAACTAGAATTTGGGGAGAAAAAAAATGATCTAACGAGGAGTTTGAATAGAAGCAGAGCCCAAATTCAAACTTGGCTCTGATTTGTCCATTTCTTCTTTGCTGCCTTCCCCAGTGTTAAAATAGAGATTTTCTAACCTAGTCTTCCTTCAAATTCAGCTCAGGGTTGCCTCCACGTGGAAGTCTTCCCTCACCCTGTCTTCAACCTGCCCATGCCCGAGTGAACTGGTAGCCTTTTTCTGGGTTCCCATGGCCAAAGCAGAAACAGTTCCAGGCAACCAGCTCCCCAAGGGCGGCAATTATTCTTTTGCCATCACTACATCCTCACGTGGAGCCTGGCACATAAAGAACCTCAACACATGCTTATTTAAGGATAAAAATTATAAGCAAGTAGGCAATTACAATTCTGTGTGCTGGGTGCTAAGATGAAAAAAAGCACCAGGTACTGAAGGACTCCAGGGAAAGATGGCCCTGACTCAGACTCAGGGTCAGGGCAGCCTTCCTAGGGCTCAGCAGATGAATAGGAGTTTGTCTATTAGGAAAGAGGGGATAATATTCCAGGAAGATAAGTCTAATGTAGTGTTTCCCCAAACAGAGAATATGGACCTCCACAGAAGAGAATTTCTGTGATGTGGGGAGAATACGTTTTACTTCAACAGTTATCAACTTTTTTCACGAGAATTAGAAAAGAATTATACTGGAGTTCCCACTGTGGCTCATCGGTAATGAACCCAACTGGTATCCATGAGGATGCGAGTTCCATCCCTCGCTTTGATTAGTGGATTAAGGAGCCGGCACTGCCCATGAGCTTCGGGATAGATCAGTGATGCAGCTCCTGCATTGCTGTGGCTATGATATAGGCCGCAGCTATAGCTCCAATCCTACCCCAGCCTGGTAACCTCCAAATGTTGCAGGTGTGGCCCTAAAAAGCAAACAAACAAACAAACAAAAAAGAATTACACATATGCACACACAGGCACACATACATATGTTCGGTACATTAAACCCATGCTTTTGCACCTAATGTAATTAAGTTAATTCCTACTTTTTAAGTAACAGTTCATCTTAAAAATAAATATTAATGGGAGTTCCCATCATGGCTCAGTGGTAACCAACCCAACTGGGATTGATGAGGACACAGATTCGATCCCTGGCACTGCCCAGTGGGTTAAGGATCTGGCGTTGCCATGAGCTGCAGTGTAGGTCGAAGATGCAGCTCAGAACCCATGTTGCTGTGGCTGTGGCTGTGGCTGGCGGTTGCGACTCTGATTTGACTCCTGGCCTGAGAAATTCCATACGCAGTGGGTGTGGCCCTAAAAAGCAAAATAAATAAATAAAATAAAGGCACAGGTGGTACGTGGATGTGGCAAAGCCGTGAAGGCGACAGTGAGTACCTGGAGTTTTGGAAGCGCTAAGCCTAGGCAAGCAGGCCTGAAGCCGCATGGGGCAGGCCAACTCGGCAGGCAGTGTAAACTGATGAAGTTGTGAACTAGATGCGGGACACCGTGGGGCCGGGTCTGGATGCTTTGGAAGGGACCGCATCCTGCAGGCCTTCAACACTCGCCCAGGAGCTTGGGATTTCTCCTGAGGGCAGGACATCAGGGAGGGATAGAGTCCAGGAGGTTGTCAGGATCGGGGTTTAAGCAAACGGGACACTCAGTCCCACGCTTCAGACGTCTTGAGACGTGCCTGCCAATTCAAACCGTCCGAGACACGCGCCAAGAGAAACCCACAAAGATATATGCGGTAGCATCGTCTACGATGGCAAAAAAACTGCAAAAAACCCAAAAGTGAGACGAAAAATTGAGTACAGAGCAGCAAGTCCAAGCATGAAAGATCAAAAGCGTCAAAGTCGTTTTTAAAAATATACAACAACGTGGGAGAAATGCTCACACATAAAGTGAAAGATCTAGATACAAATCTGTATCTTCGGCAGGATAGATACATACATATTCATTATAGCGAAAAAATTGGAAGAATACACACACACTAATACACAATATATATTATAAATATAACCGCGTGTAGAGCTAGTGGTAGGCCTACAAAGTTTTTTTTAACTTTCAGCTTTAAAATTTCTACCACAAACATCATATCATTTATTTATTTTTCTTTTACTTCTTTGACTTATTTTTATTTGGGAAAAAAAAAGGAAGTTATTTTTAAGAGGAAAAGTCACTTTCATCAAGACGGAGCAGAGACAAATCTTTGCTCCCAAAACGGAAGCCAAAGCAAAGGCTCTGATGGCCGAGAAAGGAATGATGAAAGGTGTCCACTCAAAAAAAAAAAAAAAAAAGGAGTTTCCACTGTGGCTCAGCGGTAATGAACCTGACTAGTATCCATGAGGATGTGAGTTCGATCCCTGGCCTCACTCATTGGGTTAAGGATCTGTCATTGCCTTGAGCCATGAGGTAGTTCTCATAAGAGGCTTGAGTCTGGTGTTGCGTGGATGTGGCAGAGGCCAGAAGCTGCAGCTGTGATTCAACCCCTAAACTGGGAACTTCTATATGCCTCGGGTGTGGCCCTAAGAAAAAAAAATGAAGAAGTAAAAAGAAAGACCCGGAGTTCCGGTCATGGCGCAGTGGTTAACGAATCCGACTAGGAACCATGAGGTTGCGGGTTCGGTCCCTGCCCTTGCTCAGTGGGTTAATGATCCGGCATTGCCGTGAGCTGTGGTGTAGGTTGCAGACGCGGCTCGGATCCCGCATTGCTGTGGCTCTGGCGTAGGCCGGTGGCTACAGCTCCGATTCAACCCCTAGCCTGGGAACCTCCATATGCCGCGGGAGCGGCCCAAGAAATAGCAACAACAACAACAACAACAACAAAAAGACAAAAAAAAAAAAAAAGAAAGACCCACATTCTAGCAGATAAGACCTGGCAGCTCTCATGGCCACCCAGCTCTATAAGAGCACCAGCAGGGGGAAAAGACTTAACTGTTATTCATTCTAGCATCAAACTCCCGTGACGATGGAGTTGGTCCCAAGATCAAAGAATAACCACCTGCTCGTGTCCGTTGCCAACATCCAAGCCAACAAACAGCAGATCGAATAAGCTGTGATGAAGCTCGATGACCTTGACAGGCCAAGGTCAACCTCTTCATTGGGTCTGATGGAGCCAAGAGGAGGACATTTGATCAGCCCCTGACTATGACACTTGGGATGTTACCTCCAAAATTGGGATCATCTAACCTGGCTGTGTCCCCTGCAAACAAAGACAAAGAAGCAAGAGGAAGTCACTGAGGACTGTTGGTTGCTGCCCCTGTAATAATGGCCCTGGAAAAAGAAGAAAGAATGGATCTCACGACTAATTTTAAAAATCGGAGGCTGTGTTCAAATTCCCTTTTCTAGTCACTCCCCTTTTGTCTCCTGCTGGCTGAGGGAGCTCAGCTTTTGTTCCTGTGACCCTGGGCTTATCTTCATCAACAGCAGTGTGTCAGAACCATTTTCTGAATCAAAACTGGGGCCACAGAAGGGGAGGACTTCTGATGAGGCCCCCGTGTTTGTCCTGTACAAATGAACTTTCCAGGGGGGCAGAGAGAGAAAATGAAAATACAGTGTAAGGGGAAAAACTAGTTTCTTTTTACTCCAGCTAATTAATTATCTGATCTTATTTAAGCAATGAACCACAATAGAGTTAAGGCTTGTCTTTGTATTTTTTTTTTCTTTCCCCATGTTAACAATGTATGAAGTCCTTTTGTTGTTGTTGGGGGGGGGGGGATTTTATTTTATTTTATTTTATTTTTGGTTTTCTGTTTTTTGCTTTTTTCTTTTTAGGGCTGCCCCTGTGGCATATGGAAGTTCCCAGGCTCAGGATTAAATGGGAGCTGCAGCTGTTGGCCTATGCCATAGCCACAGCCACAGAGGATCTGAGCCACATCTGCATATTTTGCCACAGCTTGCGACAACACCGAATCCTTAAACCACTGACCGAGGCCAGGGATCAGACCCACATCCTCAAGGATACCAGTCGGGTTCTTAACCTGCTGAGCCACAGTGGGAACTCCATGTATTTGTATCTTTTGAATATTATCCTTTTCCTTTCCACTCATTCGTCAGATCATAGAATCTCAGGGTTGGGAGAGGCCCATAAGTTCATCGGGTCCAGTCCTTTCATTTTGCAGGAGGGACACTGAGGCTCACGGCTGAGCTGACTCAGAATTTAGTAAAGGAAAGAGAGTACAGAGACAAGAGGAGGAGGAGCCACTGGGAGGTGGTGGCAAATGTGATATGGTTTGAAATTAAACAGAATTCGAACATTTCTTAGCCATGTAACCTTCCATAAATGTCACCTCTACAAGTGTACATGGAAATAACATCCCCCACGGAGGCAATGTCTCAATATTGGCCACACACAGTACAAAGCATGTGACACACATGTCGTACGTCACTGCACATTCAGCATGAGGTAGGGAGTGGCTGTCGGCATCCTTTTGTTACAGACTGAGAGGGCAAAGTTATGGAGCTACAAAGTGGCCGTCGTATTCACACACAATTCACAAAGTCGGGAAGCAGAGTGTTCCAGGCTGTTTTGCCCCGTCTACCTCGAGAAGTCCTCCTTCTCTACACTTTTCAAATCAGGAGTGAAAGCCCTATGAAACGGCCGGGTGTACAGAGTTTAAGGCATTGCTATTGTTCCTGCGTTATCCAAAGCGGTTGGGATTATCCTCAGATTCAAAATCGATCTGAGTCAGCGGCTTCATCCCTCGAATGCTTTGCTAAGTGATAACTCGGGCTCATTTCACGTGGATTTTAAAGGCCCTTTGATTATAGCTCTGAACATCCAGGCCCTCTGATGGTCTTGCCGGAAAGTACAAGACCACTGAGCTTCCGTGTATGAATGGAAATTCAACTCTTAGAGACGACCATGGGACTAGGAGCCAGGAACCCCACCGTCTCCACGGAGTCCACCACATATAACCCTCAGGACCAAGGAAGCGGTCACTGACTGTGCGGAGGCCCCATTTCTGCATCCGTAAAACGGGAACTGATATTCAAATAAGGACAAAATAGTATCTTTCTGTGTGTCTGAGCCGGATCGTGACAAATGCAAATGAGAAATTCAAAATTCCCTAGTCCAGGGGCTACAAACATAAATGCCTCTAGGAGCTGGGAAGATAATAAAATGAGTGAAATAAACTTTGCGTTATGTAACAGCAGTAGCTCGGATTGTGGTGAACTAAGGATTCTCATCAAAAGAAATGCCGAATTCCAGCTTGGTGCAGAAATGTGGGCTCAGGAATTCTAGATTTCCCCCATTGTCAATGGAAGGCAGAAATAAATCTATTTATGTATGTATGTATGTATGTATTTATTTATCATTTTATGGCTGCACCCGCTGCATATGGAAGTGCTCAGGCTAGGAGTTGAATTGGAGCTATAGCTGTCAGCCTACACCACAGCCACAGCAACGCAAGATCCAAGCTGTGTCTTTGGACTACACCACAGTTCATGGCAATGCTGGATCCTTAACCCACTGAGCAGGGCCAGGGATTAAACCCAAGTCCTCACAAATCCTAGTCGGGTCCGTTATTGCTGAGCCACAAGGGGAACTCCAGAAATTTATCTTTTTTATAAAACCTATTCTGAGTTTTAAAGGCTAATAATTAATTCAAATGAATTTAGGGATTATATAGGCCAAATAGATCTTCCTGAAGGCTAAATTTGTCCGCTGGGCCAATGGTTCATGACCTTTGAGGCTAACCCATCTCCCTCTCACCCCAGGCAAGGACACCGAGGTGCTGTGAGGCCACTGGAGTGGCCTGTCACCACCAGGACCAGAATCCAAGGGTCCTGTCCGCTGGTTCTGGGCACTTCCATAGCACCTTGCTGCTTCTCCTTTGATTCTCTGGAGTGGACTGGAAAAGAAAGATTTTGCAAATTCAACACAGAGTCACAAAACTTGGATCCCCTGCCCCCCACCCCCCACCCTGGCAGGGTCATTTGGCCAGAGTCCAAGGCACAAAAGAGGTGATTGGCTGCCTGGTTTCCTGACCATGAGGGAAGCAGTGAGAGTAAGGAAACACTGGGCTCACATCAAAGTTCAGAGCGATTCCGCTCTCTTTCAGACACTGATGCATCTGCATATTCATAAAGTCTGGATCATTATTCTAATAATACCAACCATTGCATCTCTATTTTCTCAGGTATTACCTCTTATCTGTTGAGCAAAGAATACCCCCAAAGGGCTCTACTTCTTTCACCCCAGTAAGATAAGCTGTTGCCAAGAGAACCAGCTCCAGAAGTCAGAACCTTGGAGAATAAAAGGCATCAGGTTATGCAAAAACAATTACACCCAGGACCCTGATTGCATTATTAGCAGTCCAAAATTCAGCTTTGAGCAATTATCTACTCCACGCCCATGAAGAAATAAAGCACAAGCCATTCCTTAACTGTCCTTCTAAGCAAAGGAGAGGAAGAGATTTATCTTGCAATGTGTGGGAGAGTTTGTATTAATGAGGCAGAAAACAAATTCTTGGAGGAAAAAAAATCATGTACATCCGTACAGCCCGTTGGTGGTTTTTCTTCCATTATTAAAAGTTTTTTTAAAAAATCGAAGAAAACAAGTAAGTTAAATCTCTCTATTCATAGCCCAGTTATCATTCTATATCAAGGCCTGCAGAAGATCAGATGATCCCTTTCAGATCTCACAAATGACTTCTTGTCTCCTATCAATCACCAGACCTTTGGTTCAAGACAGCACAGATAGATGTCAGACCGTCCATGTACCAGCCCCTGTGCTGGGTCCAGCGTTGAGCAGGATTGACTGGCAGGCCCTCAAGGAACTGCATCGTCTGAGCTGAGAGCCCAGGGGTGGAGAAGCTGACACCAAATCCGCTCATCACAGAACCAGGTGAGTCTGAACATCTCTCCCAAGGTCTGTGGAAGCAGAGGATGGAACAACTAGCAGCACCTGGGAAAGTCAAGGAAGGCTGCATGGAGGAGGTGACATTTATGGACATTGAAGGAGGAGTAGGAATTTGCCAGAAAGACAAGGTAGTAGGTTGTCGTGATGCGAAGACAAGTACTATGTGGTCACCGGTGTGAAAAATCCTTCAGGGACCCCATGTGATGGATGACACAGGGCCCTCTGGGGCATGAGGTGGAGTGTAGCACCTGGGATTTGTCTGTAGAGTTTTCATCTCATCATTTCATTTGATCCTTAAATCAGCCCAAAGCCCTGATTTCATTGCTTTTCTTTCTTGCTAGACTGTAGATTGTACGAGGAAGCCAGGACTTATAAAGAGCCAGACACTTGGGCGAGTATTTTGCATTTATAATTTAATCTTCCTATCAGGCCTGTGCAGAGGAAATCCTTCCTATCCCCATTTTGCAGACCGGAGTCCAAGGCAGCAGGCCATGAGTTACCTGTCCCAGGTCACAAAGCGGGAGGGATAGGATCCAGACCCAGGCAGTCTGGCTCCAAGGGCCACACCCCTCACCACGCACACGTGCCCATGTGATGCACGCGGTTAATAACTAGACACACAAGGCACAGAGAACACAAGGCAGGGTCCGAATCGGGGGCTGAATCTTCATCTCCAGCATCCTGGCTCTTTCTGCTCCAGGTGGGGCCCAAGGTGACCAGTTTCCCACAAACCCTCGCAGCCTGCCTTCTCTATGGACAGCAAGAGCGTAGGCAAATGGGCGTCGGATGGTCCTGGTCCCAGGGCATCTCCGATCGCTGGCTGTCCCTTCTTCCCTGCGCCCAGGCCTGGGGATGACATGTCAACCAGCACAGCAGCACTGGGGGAAATTCTATTTGTCACCTTATTAGAGCCACCCTCAGACACCAAATGATACACAGTCTCCCAGGGATGTTTCAATGTAATGATTTATTCCCAACCTTGGCCTTGCCCTCCCTTCTTCCACACACCGATGCCACTCATCTCTACATCTCTTAAAAGTGGGAAGTGGACCACCTCAGAAGCAGAGAGTGACTTTGAATCCCAGCTTTGCCCTTTATTCACATCTCAGGCATGAAGAGCCCTCGGCTATAAAATGGGATTTATCCATTCAACACATATTTATTGGGGACCCATAATGTGCCAGACACATAGAATTCGTGGTCAGCAAAATGAACCTGGCCCTGCCTCGCAGAATCTACAGTCTAGCCAGAGAGAAAAGCGATGAAATCAACCACGACGATCAATGTGCTAAGTATTCTGTCAGAGGAAGCATAATTTTTCCAGCCGGGAGGGGACATTTCCAATTCTTCCCCAGGGTGTGGAAAGCAGGACTACATCCTGTGCCTGGGAGCATTTTGGAAGAAGCGCAGTCAGGATGGGAGGCTGTGCAAAGAGGAGAGTCTTGGGATTCAGACAAGATCAGGGGCTACCATTTACTGGGCACACTTTTCCTCATCTATCAAATGGGTACATTAGCAAGATCTACCTCTAAACTTTGTTCATGTTTTTTTGTTTTTGTTTTTTTTTTTGCTTGTTTTTGGAGAACTAAATGAGATCCCGTGCAAATCTGTCATAGAGGAGGTTTTCAACGTGTGGTCTTTCCTGTCCCGTGTGTCCATGAGTGAAAATGACAGCGCCAGCCCACACAGCAAGTCCTGAGCTTGGAGCGGTATCGGGCTACACCCAGTCACTGAGTCACTCTTTTAACCCATCTCTTGTTAGTGTCATAAACCCAAAAATGCACGAGAAGCAGAGTGAGCAGGAAAGAGGCCTGCATAAAAAATACAGAAGAGAAGTTGCTGTCATGGCTCAGCAATAACAAACCCGACTGGCATCCATGAGCACCCAGGTTCAATCTCTGGCCTCACTCAGTGGGTTAAGGACCCATCATTGCCTTGAGCTGCAGTGTAGGTCGCAGACGTGGCTGTGGTGTAGGCTGGCAGCTGCAGCTCCGATTTCGACCCCTAGCTTGGGAACTTCCATATGCCACAGATGCGGCCCTAAAAAGACAAAAAATATAATAATACAGAAGAAATCTGGTTCCAGCCACCCTTGGGGAACCAACTTCCTATGGGGCCCTGGGCCTCATTGGTCAATTTGATTTTCACCTGCCAGCAGGATAGTATCTACACCAATGGTCCCGCGGTAATGAATGGCATAAAGATCAGAAGCTGATGGAACAAGCAGATGACAGGCAGAGGAAAGCCTTCCAGGCAAGAGTGATTCAGGCTCTTATCATGTCCGTGATTATTATCATTCAGAAGCTGGGCCACGGGGAAGCTGAAACGTTGATGATAAATCATGGTAACGATGTGTCCACCTCTCTTACCACGAACAAAATAGAAAGACTAGGACTAGCATCCCAGCTCAGTCACTTTCAGCTGTGTGACCTTGGTGATGTTAATTAGCCTCTCTGAGCCTCCATTACTTCATCTGCAAAATGGGGGAGAGCAATATGTTGTCCACAGCATGATGTGCTGAGGAGGAAAAGAGAGAGCCTGTGTCCAGTGCTGGAAATATCTTAGGAGCTCCGTAAACATGTGAGGTGCCGTTAAACAGGGTTTGCTTCCCCGCCTGCCCCTCGGAAGCCTGACTGCCCATCTCGACAAGCATTTCCTGACCCAGAAATCATGCTTCTCCCTGGGGAATTTGCTCTCTGCAAATTCTATACCATCAATAGCTGGACCCCCAGCCTCCTTCCTCTTCCCCTAAGCATCCTCTCCCATCTCAGGAAATGGCTTCCCTTCTCCTATGTCCAGCCCCTCAACCCATACCCGCTCTCTGTCCAAAGTGGTCCCTCCTCCCATGTCAGCCAGGCAGCCACTCCCTCTGAAAGGCCCCTCTTCCCACCTGACCAGCCTCAGAGGGTGTCTCCTTCCACCTCCTTCTAAGCTCCTCCTTCAAAGCTCCATCTCATCTGTTGCTGTCAGAACCTACTTCTTGCCTTTCATCCTGATTCCTATGGGTTTGTCCCTCCCCGTTGTGCCTTCATCCCAACCATGATGCTCAAATTCCTTGTGGCTCCAGGAAGCTGCAGGCCTGCCCAACTCACACGCACCCAACAGTGCTGTGGTCCTGCTCCCCTGGGCGGGGAGTTCCCATGCCTCACACATTCATCTGGGACCCCGCTCCATCACTGGGTGTCCTCCGCTTGCAACCTGAGCGTGCTGATTATTGCGCCCCAAATTACTTACATTCTAGGCCATTAACTAAGACTCCACCTACCTTTTCCTTTGGGAGGTCACCAGGGATGTTTGTCTGAACCCTCCTGGCCATGGAAGGTCCCATGGTGCCAGGAGACTGACAGAGAAGCAGGGCCTCCTGTCCAGAGCTGCAGGCAGCTCTGAGATCAAGAGCCAATTCCAGGTCTGATGAGAGAGTGGACCAGGGCACTGGAAGCCAGAGGAGAGTCTGGACAGCCGGAAAGCTGAGGGCCGGGCAGGAGAAGGTTTCAGAGCCAGCAGTGTGGACTGGAACTCAAATGCAGGGGTAGAGTTGGACAGCTAAGCGGCATGTGGGTTGGAACGAATGAATGAATCAATTAATTTAATTCATCAGGCACTTATTATGGGGCTGGACCTATGCCAGGTGTGGCAGATCATTCTAATACGACTGCCCCTCAAGGAGCTTTAGAGGAAAAGGTGGCGTTTCATACCAAGACAAGGCTGCCCAACCCTGTGATCTGGAGGCATTTCCAAACCAGGGACAAGCCCCTTCTCCAAAGTCCTGACTCCTACGTGGTACCCAGTCATTGTTCCCACATGCACTTGTACCAGAATCCGTACTTAGCTACAGCCACAGCATGCTGTATCTGCAAAAACCATCAGCCTCACCATCAATCCCCAAGCTTGTATGGTCTCTGAATTATTTAACACTACATTCCAAGAGGCTGTGAATAATGGAATGGGGTGTAAATAATCTTATCTCTGTCTCTACAAGCAGAGATTGTGAAGGGGCATCTAGAGAGCCTCCATTCTGCCAGAATGTTACAACACCTGTGCGTGATTAAAAACCAAACCAAATGCCCCCCCCCCCAAAAAAAATAACTGCTATTCCCTAGTGGGAGGAAGAACTGAGCAAGGGTCTCATCATATTTCATATATATAGAGAGAAGCGATTATATCAGGTTTGAAGTTCAAGTGCCTCTAGGATAATTACAGGACAGCTTTAGAGTTGTATAGAGCCTGACACATCACCCGGTTCTTTCACTGGCCTCATAGGGACGGGCAGGGTGGCTCTCCTAATTGACAGACAAGGACACTGAGCCCCAGGGAGATCAGCCGGCTTACAAATAGAGTTACAACAAGGAGGAAGCAAGCCTGGGGCATGGGTTTTCTGACTTCCTTCCCAGTGTTCTCCCTCTCCCCCCTTCCCACCCGGCTATCGGGGCATCAAGCAAATATGCCTTAGGCCTCCCAGGCATCATGCAGTGTTATTGTGACCTACCCATGTTTCAGGCAAGCCTTGGTGGCAGGTGGATGTTTGTGAGGGCATGGGAAGGGATTCCCGTGGTCCATGCCCCACACTAAGAGTCAGACACTTGACCTATCTGTAAGTTGATAAGCCACTAAGGAAAAGGAAGAAGAAAATGAAGGCATGCAGGGGGTGAAGGGCTTTGTCAATAGCCCCCTGCCCAACCCAAGGACTGTGGTGTGGTTGCAACAAGCTTTGGCCCAAGAATCAAGAAATCTAGGAACCGGTTCTGATTCTGCTGCTATCAGCTGGACAATCGCGGCAAAGTCTCATCATGGTGAGCATCCAAGTTCTCATTCAATAAAATGAGACATGTAACAGTTTAGACCCCACAGAGTTGCAGGGTAACCGATATGGGACCCGTGTCCATTAGTGGAAGCGCCATCACCATCTATGAGCGGATGGGTGGGACAGTGGTGGGGAAAGCAGAATACCCATCAGGCCTGCGGTAATTTGCCATCTTTCCAGAGAACAGGAGCCAACGCAGAGTCCTAAATATGGGTTCCCCAAGCCTGGTTCACAGGAACAGTCCGTGATACCCCAAAGCCTTCCATTTCAGCCTTTCCCCATCCTCTCCCAATTTCAAAATCTCCGTTACAAAAACCGACCTCCCTGGAGAAGCATGGAGGAGGATAGGGTCAGAAGTGAGAGATGCAGGAAAGATGCCACTGCAGCCTTCACCCTCATTTCAGAAGTGTGTGTCCTCAAAGGTCTCTCTAGGAGCTTGGAATCTCTTGTGACAACTGCCGCCTACTCATGGGTCCCTAAAGGACCATTTGAATCTGTCTCAAGACACACCTTGAGTCCTCCCTCGCGTCCACCTGAACTGGACCCCTGACTACATTAACCAGGAAGTGGAGACGAGCATCTTAAGCTAATTAAGGAAAGCAGGTTATTACAGGGAGACGCCAGTCAAAAAATTTAAGGAAATCCAGTAGGAAAGAGCACTGAAATGGCAGCTAATTGAGAGAACAATTGGGAAGAGCTATTAACCAGAATACATTCAGTTCCACTGCTTAAGTGTCAAGAGGAGAATAGCTTCCCAAAGTCTGATCAATGATTCCACTTCCTCCCCAACACTGAGAGAGCGCGTCAGGTAGGATGATAAAAGATGATACAAAAGGTGAGGCTTGTTCCCCCTGTTCTCATCATTTCTCTCCTTCTCTGCCCAGGATTATTGCATCGTTGAATTGTGATTGTATCTCCGCTACTTCTGTGAGCATCCTGAAGGGAGAAAATTGTGTCTCATTTTTCTTTCTTTACTCAGTGAGTCTCTGAACGTCTCCACACGGGTGGTCCACAGACACCTTTAAATCAAGGTGCCTTACACTGAGTTCCCTGCCTGCCCCCCAGATCTGTCCTTCCTCCCGACACCCTACCTCCACTGATGGCACTGCCAACGCCCCAGTCACCAGGTGAGAAGGCAAGGAGCTACCCTTGACCCTCCAACTCCTCCACGACCTACCGCCACCAGTCCTAAATCTGGTTCATGTTGGCCTTAGGCTTCAATTCGAGTCTCTGATGTTTACTGAAGTCTGTGTATGTGCCGTATATTCTTCTAGCTCCAGGGAAACTCAGGCTGAAAAAAAAAAATGGACAAAATGAATGTCTCTGTGGTTCAAATCCAGCTCCATCCCTTACTGGTTTGGGCAAATTACTTATCCTCTGTTCTTTGCTGTTTGTTTGTTTGTTGTTTTCTTTTTTTGGCCACCCCCAAGGCACTTGTAAGTTCCCAGGCCAAGGATCGAAGCCGAGGTGGCGCCGCAACCTACACCACAGCTGCAGCAGCACGGGATCCTTAACCCACTGCACAGGGCTGGGGATGCAAAGAACACCTCCACAGAGACAAGTCAGATCACTAACTCACTGAGCCACAGTGGGAACTCCCTGCTTATCCTCTGACTCAATGTTCTCAGCTGAAAAATGGAGGTTAAAAACAGTGCCTACTTCTGAATGGATGGATGAATGAACAAACTGGTATATATAGATGATGGCATATTATTCTTCCTTGAAAAGGAAGGAAATTTTGGGGTTCCCTGATGGCTCAGCAGGTTAAGGATTTGGCATGGTCACTGCTGTGGCTCAGGTCACTTCTTTCAGTCCTTAGCCCAGGACCTTCAACACGCCATGGGCACGGCCACCAAAAAAAAAAAAAAGGGAAAGGAAAGGAATCTTGTTTCTTGTCTCATGCTACAACATGGATGTATTCTGAAATATGCCAAGGCATATAAAAAATGACAAATATTGTTGATTTCACTTAGATGAGCTATCTAAAGCAATCAAACTCATAGAATCAGAAAGTAGAATGATGGTCTCCTGGGGTTAGGGAAGGGGAATCGAGGAGTTGTTATTTAATGGGTATAAGGTTTTAATTCTGCAAAATGAAGAACTTCTAGAGGATTATTGCCTCACAATGGGACTAGACTTACAACTACTGAATTGTACACTCTAAAAAGCTTATGACGGTACACTGTGTATTCTTTTTTTTGCCAAAATTAAAAATTTTTAAAAATCAGCCTAAGAAAAGGATGCCACCAGAGTTCCCACTGTGGCACATTGGGTTAAGGATCTGGCGCTGCTGGAGCTGTGATGTAGGTTGCAGCTGCTGCTCGGATTTAATCTCTGGCCTGGGAATTTCCATATGCCATGGGTGTGATGAAAAAAAACCCTGCTACCTCATAGGGGGGTTATGAATTCAGTTTCAATATATGATTGGTATGTGCAGAGTGCCTCGAATGCAGGAAGCGTTCATAGGAAGAGCCACGTGGCACTAGCTCATGTGTGGCACTAATGTGAATGATATGAACTCTAATTGTAATAAGTGATACCAAGGAATGTGGGCTCCTCCCTGTGCCCTGGTAACCCTACAAATCCCCCCATAAACCAGGCCAACAAAGCCTCAAACAACAGGCAGTCTGAGTCTTGGCCGAGCACCTTGTGATCCTTCAAGAACCTGAGAGGATGGGGGGCTTATAAGGAGCCGCTACAATTTCACCTCCACGCAGCTCCCATCCCCCCGGGAGGCTGTCAGGAGATGGTTTCTCATGACCTCGCCAGTTCTCATGACATATGGGACTCTTTACCCCTCCCCTCAAGGGTACAAGGGGCGATAAAACCACACAGACACATTCAGCGGGGGTGGGGGTGGGGGTCCCACAACATCACTGCATTGTCACCGGGCCCCTGTGGCTTTGGCGTTCTCCTTCTGGGGTTTGGGACAAGGACCTGGGGACCGGTGGGGCTGGAAGGGTCGGCTCCTCTTCCTCTGTCTGTGTCAGTGATAAACCGTCTCCATTGAAGCGTGGAATGCTATAAGTTTACTGGACAAATCTCTCAGGCTTTGCCCTTGGCCTTGAACTTAACAAAGAGAGAGCGAGTGTTTTGTGTAATGAAGAGAATAACAGAGGGTTTGTCCATGTCAGGAGCCCCCGCAAGAGGCTCTCCATGGGCTGTAGCCCCACCTTGGATCCATCAGCAAATACCAGCATTTCTGCCTTGAAAATACACCACCTGAGTCCCCATCGTGGCTCAGTAGGTTAAGAACCCAACTAGTGTCCATGAGGATGTGGGTTCGATCCCCAGCTTTGCTCCGTGGGTTAAGGATCCAGTGTTGCCATGAACTGTGGTCTAGTTTGCAGACTCAGCTCGGATCTGGCTTTGCTGTGGCTGCGGTGCAGGCTGCAGCTCAGATTCGACCCCTAGCCTGGGAACTTCCATATGCTGCAGGTAAGGCCCTAAAAAAAGAAAAAGAAAAAAGAAATAAAATAAAATAAAATAAAATAAAATAAAATACAGTGCCTGGTCTCTCCTCCTCCACTTAGGGTCACCTCCCATGTGGCTCCCTCGGAGGAACCTGGGAAGCTCTAAATATTCAGAGAATCGTGTCGTTCCCCTGCTCCTCACTCTTCGAAACCATCTGATTACATCAAATAAATGCCATTCTTATCCATGACCTCTGAGACCCTCATGACCTGGCTTCCACCTACACCTCCACGTCAGCTGCAGCTGGGACAGGCTCTCATCAACTAAGCTCTTGCCGCGCAGGCTTCCTCCAAGTCATCCAACCTGCCAAGAACCTCAGAGCACCTCAGATCCTCTGTACCCGCCGCCCTTCCTGCTTCTGGAGATGAGAAGAGGGCAGAAGACAAAATCCTGCAGGAGATCTCAGGACAGGAAGCCACGGAGGAGCAGCAGGGGATGTGGGCCCGTAACCTGGAGGGAGGTGGGTGTCAGGGACCCAGATGAGGGATTTTCGCAGGAAGGAGAGACTGGCAGCTGCTGTGACTGGATGGGAGCTCACGGAAGACGAGGCTCACAAGCGTGCAACAATTTTCGAGTTCCCTGGTGGCACAGTGGGTTAAGGGCCTGGTGTTACCCGTGGCTTGGGTTGCTGCTGTGGTGAGAGTTTGATTCCTGGCCCAGGAAATTCCACCTGCCATGGGCACGGTCAAAAAGAAAAAAAAAAAAAGTGTTTAACAGTTCAGCATGATGCCAAGTCACGGGTGGCCTTGCTGTGAGCAGTCCTGGAAAGATGGGGGTCAAAGTCACCAGAGGGGGAGGAGGGCGGGAGACCCAGGGGCGGGGCCAAAGAGAATCAATGAGAACCAAGTGAGAGGAAAGGATGAGGGTGAGGGTGCAGTTTAAACCAACAAGAGTCAAGTTGCGAGAAGGCAGGAGAGGATGACTGATTCCAGAGGAGAAACAGGAGGAGCCTGGAGGAGAGGAAGATGCCCAGAAACAAGAGTAAAAGAGAGAAAGGAGGGGCTTTTAGATGCTCCACCTGTCATTTGTCACAAACGTCACAGCCTTCCACTAAACACGTCATACTGGCTTCTCCTGGGCAGGTTTTGCTCAGCCTCCTCTCCATCAAGAATCTCCTCCCTACCTCCTTTGCTCCCTGCTCCTGGTAACTTTCTGTGCACACGTGGAAGACCCCCTCTTCCCACTCAGCTATCGTATCTCTCCTCTCAATTCCCCAAACCTACTGTGCATAACTCTATCACTGCTTGTGTCGATCTGTTTCCTATTTACTGTCTGACCCGCTTCCATCACGAAGGCATGAACTCTCTGTGGGTAAAACACTAATCCTATTGACATCTCTGCATCCCCGGGATGTGTCGCCCGAACGAACACACTGTTAACATTTGCTGAACTATTGGAATCAGCAGCCCTGGACTGAGTCACAGCTTGGCCATCCTGTCTCTCTGTATAGTTTCAAGTACAGTGTTTCATCTCTTTGAGCCTCAAGGACTTATACCATATACAAAGAGACCAAATCCAATTGAATATTGAAGGAATCAAATGTCATATTAACTCTTTGGAAAATAAAAAACATGCTGTTCCCCAGTGGCTCAGCGGGTTAAGAATCCGACCTTTTCACTGCTGTGGCTCTGTGGCAGCTGTGGCATGGGTTCAGTCCCTGGCCCTGGAATTGCCTCAAGCCATGGGTACAGCCAAAAAAAAAAAAAAAGATTACAATGTGATGTATTATCATTCATGGCTATTATGTCTTATCAGGAGCTGCTCCTTTAATGCAATCAGTTCAAATGGGAGCATCCACAATGCTAATAAGTTTTTTTATTTGGGTTTTTGAGAAATTGGAGAGGTGGTGGTGGTGTGGTAGACAGAATCCTGGAATTGGGTTCAAGTTCCTAAATAGACTTGAGACTCCAAGCAAATCACTTAATGCATCAATCTGATTTATTATAAATACTCACTGAGCACCCCCCAGGCACTGGGGATGCAGACGTGAGAATACTCTGGTCCCACCCAGAGGGAGAAATACCTGCAAATCACTAGTGAGAACTCAGTATCTCATAGTAATGGCTGTGATAGAGGTGGAGCAAGCCAGGCAGCAGTGCTGTGGAAGGAGCCAGAGGCAGTCAGGGAGGCTTCCCCAGAGGCAGTCAGGGAGGCTTCCCCAGAGGAGTCAGGTAGCTTTGAACGGCAACTTGCAAGAGGGATGGGACTGGCCACAGAGAGCCAGGGGAGGGGACAGCAGCATGGGTAAAGGGTAGAGGATGTGGCAGACTTCGAGGTGGCCCCAGGATCCCCACCTCTTGCTATTCATGCCTTTGTGTATCCTCTTGAATAGGGGCAGAACCTCTGCCAACCAGTAAGACGTGACGAAACAGATGGGCTATCCCTCCTATGACCGTGTCATATTGCACAGGACCTAGAAGCTAGCAGATGGCTCTAGGATCCGGCTCTCCCTGCTGACCTTGAACAAGCAAGCAGCTGTGACTCCTACAGCTTCAAGAAAACCAATTCCATCAAGAACTGAGAAAGCTGGGAAGGAGATCCTTCTCCCGCCAATCCTTCAAATGAGAACGCAGCCCAGCCAACCCCTTGACTGCAGCCTGGTTAAGATCCTGAAGCAGAGAACCCAGCTAAGCTCTGCCCCAGATTCCTGACCTACAAAAGCTATGGGATAGTCAGGGTGTGTTGTTTAAAGCGCTCCGTGTATGCTGATTGGTGATGCAGCAATAAAAAACTAATGTAAAGTAGGAGGCCACCCACGTTTAAGCTCAGAAGGGACATGGTTGTCTCCTAAGCCTTGGTTTTCCCAAGTGTCAAACAGGAATCGTCACAAGATCAGAACACATATTTCACTGGACCATTGCTGATGCCAGGGCCGTGTGGGTTCAGCGGTGAGAGTGTTGGTAAGTTGCTGAATGCCATACATTTGCTGGTTGATAGTACCCCCTCTCCTGACTTTACCACAAAGTCCCCGGGGTCTGCCTCATCCCTATTTAGAAAGAGGAACGCACTGGGAACCGACCAAGCCGTTTTCATGTCTCCCCAGAGCAATGCTCTTTCTCCTCGCTGAGCTTTGACGGGCTGTTCCTTCTGCAAGAAAGCTGTTTGCTCTCCCGCCTCCTCTCCTCTACCTTCCTTCCTACTTGTCACGCGCTTTGAGCTTACACTCTGCTTCTTCCCAGGTTCCCTTCCAAGGCGAGGTGACAGCCCCCCAGCACATCCGGACTCTGACCCTCCTGCATTCTTCATTTATTCTCATTTACCTCTTTTCTCCCATCTCACCTCTCCACGAGCTGTGACCTCCTTAAAGACAGGAATTGGATCATATTCACCTTCATGTCCCTGATATCTGGCACAAAACTTACTGCACAGCAGGGGAGATTATACACATATATGAAATATACATGTATATAAAAGCGGCCCATTTAATTTCATATATCCATTTCATGTATATATATATATATATATGGTGGAGGCATCTTCCCAGTCGAGAAAAATGGTACTAATATGAGTAGTGCAGGAAAGATGCCACCAAAATATTCCCCCGGGGAAGTAGATCCATTTATAATTTTATTCCATTGAAGAAAAGGATATGGGGGGGCTTGTTTAAACCCTTTTCTTAAACACACACACACACACACACACACACAATTGAGAGTATCTGGTGTTCTTGCAGGTGTAGACAGCTCCCCTGCCCCGGGTTCCCTCGGGGAGCTGCGGAGGAAGTGTGCTGCTGCCTGAGTTGCCTTCTCTTCTGAGCTGTCAGCTCAGCCGCCTTTAAGCAGCCTTCCTGAGAGGAGGGAGGAAGAGGAAGGAGGTGGCTTTTCTGGTGTTTAAGTCAAGAAAAGGAAGCCTTAATTAGCCAGAGACGGGGCCAGTCCCACTCTCTCAGGGGAGGCACAGGCAGGCGTTGTGGAGGCAGGAAGAAGGAGGAAGGTCTATGCAACCCCCACATGGGGCACTGGCTGGAGGATGCCGGAAGCCAGTGGGGCCAGAGAGAGAGAGAGAGAGAGAGAGAGGGGGAAGAGGCTTCACCCCCACCACCCGCCAGGTCAGGGCTGTCCTTGGCTGAAGCCATGAGGAGGAACCAACACCATGCACCCTCACTCCCAGCCAGAAGGCGGGGCTTCTCTGCCCTTCCAGCCTGGCTTTGACTCCGGGCTCCTGCATTTCATGACCCACAGCAAGTCAACCAACCTCGCAGAAACCCAGTTTCCAGTCTGAAAACGAAGATAGCACGCCCATCCTTGAAGCGTTGTTGAGATCATTAAACAGGGTTAAGTGTGCACGAAGCCCGACAGAGATCAGTGATTTTAAAATGTCAGTTCCAATGTCCCCCCATCCCAGCCACGTCCCCTAGCAGGCAGGACGGGCCCTGAACCCAAAGGAAAGCACGGTGAAGGAAAAGAAGGGACTCGAGGTGAGTGAAACTCCGGGGTGTAAAGTGCGATCACTGTTGGAGAAAACAAACACAGCAGGCATTGCCCAGAGGCAAAGTATGGGGCCGAAAGCCTGCTGCGTCTACACTCGCGTGTGTGCACAGCATGTCTTCTCTCCTCCGACCCTCAGATGACATCAGTATTTCAATATCGCCTCCAACGTGCAAATGAGGAAACTGAGGCTCAGATAGATCGCAGTGGTTTTCCCAGAGAGCCCCAGCCAGGACTCGGAAGGCTGGAGGTCCACTCCGGCTTCCTAGACGTGCATGGGCTCTCCACCCTCCCACACACACCCTATCCGTGAGTTCCCAATTGGGAAAGTCTACAAAATAAACAGTCCCCCAAACTGGAAGCAATTCTGGAATTGCCTTTATTTGCAGTGGGAAAAAAACTAGTACCGAACATAGGATCCATCATGTCTGTAAGACGCAGGCTGGCTTCAGTGGAACCCCAGGGACACCCACTGTTTAAAGAGAATTGGGAATGGATTCTAAAGTTCAAGGTCATTTGGTTGCTGTAGATGCTTAACATTTCCCCTCATGGTTCAGGCTCAGTTTTCACTGTTGGAGAAAATGAAACACAACCCCTGCCCCATGTGTTCCCCGAATCGCAGAGACATCTCATAGGCTCTCCTGGTCTCTCCCATCATTTCTAAATGGTTGGAACAGTTTCAGTTGCATAGAACACAAACGCGATGTAACTGAGATGAACAGGAAGGGAAGTAATTGCTTCCTCTGCCTGGGATGTCCAGGGGGCGTGGGTGGGGAGGCTCAGGCTTTAGGGATAACTGGTCCAGGCACCCTGTGGAGAGTGCGACTCAGATTGAACATACCAGGTATTGGAGTGCCCACGGTGGCTCCGCAGGATGCGGGTTCGCTCCCTGGCCTTACTCAGTGGGTTAAGGACCCAGCGTTGCTGTGAGCTACACATAGGTTGTGGACTCGGCTCAGATCCCACGTTGCTGTGGCTGTGGCATAGGTCGGCACCTGCAGCTCCGATTGGACCCCTAGCCTGGGAACTTCTGTACACCACGGGTGCAGCCATAAAAACCAAAAAAAAAAAAAACAAACTATGTTTTATATGGAGTTCCCACTGCGGCACAGTGGGTTAAGGACCTGGCATTGCTGCAGCTGTGGCATACTGTGGCTCAGATTCTATCCCTGTCCCCAGAAATTTCATGTTCCAGGAACAGCCAAAAAAGAAACTAAATAAAGTAACTCTATGTTTTATATATCAAAGTTAGTTTCCTCCAAAGTAGGGAGAAAACATCCTGAAAAAGTAGATCCATTTTTGCCAATATCAGCAGGTGGTGCTAGTTTTCCCCAAAGCCCTTAAAATCGCTGTTCCTTCTCCTTTGTCCAGGGACTGTTCCCAGAGGGGCAAAGACATCTGTTCACATAACCAGAGAGAGTGGTGAGTCCCGGTTCTTCCTCCTGGGGCTTTCCTGATCTGCTGGCCCTGCCCCCGGGGGCCCTGGGCCTCCAAAGAGACCTTGAGCTGGGGCCCCGAGTCCCCACCAGATGCCCAGCGTGGCCCTCCTGTCCTTCCCTGGGCTTCCCTGCTCAGGCTGGGCTCCCTCGGCCAGGGCCCTGCCTGCTGGTAATGCCTCAGTGCAGGACGCCCACCCAGGCAGGGAGGTCAGGAGGACGGGGGTCTTGCACCCACTGAAGGTCCGTCGCTGCAAAGGTCAGCTGGCTACACAGGGCCCTCTGTCTATCACGGCTGACGATGCCCACAGCTGGCGGACGCTGGATGGACCCCCAGGGAATTCCCATCTCCGAACTCCGCAGCCTCCTGAGGAAGGAGCGTGTTTACAGACGAGAGGAAGGGCAGGCCCCGAGGGGCAGGCCGTCTGTCACACTCACGGTATCCCATCTAAGTCACCTCCTTCCCCTGATGGATGATTTTTCCCTCCCCTGATTGGACCTAAGGACATGTCAGAAATAGACAAGGAGACTCCTGGGGACAGGCCTCTTCTCCCGCTAATCAGCCCACTGATGGCTGCCCAGGCGGGGCACAGACACGAGACCCACCATGTCAGGGAGGGAGCATGAGCTTCAAGTGGATTGAACCCAATCCCAGTCCCATCTCTTCTAGCCACCTGGACCAATTTCTTGGGTTCGGCCTCCTGGCAGGGAGCAGGGAGCATGTTTAAAAGGAGCACCATGGGGAGAGATGAACAGAACTATTCCGAAGGGAAGGGCGGGATTCGAGGGAACCTAGACGACCAGTGGCAGGAAGGGGCCAGTCTCAAGCTGGAAGGACTGGGAGGAAAAGGGCCCCAGCGATTGGCTCCCCTCCCAGCTGCCCACCCGTGGTGCCCTCCACTGACACGCCCAACCAGAAGCCAGAGGGCAAGAACCATCCAGTGCAGCTCCGAGAGAGGAGGGAAGATGCCCAGAACACTCCAAGCAGCGGTTTCCACAGCGGTAATAACCAGAGGATTCCTGAGAAGATTCAACCACAGGATAGCCTCTGGATCACTGGAGCTGCTCTGCATTTCCTTTCACCGGTACCCAGTGCCTGTCTGTGAAACCCCCAAATCAGGACACATCCCTCACCCAGGAGCTTCCTCAGAGCTCACCAGCATCACCGGATGGCCTCTGTTGAGAAAATATTGGCACCCAAAGTCCAAACGATGGTTTACACAGCTCTCAATCTGATTTAACGCTCCAGCCCCGGCCGTAAGCATCCCCATTTTACAGGTGAGGAACTGAGACTCAGAAGAACTACGCTGCCCAAAGTCATGACTCAAACACTGGTCGTCACCACCTAAGTCTGTGCCTTTTTGCAGTTATTATTTTTTATGTAGTTGGTTTACAATGTTGTGTTAGCTTCAGGTGTTCACTTCAGGTATTCTCTGTTAGACTGAATTATAAGACATTACATAGAGTTCTCTGGTACTATATGGTGAATCCTTGCTGGTTCTCTCTTTTTTATAGGGGAGTGTGCATCTGTTAATCCCACCCTCCTCCTCATTCTATTCCTTCCAACCGTGGTTTCCCCTTTGGTAACCATAAGTTTGTTTTCTATGTCTGTGAGTCTGTTTCTGTTTTGTAAAGAAGCAGACTTGGATTCGGTTTTTTTAGATTCCTCATATAAGTGATATCATTGGATATTTGTCTTTTTCTGTCTGACTTAACTTGACTTAGTATGATAATCTAAGGTCCAACCATGTTATACTGCAAAGGGCAATAGTTTATTCTTTCTTTATGGGTGAGTAATATTCCATAGTGAATATGTACCACATCCTCTTTATTCATTCCTCCGTCGATGGACACTTAGGTTGCTTCCATGTCTTGGTTATTGTAAAGAGTGCTGCTATGGACGCTGGAGTGCATGTATCGTTTTGAAATAGACATTTCTCTGTATATACGCCCAGGAGTGGGACTGCTGGATCACATGGTATTTCTGTTTTTAGTTCTTGAGGAACGTCCATACTGTTTTCCATAGTGGTTGCACCAATTTACTTTCCCAGCAACAGTGTGGGAGGGTTCCCTTTTCTCCACACCCTCTCCAGCCTTTATTTGCAGTCTTTTTAATGATGGCCATTCTGACTGGTATGTGGTCATACCTCATTTTTTCTTTGCATTTGTTTCTCACCTAAAAGGGGAGCAGACAGAGGGCACTGACCTCCGTTTTCTAACCCACCCAGAGGAGGGGGGACCCTCCCACGCAGCCAGACTCTGTTCATCTCTTGGAGTGCACCCCCACTCCCGTCCCCAGCTTCTGTGTACTTTTTATTCTCAACCCCAAACCTGAAATTTTTCACAAGAGGACTCTCCTCGGGGCTCTGAAGCACTTTGCCCCATGCTCAAGGGCAGCTGGCAGTACCTGGGAATGCCTAGAAAAACGGAAGGAGAGAGAAGGTCCCGTCTCTCCCCACGCTGTTGCCAGCCCTGCCAGCAGCCAGCAGGCAGCACGGAGCTGAGCCTGCAGCAGAAGTGGCCGTCTCCCCTTCCGGGCTGACCTGCCTGACCCTCCCCAGAGACATGACATCCCTCCTGCCATCAGCCCCTGCAATGTGACTCACTGCCTCCGGCGCTGACACAGCCTGGTGACAATTGCAGGGTAAGAGCGATTCCAAACCGTGGAGCTTTCAGACCGGGGCTGTTATCCTTATGTAACATTTCTATTTCCTTTTGTCCTCGGAGCCTTAGGACTTCCGGCTCCTGATCAGTCATAGTGTGACTTCTGCTGAAGAGGCTGGGGCAGGACAAAGGTTCTGGATGACTTTATTCTCCTCCCTCGCAGCTCTCTTCATTAAGCTATCCCCTGTTCTCCACCCAACACCCCTGAGATGGCTGATTCCCTATGACAAATTGGGAACAAGGAGAGAGACAGCCACCTTGATGGAGCCACTGCACATGCTGGTAAGCTTCTGCCTGCTAGTTACACAGCAAGAGAAAACGAACACAGGTTCTCAGGCAGAAATGGGCTTGAGGTTCAGAGAAGGGAGGTAGGGATAGAGGGAAAAAGGAAGGAAGGATGGAAAGAAGGAAGGAGGGAAGGAAGGAAGGAAGGATGGAGGGAAGGAAGAGCAAAGGCCAGAGTGGACAAAATACACTGCAGAGGGAACAAGCGCAGTATGAGAGGAAGGCAGAGCTTTATCGTCATAGGCAGGGGGCCAGCTCACATGTTAGGCAGGGCAAATAGTTTAAATACCAGTGCAACTGGGAATTTTTGAAGGTTCTTAAGTTGATGAGTGATGAGATCTGACTTACAGTTTTCAAGGAGCACTCAGTCTGCTGTGTCAAGAACGGATTCTGGGGAGTCCCCCAGTGGCGCAGTGGTTAACGAATCCGACTAGGAACCATGAGGTTGCGGGTTCGGTCCCTGCCCTTGCTCAGTGGGTTGACGATCCGGCGTTGCCGTGAGCTGTGGTGTAGGTTGCAGACGCGGCTCGGATCCTGTGCTGCTGTGGCTCTGGCGTAGGCCGGTGGCTGCAGCTCCGATTGGACCCCTAGCCTGGGAACCTCCATATGCCACGGGAGTGGCCCAAGAAATAGCAAAAAGACAAAAAAAAAAAAAAAGAACGGATTCTGGGGAGTCCCCCAGTGGCTCAGCAGGTTAAGGATCAGTGTTGTCACTGCGGTGTCTCAAGTCGCTGCTGTGGTGAGTTCAACCCCTGGCTTGGGAAATTCCACCTGCCAAGAGAGCAGCTAAAAAAACAAAGAAACAAACAAAAACGGATTCTAGGACATCAGCCTGGCAGCCTGGAGGCCAGTGGGTAGACAGTCATGAAAGCTGATGGGAGAAATGTGGCATTTGGGGCATTGGCAGCAGCAGGGGAGACGCAGAGAAGTGGATAGATTCAGAATCCATCTTCAGAAAAGCACCCTCGGATCTCGCTGGTAGGCTGAATGTGGGGGTTCAGTGCTTTGATGAGTGAAAGATGAGTCCTGGGACCTGGGTTTGTGCGAATGGGGAGAAGATGGTGACATTTACCAAGATGGTGAAGAGTAAGGGAGGGAAGGTGAGAAAATTAAGACTTCTTTTGATGTATTAAGTTGAGATGCCCATTAGTCATCTAAGTAGAGATGTCAAGTTGCAGGATATATGAGTCTGCAGCTTCAGGATGTTAGTGCTGGAGATATAAATTTGGAAGTCATTATCATGAAGATGGTATTTAAAGCCATGGCAATGGATGAAGTCACCTAAGGAGAGCATGCAGGTAACGAAGGAAAAAGGGACCCAGAATGGAGCCTGGGGTGACCTAACATTCCGACCTAGGGCAGGGGAGGGCATCCAGCAAAGAAGGCTTAGACACAGCTCTGGAGGGAAGAGCGGGAGCTGGAGGAAGCCTTGGAAGGGAAGCCAAAAGAACCAGCCATGTGACTAGGAAACAGATGTGATGACAAGGAAGAGACCCTCCACCTTGGCAGTTGGAGGTGAATGATGACCTGACAAAGCAGTTGCTGTAGCCGAGGGGGGTCTCTTCAGCCCAAAGAGTGGTGGCAGAAGAGAGAATGGGAGGTGAGAAAGTAAAAGGACATTGAAGACGTGACCCTAGGACGGAGGGCAGAGGAAAGCAGCAAAGTTAGCAGGCGCCACGCTGAAGGCTGGAGGTGCTACGAAATGAATCTTCCCGATACAGGAGCGAAAACCTGCATCGCAGACCACAAGGGGGAGTGTCCCTCTGACAGAAGCAGGGAGTGTCATCCATTGAAACAGGAGGAAATGAAGGTAGACACAGATAAAGCAAGGATTCCCAAACTGAGGGCTTCTAATTGATGCCATTTTGATGCTGGGACCCTACTGGGCAGTCTAGAAGGATGGGCGGTGGTACCCAGAGAACATGTCTCTCTCTCTTTTTTTTTTTTTTTTGCTTTTTAGGGCCATGCCTAGAGGTTGTATCAGAGCTGTAGCTGCCAGCCTCCACCACAGCCCCAGCAACACGGGATCCAAGCCATGTCTGCAACCTACACCAGCTCACGCCCATGCTGCATCCTTAACCCACTGAGTGAGGTCAGGGATTGAACCCAAATCCTCATGGATGCTAGTCAGGTTCGTTACCGATGAGCCACAACGGGAACTCAGTGGAGGTGTCAGAGACAGCCCTCGGGTGAGAGGCTGGAGGTGGCTGGGGAAACCACTGGGGGAAAAGGTCAAGGAGCCCAGAGGCCAGGAGGTCACACACGCTCCTGCTGGGTGGCAGCGGGTCGGCCTGGAGGCTCTGCCCAAACCCGTTTCCTGGCTCTCAGCTGCCTGACGTCTCACTCTTGAGTCCCCAAGCCAAACACCCCCTTCTCTGAGAAAGCCTTCCTGTGATCACCCTGTGAAGTGCATCACCCACCACTCTGCCCCCCCAACACTTGGTCACAGCGCATGCTTCTTTCATTGCATGAAACGAAGCTTGTAGTTATTTTATTTCTCTGTTTACCTGTTTCCTCATCCTTCCTCCACTGGCCCATGATGCTCTCTGAGACCACAACCTGTACCCTTAGCACTTAACATGCAATCAGCAAATAGTCACCAAATAAATCGTAGGTATTATCATCTCATATTCATTATAATATCATTTATTTACTTATTTTAAGGCCACACCTGGAACATATGACAGTTTCCCGGCTACGGGTCAAATCAGAGCTGCAGCTGCCGGTCTACACCACAGCCACAGCCATGCCAGATCCGAGACTCGTCTGTGACCTACCCCACAGCTCATAGCAATGCCGGATTCTTAACCCACTGAGCAAGGCCAGGGATGGAACCCACGTCCTCATAGATACTAGTTGGATTCATTACCACTGAGCCCCAGGGGAAACTCCTACTTATTATAATACTGTTTATTATTGAAGTTCCCCACCAATGACCAGCATGTGTGACCTGCCCTGCCCTTTGGATGCTCACACCCCCTCACCCCCACCCCACAATCTCTAAGGTTGACATACAGGGGTGGTGCTTGTGCATTTGTGAAGGTATAAAACAGATGGGTTTGGGATGTGGAAAATTAAAGCCAAACAAACAGAAACTCAGAAATGCTGCCTGGGCAATCAGGAGACCTGATTTGGGGTGCAGGTCTGAACTTGACTTTCTCCTTGACCTTGCGGCAACCTCCCTCCTCACCTGCCTCACTACCTCTTGGCCCCTAGACTGGTAAAGATGAGGATTAGACTCCATCTGTGGTTTTCTTTTCTTTCTTTGTTTTCTTTTTAGGGCCGCACCAGCAGCATATGGACATTCCCAGGCTAGGGGTCAAAACGGAGCTACAGCTGCCGGTCTGTGCCTCAGCCGCAGCAATGCGGGACCTGAGCCTCATCTGCAAGCTACACCACAGCTGATGGCAACGCCGGATTCCTAACTCACTGGGCAAGGCCAGGGATCAAACCCGCATCCTCACGGATGTGAGTCGGGTTTGTTACTGCTGAGCCACAATGGGAACTCATTGATCTGTGGTTTTCAAATCTTTCTTTTCAGATCAGAAGAACTCCTTTGACAAAATCTTTAGGGCATAGAGGAGAGAAAGCAGGGCTGATGGAATCTGACACGTTGTAGCTCAGTCTTTCCAGACCCCTCTGGTGGTTGCTCAGGCCTCTCCAGGGGCCAGTGGCTCCAAGGTACATAGTCTATGAGTTGCTGGTCCAGACTTCTGCTGTGTGTGCCTCCTTGGTGCCTCCCAGTGGAGATGCTCAGCATGTGCAGCCCCTCATGGGCCCCTGGCTTCCTGGTGATGGAGCTCAGCCCCGCCCAAAGGCCCCTCTGGCTGGGACTGCAGCTCTCTCGGTGATCTTGATGGATGCTGACAGCAATTAGCAGAGAGAGATGTTTCCCTGTAGAAAGATGGGAACATTTATTAAGCCCTTCATGCCAGGAGGCAGAACACAGCCCCAAATTCATTAGTATTTAAGGCCAGCAAGCCATCCCATTCTCACTGAAGGGTTAAAGGGAAACCCAAACTCCATAAATAAGGGCTGCGAGGACCTTTTAAATCTTGGCTTGCAGCAGAGTGGAGTTTCCATCTCTCTAATTTGCCGTCTTATTTCCTGGGCATGTCAGGGCTGATACGAGTCTGGGGGTTTTATTAAATCAAGCACCTGTCAGGTGGAAGCTGGCCTCATCATCGGCAACATGGCCAAACAGCCACGAGAGAATAGCCAACGGGAACTTCAACAGCGGAGCTTCTCTGGCACCCTAAAGCCTTGTTGTTTTTTAAACAAATCGCATTAGGGGTTCTTAGCACATCCGAATGCTGTCACTTTGCCTTCGTCGTTCATCTCTTGTTCCCACTCGGGTGGTTTGAGGGCACGCGTGAATGCACACGGAGTACCTTCTATGTAGGTGGCTGTGTGCCAGACCCTGGGGATTTGGAGCTGATGATTCATAGCTCAGCAGTCCCTGCCCTCAAGGAAGTCTCACTGTTGGGCTAAAGGTAAAGATCCTTTGCTGGGACACATGCCTATTACGCAAAGACAGAGGAAGGGAGCCTGATCGACTCTCCGAAGGGCTGACGAAAGCTTCTCAAAGCAAAACCATCTGCGGAAGAGGCAGCCCAGTGGGGAAGGGCATTCCCATGAGTAGGAACTGCCTATGAACCTAAGGACAGGTGGAGACAGAGAAAAGGGAAGCCAATGAGTTAAGCCGGGGCCGGGTCATGAACTCTTGGGGCTTTAGCCAAAGAGTTCTTAGCCTGAAGATGAAGGGAAACGTTCGAATGTGCTAGCAACAGTCTGTCTTTTTTATGTGGAAATAATTGTTATCACAGTTAAGTCTCTTGTTTGCAAGTAGTAGAAAATCAACTCTCATCAGCTTAAATAAGAAATTCTACAGGCTGGGCTTCTGGTATGGATGGATCCAGGTGCTCAAGTGATAATATGAGGACTCAGCCTCTCCTTGTCGCAGACCTGTACTGGCTCCAACATCAGACAGGCCTTCTTCTTTTTTTATTTGCCACTTCCATGGCATGAGGAGGTTCCTGGGCCAGGGATCAAACCCATGCCACAGCAGCAACCCAAGCCACAGCAGTGGCAACACAGGATCCTTAATCTGCTGCGTCACCAGAGAAGTTCCCAGACCCTCTTCTCATTGTTACTTTTGGCAGTTCCAAACTAACCTAAACAAATGATATTAAGTGCATACTTCACCCTGACCATATTTTAAGTAAACATTCAGTCATTTAAAACTCTCGACAACACTATAAGGTAGGTGATATTTTAACCCCTTTTCATAGATGGCAAAATTGAGGCACAGAGAGGTTGAGTAACTTGCCCAAAGTCACAGAACTAATAAATGACAGTTGAAATAAGAACCCAGTTTGGGAGTTCCCGTTGTGGCGCAGTGGTTAACGAATCCGACTAGGAACCATGAGGTTGCGGGTTCGGGTCCCTGCCCTTGCTCAGTGGGTTAACGATCCGGCGTTGCCGTGAGCTATGGTGTAGGTTGCAGACTCGGCTCGGATCCCGCGTTGCTGTGGCTCTGGTGTAGGCCGGTGGCTACAGCTCCGATTGGACCCCTAGCCTGGGAACCTCCATGTGCGGCGGGAGTGGCCCAAGAAATAGCAACAACAACAACAATAACAACAACAACAACAACAAAAAGACAAAAAAAAAAAAAGAACCCAGTTTGATTCCAGAGCCACCATGACTACCCAGCACCTCAAACCTCCTCCCTAAGGACCTTTGCATCTTATAATCACAGCAGAATATCCCCCCTCCTGATTGGTCCAGCATAGGGTCACATTTCATCAGACTGACTTGGGACCCATGCCCATCCCTAAGTCACTTGTTAGGTTCAGAGAAATAGAATCTGATAATCGGCCAGATGTCAGTCCCTCTTGAAACCAGGAGAGTGAGAGTAACTTAGCTCAAACCTCGGGAACTGGGAACAATGGGAGGTTGTGGGAAGGGAAGGTGAGGCGATGTTACTGAAAAGAAAGGGAAAGCGTGCTGGACCAAACAAACAAACAGATCTCAACAGCAGCAGCATAACGACCTCACACGCGCATCCTGCATGGAGTTTTCCAGAGCATCTTCTCATTCACTGGGCACCTTGATCCACCCAGTCCTGCAAGAAAACAACAAGCAAAGGATGATCAGAGCCATGTTTCAAATAAGGAACTGCATTCAGGGCAGTAAAACAACTTTGCCAAGATCACTGCAAGGAGTGGCACCTCCCAAACAGCCACCAGCATCACCTGCCTCCTTCGGTCTCAGGGTCCCAGCCTCCACACGTCTCCCCCTCTTCTTCCTCATGGGAAGGGGGACAGATGAAGGGGTGGTGATAGAAATAAGGCTTGACACCTAACTTTGTCACTCTTGCTTAATTCTTGCAACCACCCCAGGCCACAGGTATGACGGACCCCTCTTCAGATTCCAAGCAGAATTGAGGCTCAGAGAGGTAGATAACTTTGGCTCGGGTCACACAGCGGGAGAACACGAAGCATCGTCGTCCACACCACTGCACAATCGGACACGTGTCTCCGTCCACACTCCCTCCCCACTTTCCACGTCCTTCCCCAATCCTGATCCTCTCAGCCCTCCATTCACACGCTCCACCACACCGAGGTGTGGAAGGGGTGCCTGAGGCTGAGCTGAGGGGGCTGAGCTGCTAAGCTGGGGCAGCGAGAGGCAGGTGAGAACGGGGAAAGGAGTGAACTTGGGACCCCTGGGAAGCCAAGGTCAGGTCTCAGACATAATGAGAAGCATCTGTAAAATAAAAAATAAATACTAATAGCAGCAAACGCCATCTGAAGTGCCTGCAACAGGCTGAGAGCTGCATCTCTCCCCTCCCCACCACCACCTCGTGAGGGAGATACCGGACTGAGCAGCAGCACAGCAAACCCTCCGAAGCACGCGCCGTGGGCCAGGCTCTGTCCTCAGCCCGGCAGACCTGTTAGTAAGAAGATACATCTGGTACAATCCGAGCTCCACATTTCACACTTGAGGAAAGAAAGATTCCTTAAGATGTCACTTTATCTCCATGTCTACAGGAGACACTTCTCAAAGGCTGAGGTGATGCCTGTCTTCTATGTCCTTGGTGTCCCTGGGCACCAAGTGCAGTGCTGGGCACATGGTCAGAGCCCAGCAGACGCACGGTGAGTTGAATAATAAATGCCATCAACTCCTCCCCCAGCCATGATGGGTGCAGTAGGACTGGTTCCCAACAGGCTGTTCCACTCAGGTGTATGGATCTAAATTTGATCGATTCCTACCATCTTGAAGGCACAGAAACAAGTGTATCCAGTTTACTCATCTCAGGGCAAATAGACCTACATTTAAATGATGGTCACCTCACACCGGTCGGAATGGCCATCATCAGAAAGTCTACAAACAGGAGTTCCCGTTGTGGCTCAGTGGTTAACGGACCCGACTAGGAACCATGAGGTTGAGGGTTCGATCCCTGGCCTTGCTCAGTGGGTTAAGGATCTGGCGGTTGCCATGAGCTGTGGTGTAGGTCACAGACGTGGCTCAGATCCTGCGGTGCTCTGGCTGTGGTGTAGGCTGGCAGCTGTAGCTCCAATTCTACCCCTAGCCTGATAACCTCCATATGCCTCAGGTGCAGCCCTAAAAGACAAATAAATAAATATATATATCATATAAAATATATAAATAAATATATTTATCATATAAAATAAATGAAAATAAAAATAAATTTTAAAAAGTCTACAAACAATAAATGTTGGAGAGGGTGTGGAGAAAAGGGAACCCTCCTGCACTCTTGGTGGGAACGTAAATTGGTACAACCACTATGGGGAATAGTGGAGGTTCCATAGCACTACCTTATGGCCTAGCAATTCCACTCATGGGCATATATCCAGAAAAAGAAAAAAAAACATAATTCGAAAAGATACACGCACCCCAATGTTCATTGCAGTGTTATTTATAATAGCCAAGCAGTGAAAGCAAGCTAAATGTCCATTGACAGAGAAATGGATAAAGGAGATGTGATGCATATACAAAACGGAATATTACTCAGCCTTAAAAAAGAATGGAATGCCATTTGCAGCAACGTGGATGGACACAGACATTATCATATTAAGTGAAGTAAGTCAGACAGAGAAAGACAAGCATCAAAAAAAAGACAAATATCAGATGCCATCACTTACACGTGGAATCTAATAAAAATGATACAAAAGAACTTATTTATGAAACAGAAACAAACTCACAGACTTTAATATCAAACTTAGGGTTACCAAAGGGGAAACCATGGCTGGGAAGGATAAACTGAGAAGGATGGAGGAAACACAAGCAACTATTATATATAAAAGAGGGAATTGGAGTTCCTGTCGTGGCTCAGCAGTTAATGAATCTGACTAGCATCCATGAGGTTGCAGGTTCAATCCCTGGCCTTACTCAGTGGGTTAAGGATCCTGTGTTGCCATGAGCTGTGGCCTAGGTCGCAGATGTGGCTCGGGTCTTGCGTTGCTGTGGCTGTGGTGTAGGCTGGCAGCTGTAGCTCCAATTCTACCCCTAGGCTGGGAACCTCCATATGCCATGGGTATAGCCCTAAAAAGCAAAAAATAAAAATGAAAATAAAATAAAACAGGTAACTAACACAGACCTAGTGTACAGCACAGGGAGGTCGGCTCAGTGTTCTGTAATGACCTATATGGGAAAAAAGAATGGATATATGTTCATGTATAACTGATTCACTTTGCTATAAACCTGAACACACACACACACACAAAATACATTAAAAAAAAACCTTGAAATGATGGTGCTTGACATGGGGCCAGTTACTTTCCACAATTATTCCACATGGACTTTCTGAGCCCCTGTGAGGAGCCAGGCTCTCCGTGAGGACACAGCTGTGAATAAGGCAAATAAGGGCACTGCCTGCTTTGTGGTTGGGTCGAAAGATCAGGACACCAATTAGCTCTCATGTCTCTCCCTTCGAGGAGGAGCCCAAAGGGATCAGAGGCAGGGTCAGCCCTCAGCAGGGGTGTCACTGTCCCCTCTTCTTTGCAGCACTTTGTTTCTCTTTCTCAGACAAGGCGACCTCAGCCAGGCTCATGGCCGGAGACTGGGGCCAACAGCCTCCTTCTGGCGCCTTCTCTCTCCCGGGTTCCTTCCCCTCTAGCGATGGGAGCTTGCTCTAGTTGAAGCGCTGCTCACTGAAGCAATAGGGCCAAGAGGTGCACGAGATCGACTCTGGGGTCACACTGCCAGGCTCAACCACAGGCCACTGTGTGTCCCCAAGCAAACGACATGGCCTCGTCACGTCCCGATTCCCTCATCCACTAAACGGGCCCAACAACAGTGATTTCCATTTCGGGGAGTCGTGCAGAGGCAGCGCAGGAATTGCAGAGTATGTAAGGCACAGGATAATTTCTGGCTGTTCCTGGTGGTTCAGACCAAGGAGGAGCATCGTAGGCTATGCATGAGGCTCAAACATGCTTCTTCATTTACCATCCTGTGTGTCTGAAGCTCAGCTCATAATACTAAGTTACTTCCCTGCCCTTTTCACCTACGGCACATGGAAGTTCCCAGGCTAGGGGTCGAATTGGAGCTGTAGCCGCCGGCCTACGCCATGGCCACAGCATCATGGGATCCGAGCTGCGTCTGTGACCTACACCACAGCTCAAGGCAACACTGGATCCTTAACCCACTGAGTGGGGACAGGGATCGAACCCACGTCCTCATGGATACTAGCCAGGTTCATGTCCACTGAGCCACGAGGGGAACTCCCTGCCCTTTTCGTGTCTGTGCCCAGCCCTCTTTCCCCTGTTGGGTCCAGAGCTCCATTCACTTAGCCCTGGATCCCCTGCCCACAGTATCATTGAAGCCCCCCACACACACCAGTGTCCCTCCATCTATCCCACACCCTTCTCTCTGTGATTGCGAAGGCTTGGCCGTGCTTTCCTCTGGTTTGGGACCATCTCGGCTTGAAGCGCAATGCCTTCTCCCACCTACCTTTGCCCTGATGGGCAGGGACAGGAAAGCCACTGCTATTCCTTTCAGACAAGGCCCCCAGAGCTGCTGGGAGCCACCTCGCCCCTCCCACTCCTCTGCTCCAGTTCACGTGGCTTTCCCAGGCTGGCGGGGAGCTGGGCAGGGGGGCCCCAACCCCTAGCCTTCTTTGGGCTGTGGCAGTGACGGACTTAATCAGAGAGGCGGGCTGCGGCCATTCAGCCTGAAGGCCTCCTGTGTTCCGAATGTGCAAATTCATTCACTCGGTGAAAAAGCCGCGAGTCCCAGGGGAGTCAACCGATTTCACTGCACTGCACATGGCTTTGGGCAAAGAAGCAATCTTACTTCCTCTTCCGTACCCCCTTAAAAACATCAATGAAGTGTTTTGTGGTGTTGCTGACAGCACATGTCACTTCGAGGCTGGAAATAAAATCTTTGAGCTATTTATAGCCAACTGGCAAATGGGAGACAGCGGGAAGGAAAGGACGACGAAAGCCGGAGTCGCGGGGTGAGCTGAGTGCCGGCCCCTCCTCCTCCTGGTGGTGCATCTCGGCGGAAGTCACTCAGCGTCCCTGGGCCCCGGCTTCACCTGCGGAGGGGGGTGGACTCCCGTCCCACCTGCCTAGAGCGCTGAGAAGGTGCGGGTGTGGAAGGAGGGGCTGCGGGAAATGAGAGGGCACCCACGCTCTCCAAGGAAACGGGGTGCACTTTGTAAACTTTAACGTGCTTCCTCAGTGAAGTTTCAAAGAAACTGAGCGATCTGTTTTTCAAATCAGGGGTTTTTAACCTGGGAAACTGGGTTCGAAACAGCATTAGGGAATCTGGAAACTACTGGTAATTTTTTTTTTTTTTTTTGGCCTCGCTGCAACATGGAATAATTCCTGGGACCAAGGATCGAACCCACACCATAGCAGTGACAATGCCAAGTGCTACACCACCGGGCCACCGGGGAACTAACTTACTTTAAGGTATCTCCGGGAGTTCCCACTGTAGCTCAGCAGATCATAAACCAGACTAGTAACCATGAGGACAAGGGTTCAATCCCTGGCCTCGATCAGCGGGTTAAGGATCTGGCATTGCTGTAAGCTGTGGTGTAGGGCAAAGATGCGACTCGGATCCCGCATTGATGTGGTTGTGGTGTAGGTCGGCAGCTGCAGCTCTGATTCGACCCCTAGTCTGGGAACTTCCATATGCCGCAGGTGCAGCCCTAAAAAGCAAAAAAAGAAAGAAAGAAAAGAAAAGAAAAAAAAAAGAGAGAGAGAGAAAAGAAAAAAGATATCTAGGAGTTCCCACTGTGGTGCAGTAGCCAAAGACTCGGAAAGAGGCCTGACATCTCAGAAAGGGAGATGGAGTTGACTGGGGAGAGACAGAATTCCCCAGAGGGAGCTCAGTTGTTCAAACACTGTGGTATGCAAACAGATAAACCTCCAGAAACAGAGGACCGGGCCAGAACAAAATGAGATCTTAGCGCACGGAAGGTTACCTGCTGGAGGTTCTCAGAGAGCTGCCTCCAATGCTGAAGTCCAATGACATCCAGGAAAACAACCTTAATTCCTCTAGCCTCCGTTTCCTTCTCTGCTGAGGCAACTGAATGAGGTCCACCGCGTCACACCTCCTGGCCACTCGCCACAGCCCAGCTTTGGCTTAACTCCATACCCCACTCTAGCCAAGGGGACATTGGCTGTCAGGACAGGAGCAGAGACTCGGATGCCATCCGGTGCCAGTGGGCCTGCTTCTGTGCTCTGATTTTCCACCACCTGGGGGAGCTGCTGAGCCTTTAGCCCAGGACCCAGACCTGAGCCCAACCTGCCGGTCAACCGGAGCCATCAGCTGAGCCCAGGACCGGCCTTGATTCTGTCAACAGGAAGATCTATGGACATGGAGATAAATGTCCACCTCTTTATGCCGCTGGGATTCTGCAGATGTTTGTTACACACCAGATCCACTGGGATACTTGTCAAATGATGGCGGTACCATTCTTTTTATTTTTTCCTTTTTACGGCTGCACCTGTGGCATATGGAGGTTCCCGAGCTAGAGGTCCAAATCGGCAACTGCCAGCCACAGCCATGCCAGATTCAAGCCGTATCAGTGACCTTCACCGTAGCTTGCGGCAACATCAGATCCTTAACTCACTGAGCAAGGCCAGGGATCAAACCCATATCCTCACAGACACTGAGCCGCAGCAGGAATGCTGGGCAGCAGTATTCTGATGAACTCTTTGCCCTGTGCTCTGAATCAGAAGCCAGTACATTAATGAAAATCTCTCACGCACTGTAACAGATGCCAAAGGTAGGTTGTTGATCCGTTATTGGGTAAGAAATCTAAACATGTCTCAAATGGGGTGAAAAGAGGAAAATGATTGAATGCAAACATAAACGCCAAGTGAACTATATCTCACACCCCCATTCAGCCTTTTTACAGAGACCTGCTCATGGTCATTACCCTGTAGGGAGAAGTGGCACCTGCAGACCCTCTGCCCGGAACAAGCCTCCACTCCCCCTGCTTCTGAGAGCTGCTTGCATTCCTGGCCACCGTTCTCAGCTTCGGTCACTCCAACCTCGTGTCCATCCCCACATCTTCTCTGACTCTGTTTCTCCTGCCTCCCTCTTTCCTCGTAAGGATCCTTGTGATGACGCTGGGCCACCTGGATAATCCCAGATAATCTCACCATCTCTAGATCCTTCGCGTAATCATGTCCGCAAAGCCCCTCCTGCCGGGAACGACAGAGTCAGTTTCTGGGGAGCAGAGCATGGACATCTCTGGCCCGTACTCTGCCCGCCGCCGTGGATTTCTGACCGCCCTCTTTGAAAAGTGGGACTCAGACACTAGAAAATCCTCTGAAATCAGGAAAGGACAGGGTGACAGTCGCCAGCGCAAACCTGTTCGTGTATATGGCAGTTCTCGCTCCTTCCGGTCACATGGTAACATCGCACTTCCCGGCCCCCCTTGAAAACTTTCATACGATTTGCTCTGGCCTTGGAAACAGAAGAGATTGTGGCACTTCAGGGTAACAGTCTTCCTGGCAGTGTGAGATGCACCTGCTCTTTCATTTCCCTCCATCAGGGCCGCTGGCGAATGGTGGCCTTTCTATCAGCCTGAGTCCCAGAGTAAGGCAGACGCCAAGATGTCCCATGATGGACACACAACATTAATAAGAAATAAAGTTTGTCGTTTTAAGTTACTAAGATGTGGGGGCCTCACTTAACCCACCCCGGTGTGTACAGGGTTAAGGCAACCGAATGCATGTCTACTATAATCCTCCACTGTAATTGTATCTTTCCAAGTATAACAGCAAGAACTCCCACCCCAGTCCCATTTAAGCTGTCATGGCCAAGGTTCCAGCATCAGTGAAAGAATGCAGAGGTCAAACTAAGATCTTCTAAAGCCAACTAAGCATACCCACCGGTCACTCCCTAAGTATACCCACGTGCACACAGGCAAAAGCACACAGCAGCACGCACACGCGTGCAGAACCAAGCTGTATATTCTCAGAGAAGCTGCCCCGGCCCAGCCTTCTCCTGGGCTCCCAGTTACTTGCACAGCCCCAGGTCAGAAAATCCAGTGGCGTGGAGAACAGGGCTGTGGCGGGAAATGGTGACACAGATTCCAGCGCACTGGGTCTCTCAGAAGCCTAAACGGGGATGAAGAGGCGGGTTGACACGCATGGTTGAGAGATACCCAGCTGAACAAAGAGACTTGGCAAGCTGGTTCTGACTGTGTCCGCCCCGGGTCCTCCCTCCAAGGCAGGCAAGGAGATGGGAAGCCAGACAGCCTGAGTCCCAGCGAGGCAAGCCAGTTAAGGCAAATCCTCCCCCACATCTGGACTCACCAGAAAGGGGGTCACTGGTGATGGCTGTTTGCCAAAGAGCCAGGCCTGGAAGACAGCTTGAAGGAAAAGAAGAAGCCTGCTGCACGCCGGGAGGTGGGGATGGGAGGGTTGATTTGGGGGCATGTGTATGTCAGTGGGCAGTCGGGATGAATAAGGAAGACAGAACACAATTTGTATTAGAAATAAATCCAGGAACTTTCCTCCAAGGGTGTGTCTGGCACAGAGGTGATTCTCAGTGTGGTGGGGGGAAAGGGGGCAGCTCTGTAATTTGGGGGAGTTTAAATGGCGAACGTGGTTTTGGACTCAGACACACCCAGGTTTAAAGCTCAACCACTGAGAGTATGCAGGGGGCTAAAGACACCCAACCTAAGCTTCATCTACTTAACATACATATTCCTTTTAATTTTACTTTTTAAATTTTAAAATAAAAATAAATAATAATTTTACTTTTTAAAATTTTAAACTTACTTTTTGAACTGTTTTAAATTAAATTGTTTGAATTTAAATTGTTTTAAATTAAATTACGTTAAATGGTTTCAATTTTATTTTTTATGTTTAACATATCAACTTGTGATTTTTCTGTGATTCTTTTTTTTCAGTATCCTTGTATTTAGTTTCACACTGAAATACTGATGTCATCCTCCATTCAGTCATGCATTCATGGCTTCATTTACTCTGTATCATAAGAAGCATTAATGGAGCAGCAATTCTATAATTTTAGAAGAGATGAATAGGGCACAACCTCTGTCCTTAAAATATAACACACAGATAATACAAAAATATAAAAAGCTAAATCATTGAACTCCGGTGGTCTTCAAAATGGGAAAAAGGACACAACTACCAGCAGTGCCCAAGACAACCATTTGGATAGAAAATGAAAATGTTAGAACTTCTACTTATTTTTATCTCATAGTATCTTTCTTTTTTTTTTCTTTTTATGGCTGCACCAGCAGCACATGGAGTTTCCCAGGTTAGGGGTCAGATGAGATCGGAGCTGCAGCTGCCGGCCTTCACCACAGCCACGGCAACCACATCTCCGACCATTGCTACTTGTGGCAACACCAGATCCTTAACCCACAGAGTGAGGCCAGGGATCTCCTCACAGAGATAACTTCAGGTCCTTAACCCACGGACCCACAACAGGAACTCCTATCTCATGGTTCATAAATGTATACTTTTGTATGTTTTTTTTACTTATATGATAAAACAATACAATGACACATGTAAACATTGGAGGAACAAGGAAGAAAACATATTTCAGAAATAGGTGCTCAAAAACATGTACTGATGGAATGCAAAGTCAAACATTTAGAGACAGCTATGGATTGATTTCCTGGTTAGGAGAATTGCAAGATAACCACACTTGATTCATCCTTATTCAGGTTCCCATTGAAATACGTATGAAAATAGACCCAGGAGATTTAAAGGTGCAATAACACTGAAAACCAGAAATAATGTTCCATTATCTCCCGGAGCCCAAGAGGAATGTCTAGGAAGTGGAGAACCGAGTGGAGCAATGAAGCAGAACAATAACACCAGCCAGAAGACCGGAGACGTTCAGCATCTCCACTATCTGTCCCTACACCTCGGAGACCTCAACGTCTTTACCAAAAGGAAGGACAGCTGGAGAACTGTATCCGGCAGCTAATGCTGCGTGGCTAGTAGCCTGACCCTTAATGGCTTAGAACAACCAGAATCACTTATCACCTCTCCCATTTGTGTAGATCCAAGGTGCCCTGGTGGGGCAGTTCTGGCTCCGGCTCTCTCAGGTCATTGCTGGTGGGAATTCCAGTCATCCAAGGATTCTCACGGACACGGCCAGCAAGTTGGAACTACCCCGCTGGCTTCTCTTCATGTGAGGTGTCCTTCCAGCATGGCCGCTGGCTTCTTTCAGAGAAAACGCCCAAGAGCCCAAGGCAGAAGATGCATGCCTTTTATCACCTAGGTTTGGGTGCCTCCACCATATTTTATTGGTCACACAAGCCAGCCCTGATTCAATGTAGAAAAGGACAGCACAGGATAAGGATACCAGAAGTGGGGACCATGAGGCTGGAGTGGAGGGGGGCTACCACAGAAGCTAACCCACTGGGGATCATTTCTGGGCTAGCCGGGGCCCTTTTCAACCTTTTATCTTTTCTCTCTTATTGTTCTTCCTCTCTTCGTCTTTGTCTTTTTTAATTTTTATTTATTTATTTATCATTTTATTTATTTTGCTTTTTAGGGCCACAGCAGCAGCATATGGAAGTTCTCAGGCTAAGGACTGAATCAGAGCTGTAGCCACTGGCCTATGCTACAGCCACAGCAATGTGGGCTCCAAGCCACTTCTGCGATCTACACCGCAGCTCACAGCCACGCCAGATCCTTAACCCACTGAGCGAGGCCTGGGATCAAACCTGTACCCTTGTGGGAACAAGTTGGGCTCGTTACCACTGAGCCACCACAGGAACTCCCCTTCTCTTCTTTATCTCTTCTTCTGTACTTGTATCTCCTCCATTCATTTTTATCTGACAGCATATTTTCAAGAACTAAAACAGCCCCTTATGAAAAGGTAAAATCTTAGTGATCTTACACCGAGCACCAATGAAGGACAAACGGAAGCACAAAAAGAACCTCACAAAGGCTTTAGACAGCTCAGAAGATCCCCGAGAAGAGCGAGGAATGGACCCTGCATCTTCCAAGTCCAAACACACTTTTGAAGATTCTCAAACATAAACCTCACAACCATCACTTTAGCTGAAATGACCAGGACCAGATGACTGAAATTCCCCCGTGGCTGCCCCCAAAGAACCAAGCACCCTCTTTCAGGACGCGGAGCTTCCTTTGCCAGACCACAGCCTCACATTGCTCACTTCTGATTCCAGGTCTCAAGCAAGTTCATCGAACCCTGGGGACCGTGGTGCTCTGTTGTCATCCTGGCTGAAAGCAAACCTCAGGATGAAAATTTCCCGGATTCTACCTTGAGAAGGCAGGAGTCGCAATGCCAGAAATAATTAAGACATACGGAGGCTATTCTACAGATATTGGACAGCTGCAAGTGACACGACAACTCCAGAGACAAAAGGAGCACAAAGAATGTGAGCTAATGAAAAGGCAAAGGGGAAGTATTTTCCATGAACGGCGACACACCCACACGCTCCAGAAAATTACCAGGACGGATGTTGGTTTTGTTGTGGGTTGTTCCTAGAAACGCAAGTACACTTAGGGTTGTAGACCTCGCATCTTGAACACTGGAACTCACCGGGGTTCTCGAAGGTCGTGGCTCCTGTGGTCTTTCCTTTTTTGCGCCTCCTTTTCAGCCTTTTTATCAGTCCTTTCGCCAGCCTGCACCCTTCTCAAAGATTCCTTTCCTGCTTAATTTACAGAGTCAAGTCTGCAGAGACAAACTTACATCTTCAATGTAATGCTAATCACTAAAGAAATGAAGGGTTTTGTTTGTAGGGCCAAAGAACAATTCTTCTAGGACTTTCTGAAAGGCCTTCCCACTTCAACAAACATTCATTGTTTGTATTTTCTATACCACACACTCCTTAATGACAGAGCCTCAGAGATGAATAGGCAGCAATCACTTCTGGGAGTTTTTGCAATCAAAGGGAGCCCAACGCTGTTTAAAGCCCCTGACCCCCCCCCCCACTATCTTTTCAGACACCTAGAAATCCGGTTAGAATCCATGATCTAACCAAACTTTCTTCTTTTATATTTTAAGACAAAAACTAAGACCCAGAGAGGTAAAGAAATTTCTCCAAAGTCATAACAGCGATTTCCCGGCACAGCAAGGAAGAGAACTCCCTGAATTTCAGGCTGAAGCTCTTGCCACTTCATCACCTCACCTGCAGGCGATTCAAACAGCAGGCGTCATTTACCTTTTGGTTGATTTTTGCCAACTGGTCAACACTGAGATGCTGGCAGGCAGACAAGTGAATGCCCAGTTAAGCCCAGCTGGGGTCATCTGCAAAACGGAGCACGACTACCCGAAGAGGAATAGTCTTGCGGGGCCCCGGGGCTACACTGTGGAGGTTTGGATCCAGCCAGCCCCAAAGAGCAACGGGAATAGGATGCAGACCTGCCAACCTGCCTTTCCAGCACACCAGCCCCAGGAGCATATGGCCCATAATTAGCCACCCGGGAGCCGGTTATTGAGCCACAAATGGAGAATTATGGCTTCAGGTGAGAAAGAGCGGCAGGAAGCCAAGCCCTCAGAAGGCCAAGAAAACCTCATTTTCATGCAAAATCCTTCAGTAGTCATAAACAAAAGGACACAGACAAGAGCCTGGGGGTGACAAAGTGCAGAAATGCTGCTGCTTTTTCAGATATGGCATTTCTGGAAGGTCTTTGAGACCCAGGGGAACCTTCCAGGCATTCCTCAGGGACCCTGGGAATCCCGTCGGATTTATTGCAGGATTGCAGACTGGGAGTGTCCCCTCTGGATGCAGGTGGGCAGGAGATTCCAATGACATGCTTTTCTTGGTTGGGAAGATCCACTCCACACCTGAGAACTGGTCCAAGTTCCTCTAAAGAGGAGTCCTTTGGACTCTTTGCTCACTCTTCAGTTCCCTTCCAGACCACGGGACAGAACCATCAAGAGTACAGGAGTTCCCTTCGTGGCGCAATGGCAACGAATCTGTCTGGCATCCATGAGGACACAGGTTCGATCCCTGGCCTTGCTCAATGGGTTAAGGATCTGGTGTTGAAGTGCGCTGTGGTGTAGGTTGCAAATGTGGCTCAGATCTGGTGTTGCTGTGGCTGTGGTGTAGGCTGGCAGCTGTAGATCCGATTCGACCCCTAGCTTGGGGTGGCCATGGGTGTGGCCCTAAAAAGACCAAAAATGGAAAAAAAAAAAAAATCAAGAGCACAGACTGACAGGTTTTGATAGGGATGGAGGAGGAGAGTTGCACGGGTGGTTGTGGGGGTCCGGGGGTGGGGGGCATGGCTTGAAGCCTGAATTCAGGGCAGGAGTTTAAAGATTGCCCTTCTGCTGATTTGAGTAAGCACCTTGACAGTCCTGGCTTGATCCAGGGGCAAATACTCTCTTACCAGATATGAAGGAGGAGCTACTACCCAAAGAAAAGGAAGTGGCAGTCTTTTCCTACCCCCACCCCCCTTGGATGATAAAATGGGAGCCCACCTGATCCTGGGGGCAGAACCTCCTTTCCTGCCTGCTTGCATCTCTCACAAGCATCTTCTCTTAATAAATCTATTTCTTGCCTATCACTTCGTCTCTCGCTGAATTCCTTCTGCGATGAGACATGAAGAAGCTGAACCTCAGTGAGTCCAGACAATGGGTGAGTGAATAACCATGGGTTTAAGTCCCAGTCTGCGTTTAGGGTGGGTTCAAGCCATAAGCATTGTCAGTTTCAGTTTGACCCCTGGCTGTGTAACCTTACTGTCCTTCTATGTGCAATGGGCTTAGTGTTGTATCAAAACCCAGGTTATTACACTGAAAGCTCCTAGAAGTAGGTTTAGCACAGCATAATATTCGATAAGGAGGAGAGGCCCCTATAAATATTCCTACCCCACGGATCTCAGCCTTGTCTTAAGAATAATGATAAACATGAGGAGGAAGAGGAGGAGGAAGACAAGGAAGAAGAGGAGGAAGGGGAGCAGGAAGAGGAGGAGGAAGCAGAGGAGGAAGAAGAGGGGGAGGAGGAAGGGGAGGAGGAGGAAGAGAGGGAACAGGAAAGGAAGAAAGAACTCTGAGTGTCCAGCCTGTGCTGTGCTGAGCACGTCCCGTGTGTAGCAGACGCAAATGTCTGTCCAAAGATTTAGATGTGTAGGAAGCACCACTCTCTTCTATTCTTTGAAATCACCCTGCTTTGTGCCCCCAGCCCAGTGGCCTGGCAGGAAACTCCCTCTTGACCATGCGGTTGGGCCCCTTCACTTTCTAAGGTGCCCCCAAGTCAAGGGTCCCCTGAGAACAGGGGGCAGCTTCTCATCTCCACTAGCTCCTGGATGCTGACCCTCGTCCTCCAAGGTCATTTGGCCCCTTACTGTCTGGGGGCTGCATCCACACAACCTGGGTGCTGGAAGCCTCTGACAACGCCAGCACCCCAGGACCCGGGTTCCTCTTCCTACGGCCTTTCTCAGCATCCTGCTCCACTCTGCAAGCCCTGCCAGGGAGCAGGACCAGAGTTCCAAGCTCCTGACCTCGAGACACCTCCTGACGGTGCCCCCACCCAGCCCAGAGGGAGATCCTTTGAATGGCAGGCACCCCCCTCCAATTCACCTCCTTCTCCAAAATGTGGTCTCCTTCCTCAAGCCACAGCCTCCTTCTTCCTTCTTCATGATGGGTTTTGATCACTCACTACACCTAGAGCCTAAATCTTTGACAGGAAAAAAAAAAAAAAAAGAAGTTTCTCTTCGTTGAAGGCAAGGAGCGCTATGTTTTCAACCCTCCTAGAAGGTGAAGGAAATCTGTGTGGCCCAGCCTTCCAGCACATGAAGGAAAGGCAGAGGAGAACACCACGGAGCCCCAACATGCAAGCATCCCACGTTGCAGTGCTCAGCATCCCCCCTCAATCCTTCAGAGACGGGGCCAAGTTCAAATCATCAGGCCCTGGTGGGGGCCGAGCAGGCTGTCTGCAGGTGTAGGGCCAAGGCTTCCTCCAAGCCCTCTCTACCTGGACCCAGAACCCTAATCTCCAGCATTCCCTGCCCCATCCCCCCAAGACAGAATGGGGTACCCGCTCCCCTAACCCCACTGTCCACCCAAAGTCAGATGCTTAAGCCTGATTTGCTCCAGTTGGGCACTTCTAGTGACCCAACCCACCTCACCCCCAACTCCCCCGACACATCCACGTCCAGGCTGTGGTCCTGCCGAAGTCCCAGGCCCTCTCACTACCACCCTGCCTCGTTTCTCACCTCGAGCCGCTCTTGAGTCCCCGAGTGTCTGAATCCCTGCATTTGCCCTGCACTGAATCTGCTGGCAGCCCCAAGCTGGCCCACCAGGGCCCCCGATGCAGCGACCCTGCCATGCGCCACGGACAGAGAAGGCCCAGAGTCCCCCAAGACTGCACACCTTACCCTCTGAATTCAGTGGGGGAGCCTTCCTTTTCTCCTCCCAAAGGGATGCTGTAGAGCAGAGGACAGCAAGCGTTCCCTGTAAAGGGCCAGAGAGTAAAAATAAACATTTCAGGTTTCATGACCCACACAGCTTCTGTCACAAGGACTCAAGTTGATCCCTGGAGTTTGAAAGCCACTGCAGACAATTAGGCGACCGCAGACATGCCCATGCTCCAGTAAGACTGTATTTATGGATGCTGAAATTTTAATTCATGTCATTTTCACATGTCACCAAAGATTTACTCTTCTTGATTTTTTTTTCAACCATTTAAAATGTATCCATGAGGATGTGGGTTCGACGCCTGATCTCTCGCGTTGCCATGAGCTGTGGTGTAGGTCACAGACACGGCTCAGATCCAGCGTTGCTGTGGCTGTGGTATAGGCCAGCAGCTGCAGCTCCAATTCAACTCCTAGCCTGGGAACCTCTATATGCCGTGGGTGTGGCCCTAAAAAGACAATAAAAAAAAATTTATAAAATGTAAAAGCAATTGTTAAGAATATAAAAGAAAGAAAAGGAAAATGGGGTTCACAGGCCAGGCGGCCATGTGTGGCCCACAGGCCGTCTTTCATTAGCCCCTGGAATTGGGGAGCAAGCACTGGTTTGGGGGTCCCCAGGCCCATCCCAGCCTGCCTCTCCACATCCTGGCCCCAGGACCATGGTGAGTTATTCGAGGTCTTTGGCTGCGTCTCCTGGAGAAAACTGGAAAAGAAATAGTGTGCATCTCACAGGACTTCCCCGAGACAGCGAGGAAAATGGCCTTGGGCACAATCACCCCGAGGGAGAAAACCTAAGTTGGGGCAGCAGTGACTCTGTTTGCACGGAAGAAAAAGCTGCAAGCTGGGAACTGGGAACTAGCGGGGGAAAAATCACTTCGGAATGAGAAACATCCTGGGTTCCACTCTGACTCCTCTGCTCAGAGCTGTGTGGCCTTGACTGAGTTACTCAAGCTCTCTGAGCTTCAGTTTCCTCATCTGTAAAATCTCCATCCATCCATCAATAAAACGTCCATAATACACTCAGCTCCCAGGATGACCTCAGTGGTTTCAAAGGCAAAGTACTTGGCGTCCAGCAGCCAAAAAAAAAAAAAAAAAAGGCAGCTATTCATTCTCCTGACGCCATCTTGAGCTTTTTTTCTAGTCCAAATTTCTTTTTTCAGGGAAGAAGCCAACGTTCTTTATCAAAAGCCTGCCTCCCCTCTGACTCCAAAACATCTCTTTTGATCACTTCCCTGTGCTCCATCAACACAGCAGGCTGCCGCCTCCCCCGGGGAAAACTTTTCACTGGAAACTAGGGCAGCCCTTTGAACTGGCGGGTTTTTTTCCACTAAGGAAAAAACATCGGGTGATGTGCTGGAAGTTGTTTGTTTCCTTTTCCTCCTCTCTGGACTCGCCCTTTCTGGGTCCGAGGCTGACAAGGGGCTGAGCGGGCACCGCCCTGGAAGGGCCACTGTCCGCCCAGGCCTGGGGTGCCGCTGCAGGGCCCCGGGCCCCGGTCAGCTTTGTGGGTCAGGGAGGTGACCCTGTTCCCAGCCTGGTGTGTCTCTGATCTCACACAGGCAGCCCTGACATGGGCCAGGAGTGTCTTCTTGTTGAGAAAGTTCCCAGACATGTCATTCTGGGGCTAGAAGGCAGGCATGGCTCAAGGAGCTACGATGGTTTAGGGGAGGAAGGTAGAAGGCAATCCTTCTGGCTGTCTGGTCCTCTTGCCCCTGGAAGAGATGGATGGGCTGAGATTTGTGGCCAAGAGACCAAAACAGAGACCAGAAATGGGAAAAGCCACAGGGAAGGTGAGGCCAGGGAGGGAGCTGGGGGCCAGGGAGCTGGGTGTGGTCACTGAACCTGATTGGTGAGGATAGAACCTAAGTCAGGACAAAGTCCGAGTTAGATGCCCCGGAGATTTGGATGGGTTGATCCTCGTGGGTCAAGTACCTTTCCTACACCAGACACTGAGCCAGGCCCTGGGACATGGAGCAAATATGACAGAGTCCCATCCTCCTAAAGAACTTGCTTTCTAGGAGTCCCTGTGGTGGCTCAGCGGGTTAAGAACCTGACATAGTATCCATAAGGATGTGGGTTCGATCCCTAACGTCGCTCAGTGGGTTAAGGATCCAGCATTGCCATGAGCTGCAGCATAGGTCACAGATGCAGCTCGGGTCCAGCCTTGCTGTGGCTGTGGTGTAGGCCAGCAGCTGTAGCTCCAGTTTGACCCCTAGGCTGGGAACTTCCGTATGTCCCAGGTGCTGGGAACATCCACGTGCCACAGGTGTGGCCCTTAAAAATAAGTAAATAGATAAGTAAATAAATGAAAGGACTTGCTTTCTAAGCAAAGAGGTGTCCACATACCCCGCTATGCATTGTATGTTATTCGTGTTATTATGACTTCATGTAACTTCATGTTATTCATGCACACAGCTGATCAAAGTTTCCTGGCTTCTTTGCAGTGTGAGTCGTGTGAGTGACTTCTGGCCAGTTGACACGTGTGGAGACCCCTTCCAGGCCAGCCCACAGAATATTCCCACGGCCTCTTCCTCCATTGCCAGCTGAATGCAGAGTGTCCACAGAGGGCCCATGGGACCTGGGGAAGGGCAGAGCCACAACACAGAAGGAGTCTGGGCCCCTGAGTGACACTAGAAGGCCAACTGCTGGCCAGGAACTTCAGCAACACATTTGATGTGAGTAAGAAATAAATATTTAATGTATGAGGTAAGCCACCAAGATTCAGGGGTTGGCTTGGTATAGCAATTGACCTATCCTGACTAACATGTCATAAAAGCTGTGAGACTATAAAATGAGATGACTGAACAGAATAAAATCCAACCTCTCTTCCAGCTGGAGAGTTCTAACATTTGAGCCCTGATCAGAGAAGTTCTAACTCAAACCTGAACCATTGCAGAATACCATCCAGCCAACCCACAGAATCACCCAAAAAAAAAATAAATAAATAAAAAAGAAGAGAAGAAAATGTGTTTGGAATTTTGGAGTCTCACCCAATCATATTTTGGCATGATTTGTTATGCAGCAAAAACTGACCAATACACACATCTAAACACCCACGAGTAGCCTTTGAGGTTTAGGGAATCAAACCCTGTTGTCCATACAATCCAACCAATTTTCTCCTGCTTTCTCATCTCTGCAATAACAGCCTCCCCACCGGTGAGGCTGGGAAGTGAGAAACAGAGTAGATCAGTTTCTCTTTTTCTCCCCCCTCCTGGAGTTCTACAGGGGAGGGACTGGCCAGAGGTGTCCCATACCCTTCATAGGGTCAGCTCTCACTAAAACCTCAGCCCTGGTAAAGAACAGGAGGAAACATGAACTATTTCCAAGGGTGTCTTTCCCATGCTAGAGTCTCTTAATTTAATTACTTCACATGCCAGGGACTGTGCTGGAGACTGGAGAGAGACAAATCAAACAGAAATAGCCCCTGCTATTTATTCCTGTGCACATGCGGCCACTGTAGGGAGCATCTGCTCTGTGCTAATCCCTAGTGATACAGCAGAGTATAAGTGAAATTCCCGCTCTCATTGACTTTCTATCTGGTGAAGATCCTTTGTACCCATATGCCAAGGAAATCTGGGCTCAGAGAAGTGAAGCAACGTGTTGTAAGTCGCACAGCAGAGTGTGAGCTGCAAGCCCCAGCCTTCTTCCTCCACCCACGAATGCTCACTGCATGCACCTCACTGCCGCCCATCCAGAGAGAAGGATGGTTAGCCCTGTTCTCATTTGGAGCAGTTGGCAGAGCTTCTCCCTCTTCTGTTTTAACCACTGGTTGTGTAAAAATAATATTAATGGGAGTTCCCTGGTGGCTCAGCACATGAAGGATCCGTGGTTGTCACTGCTGTGAGATGGGTTCCAGCCCTAGGCCAGGAACTTGGGCATGTCATGGATGTAGCCAAAAAAACAAAACAAACCATTTTGCATCTTCCCACTGGGTCCTCACTGCACTGCACTCAGAAACATTGGTTTCCCCTCTGTCTTCGTCCAAATCCTTCCTCACCAACCCATCATTCTTCTCCACGTGCACACTCTGATGCTCCCAAGACCAACCCCAGGCCTTTGTTTCTTCTTATCTCTGCACTCATTTCCAGGACTAGAGAACTACCCCCCAAGAAAACTCCAGACCGTAGAGCTCAAAGGTCCTCCCTTCCAAAATAGACGGTTGTCACACCAACAGTATGGAAAGTCTGGAACGGAACGCATTCAAGAGACATGAGTGAGCTAGACTCTGGCAGAAGCTCCCCATAGGAGTCCTACTGCCATTGGGGCTCAGATGAGCCTACACTTTGGGGAGCAGTTAGCATCCCTCCCCTCTGCCCATCCGTTGCTGCTTTCATTCCTCAGTTTTTGTGACAACCAAGAAAAGACCTTCCACACTTCCAGATATGGTCTGGTAGGCAGAACTGCCCCCTCCATGCGCCCGGCCCTCCCCCCAGTCTGGAGCACGGCTATGATGATTGAGGAGTGGTGAGGGGCTGGGATTAAGATCTCAAAAGCGCTCCCAGGTTTCTAGGCAACTTGGCAGCTGAAGCCACCCCTGAGACAGAACCAGGAGGCTAATCAGATTTGAGGTTGGGGCGGCTCCCACGGTGCTGGAATCTGACCCTGATCCCGGGCCCTGCTCGGCCCTGATAAACAGGTCAGATCAGGCATCTGTGCTCCCGAGGGTACATGCTAATGGAAGAGGGTGGCCAAGTGTATCAAAATGAATAGGTTGTGCAAAGCGCTCCAGAGGAAAGAGAGAAGGCGACGAGAGGGAGCTTCTTTTCAGGAGGGTGGATGGTCTGTCAAAGACAAAACCATTGGAGTGAGACTTGAAGGGTTGGGGAGAAAGGCTTCCAGACTGAGAGACCAGCGTTTGCAGAAGCCACCGAGCAGTGGATGTGGATGGGATGCTCTGGGGAGAGTGCCTGGGGCAAGAAAAGCACAGGCTTCCAGGTACCCTGGTAATCCCGGAGAGAGCACCATTTCAAGAGAACAGAGGAAGAGGAAACCCATCAAGATGGAATTGAGCAACCAGAGTGGCAGGATGGAAACCAAAAGAGTGTAAAGACACAGGCGCCAAAGGAAGAAGGCATCCTGAGCAGATAAACGCGGGTGGCCGTGTCTGCTGCATTTGGCCACAACCAGGTCTTGGGGCACCTTGGCTGGACCATCTTGGTGGCATGGTAAAAAGAACAACGGATGGAGTTCCTCTGTGGCTCAGTGGGTTAAGGACTCGGTGTTGTCACTACAGCGGCTCTATTTGCTGCTGTGCTCTGGGTTCGATCCCTGGCCCAGGAACTTCTACATGCCATGGGAGCGGCCAAAAAAAACCAAAACCAAAAACAATGACAGACAGGAAGGTGGACTTTTTTTTTTTTTTTTGGTCTTTTTAGGGCCGTACCCATGGCACACGGAAGTTCCCAGGCTAGAGGTTCGAATCAGAGCTGCACCTGCCGGCCTACACCACAGCTACAGTAGCACCAGATCCGAGCCTTGTCTGTGATCTACACCACAGCTCACAGCAACGCTAGACCCTCAACCCACTGAGCAAGGCCAAGGATGGAACCCTAGTCCTCGTGGACACTAGACGGGCTCCTTACCGCTGAGCCGCAATGGGAACTCCAAGAAGGTGGACTCCTGGTTCTAATCCTGGCTCTGCCCCTAACAGGCCCCTTTTCCTCCCCTAGATCAGGACTTTTATGGGTGGGGTGCATTCTAACCCTTCTAACCATGGCAGTCCCTGATTCCAAAGATTTTAATTCCAGTTTTTCACTAGCCTTTCAAATCACGGACGTAACAATTCTACTCATGTGCTTTTCAAATGTGTGTTTTCATGCTCACAACCACACGGTGAGGTAGGTAGTATGAGTCCCATTTTGCAAAAGTACTCAAGACAGAGGATGAGAGTTTCCAGAATTTACAACCAGGTTCTCCTGACTCCAGAGCACTAAATCTTTTCAGCAGCATCTCTGGAGCTTTAAGTCACTGGTGGTCCTTTCCGTGTTCTGAAGACGCCCCCGGTTAAGTTGCCTGGTGTAATCAGATCTAGGTTGGCTTGGAAAGCCAGCAATGAAGACCTGGATCTGCCCCCAAAGTCACTATGTGACTGTGACCCTCTGTGAGACCATCGAATCCCTGGGAGGAACCACACGCCTGGCTCTGAAACCAGGAGCGGGAGGAGGGCCAGATGTGTTTCCAGATATAAAAATGCTTTGAAGAAGGGAACCGTCTGAACAATATAAGGTGGTGCTTGTCCTGTGCGCATCCGAGCTGGCTGAGAGGAGAATCCTGCAAGGGTCTGAGTTCTCTGAGCATTTGGAACGTGTGGAGAAGAAGAAATAGGTGTGCAATTTTTTTGGTCGTTAGAAGCTCCAAGAGGAATCGGGAAATCGTGACTTCCCAAGCTCACAGCTTTGAATTGCTGTGGACAGCTGGGCCTGGAGATGATGTCATCCAGCAGGAGTGAGAAAGCCTCCCTTTAGCAAAAAGGGATTTGCAGGAAGGGAATTTCTGAGCCCTGCGTGTGGGCAAAGGACCATTAAGCCCTCCCTAGTGTTTGCACTTCATTACCGGTAAAAGTGGGGTCCCAGCCTCAACCATCCACGGGGAAAAGAGAATATGAAGCCACAGAAACCACGTCCACTCCAACCCCAAACTGAGATCCTCTGTGTGAACATACGTTGGAAAACAGAATATAAGGAAATCATTTGATAAATACACGAAGATACGTGGACTCGCTTATTACAGCACAACTGACAGTATAAAAAGGAGTCACAGCCCAAAACTTCCTAAGTGTGGAGTTCCCATCGTGGCGCAGTGCAAATGAATCTGACTAGGAACCATGAGGTTGAGGGTTCGACCCCAGGCCTCTCTCCGTGGGTTAAGGATCTGGTGTTGCCGTGGTGTAAGTTGCAGCTGCAGCTCAGACCCTGCATTGCTGTGGCTGGAGTGTAGGCTGGCAGCTGTAGATGTGACCCCCTAGCCTGGGGACATCCAGATGCCATGGGTACAGCCCTAAAAAGCAAAATAAAAATAAGAATAAAACTGTATAAGCGTGAATTGGTTAAGTCGGTTTTATGGTATCCATTTATCCGAATACTGTGATGGCATCGAGGGGTCTTTTCCACCCGCAGTCGATGGACTGAGGATACGATGATCATGCGACTGGCCGGACTGGCCGGTCTCCAGGAGGCGCACAGGTAGCGGGGAGGTTCTGGGAACAGAGAGGGAGGGGCCAGCAGGCAGGGTTCATTGTTCATGGTCTCATACTTTCGAATCTTCAGATGGAAAAGGGCCATAAACGCCCAGCACAGAAAAGGAAATAAGACCAACACAAAGAAGCTATTATAAGAGCTTATCAACCTCCAGCTAGAAAAGAAAAAAGGGGGGGGGGGATCCCACGTGAAGAAGTTGGAATCAGAACACCATCAGACCACTTCCGAGTAAAGGCGCTAAATAAGAATATGTACAGATATTTGTGGAGGCAAAGAGTGGTTGTTAATGTGGTCTCCTGGGGAAGCAATTGGAGCTTGTGCTTCAGAGATGCAAGAACGTAAGTCGAGAGGAAGATGGGAACCCAACACAGGCAAAAGGAAGATCTAGAGAGAACAGCATCCAGGCCCACCAGACCCCCCGCCCACCGCCGGCTGGGGAAGGGGCCGCAGCGCCCGGAGGGGGCGCTTCAGGAAAATAAATGTACAGCCCAGGGAAGTCTACCCAACACTGTGTAATAACCTACATGGGGAAAGAGTCTGAAAAGGAGTGGATATATGGATAACGGATTCACTTTCCTGTACACCTGAAACTAACAACACTGTGAGTCAACTAAACTCGGAAAAAATTTAAAAAATAAAGTAAAAGAGACTGAGGGCATCTGTGATGTTAGGTCCCTTGGAAAAGGAAGTAAGTGATAGCTCCTTAGAAAGGTAAATAAATGAAATGCACGAAGTGACTTTTTCTTAGAGGAAAATACAGCGCACGCATTGACTCGGGGTTGCACGTGACCCACGGACTCCTCATGACGTATGTGTTAGTCCAGGTCCTCCAGGAAGCAGATGCTGCAAGATGTGCACAGTGTTTATCAGGGAAACACCTGCAGAGGATAAAGGGAGGGATCCAGAGACAGAAAGGAGAGCCACCCGCCACACTGATGCTTGGAAAGGAGACAAGGTTGACCGAAAATTTTGGCCAGGTTGATGCAGAGCCCTCCAGCCAAAGTCCCCCAGAAAAGGAGTCGCACATCTAGTCCACCCGGAACCCTCCCGCTGCTCCCCAGCTCAAGGTCCTGCTGCCTTGGGAACCCCTTCCCCCTACCAGGTGGCCCAGGAATTTCTGTTATCCTTCCCTGGGATCGAAGCCCTGTCCCCTTCCCCTCTGGGGAATCAGCCTCCACCCCCAGCCCCACAAAGAAAGGACAGAGTCTGCATCCACTGGTCAGTTCCACCTCGGGGCAAGGGTGGTCCATCCCTCTAAGATGTGAAGTCTTCCACCTTCCTAGGAAGGGGAAAAGGTCCCCTCCACAAAGAGACCCCAGGCCACGGGGAACCGTGGTACACGTCGCCCACTGCGTCAGTCTAGGAGGTGCCATTCATTACGGCAGCTCTCATGGATTGAAATCTGATTAAGGCCATTTCTAGAAGATCAAAGTAAAGTATCTTGAGGTGGGAGAGGACTTTCTCTTGGGCTAGAGGTGGGGCTGAGAGGAATCTACCACAAAACAAAAGAGAAGTCAAAACACCGTTAATTACTCATATGTCATCCTGTTACCACTGACTGAGCATCTGCTTTGTCCAGGCACATCTCTAAATACTTTATTTTTTTAATTTATTTTTTTTGAATTATAGTTGATTTACAATGTTGTGTTAATTTCTGCCCTACAGCAGAGTGATTCAGTTATACGTATCTATAATCTTTTTCCTTCTTTTCCAGGATGGTTTATTACAGGATATTGACTATAATTCCCTGTGTTTATCCATTCTATATATAATAGTTTGCATCTGCTAATCCCAAACTCCCAGTCCATCCCTCTCCCTTCCCCTTGGCAACCACAAGTCTGTTCTCCATGTCCGGGAGTCTATTTCTGTTTCGGAGATAAGTTCCTTTGTGACATAGTTTAGATTCCACATATAAATGATATCATACAATATTTGTCTTTTTCTTTCTGACTGATTTCACTCAGCATGGTCATCTCCATGTTGCTGCAAATGCCTTTATTTCATTCTTTTTATGGCTGAATAGTATTCCGTTGTGTGTATATAGGTACCATGTCTTCTTTTTCATTCATCTGTCAATGGACATTTAAGTTGTTGCCATGTCTTGGCTGTTGTAAGTAGTGCATGTATCTTTTGAATTATAGTTTTGTCCAAATATATGCCCAGAAATGAGATTGCAAGGTCTTGTGGTAACTTTTTACTTTTTTGCAGAACCTTCATACTGTTTTCCATTCTGAGTAATTTATGTGCACTGTGTCACATAATCTCCAAAATGGCCCTAGGAAATAGACGGTGTTATAATCCCCATTTTACAGGTAAGGAAATCAGGAATTCGCTAAGTGATCTGTCCAAAGCTATACAACTAGTAGGTGGAGGAGCTGGATTTGAACCCATGTCTAAATGACTTCCGAGCCCTCGGGCTTCATTCATCTCCATGGATGATAAAGTCATATCAGGATTCAGCCTTGGGCCAGGAGGTATCAAACAAGCCTACAACCAACCACAGGATGAACTCAAATTTTGCATAAAAATCCTGCCCAGGTCTCTTTTCACAGAGTTCCACAATGGTGGAATAATACAGTCGGTTTGCAGGGGAGGGTTGCCTGGCAGAGGGTAGGGGTGGGATCTGCATGTTCAGAAATCTGATTGCAGTACCGCCAGCTGGCCTGTGCAACTCTGGACAATTTGCTTAAGACACCAGAGCCTCAGATTCCTTCCCTGCAAAACAAGCGCTGATACGAATGGCTTTGCCGTAGGAAGGATTAAAGTGCCTAGAATGTCCCCTACATACATACGCTGTCTCCCTTCCCACCATCAGTTCTCTCCGTTCCTAAATGCCCTACCATTGAATCTCCAAGGAACCTTCCCTTTCAGCGAACTTCCTGGAGTGAGCTTCACAAAAGAGACGAGCGGGGTTTTATTTTCTGATGCAGATAACTTTTTTGATGTATATCAATCATTTTCATTTGTTAGGTGGGTGGATTTTATATATCTCTATCTAGCTGCAGCGAGAATGATCTTTAAAGCTTCAAGATGGGATTTTAAAACATCTTTATAGATGAGAAAAAGCAAAAGTTTAACCTTCAAGGAAAATAAAAGAGAACATGAACTTTATACTTGAACACACACAATACAAAAAAAAAAAAAAGAAAAAAGAAAGAAAGAAAAAAAGACTGAGCCTGGGATTGCAAATGTATGACCTTGACATCCATTGTTCGGGCAGCATAAAAAAGGATTATTTTCATCTGTGTTGGTGGAGGAGGCAGCCTGATGCATCAGATGACTCCTTAAAATCTGTCTTTATCCACAGTGCTGCCAAGGAGCCTGAAACCCACTATTAGAGATGCCTCATTCATTTATTCCTTTATCAGTTCTCTCATCTACTCTCTCCACTCAGTCACTCATCTAAATACCTCTTGTTAAGTGATTACCATGTGCCGAGCACTGTGTAATCTATTGAGAGTACAGAAGTTATTGACAGCCTCATTACAGATATCTGCTTTACAGATAGACAAGCATGTCCACAGACTCACAAAATGAAGTAAGTTTTATCTATACTATGCTATGAAAGCAGTAAGAAGAGGGAAAAATAAGACTCAATTCAATGACATACAGGAGCGCAATATCATCTTGGTGCTCTGAGGTGCAATGAGCAAGCAGAGGATCAAAAAGCTTTGACATTGCCTGGGGATATTCGAGAAGGCTTGAGGGGCTAGGAAGGTAGTATCTGAGCTGTAATAGTAAGACCAGCAGACCAGGAAGAGAAAGTATCGTGCACATTTTCGTCCCCCGGTGAAATATGATTATGCAAGAAGAATAAACCAGGCCATCCTAATTGCCCAGTCATGTATTTGCTTCCCTAATTCTTTAGTTTACTTAATTGCTTCCCAGGTCAAGGCTGTGAAGATGCAGAACACAGGACAGGCAGATTTTTCTAAAAGGCTGGAATGGGCTTCAAGCATCACCCGTCCCAGTCTTATCTTTTCCAGATCAGTAAGTTCAGGCCCAGAGAGATGTGCCCAAGACCATAGAGCAAATTAAGATCTAGAACCTGAGTTTTTCTAATCCTCTAAATGCCTTCTGCTGGAAGAGCGTATCACAGTATGTGGAGAGCTTGCACACGCTCTGATAAAGCAGATGGTAATATCTCCATCTCGCAGACAAGGAAACAAAGAGTGTATACAGAACAGGAAGTGATTTGCCCAAAATCACACAGCAGAAGTTCTAGGCAAAACCAGTACTAGCTAGAACCCAAATTCCCTGACCCAGGCTCCAGAGTGCTTTCCGTTACGCCATGCTGCCCCCTAGAGGCAAGATCAAAGTAGGCAGGCCGACTAGAGAGGAGGGCAGGACCACAGTGGGGAAGGAGAGATGCTGGGAGCATCCTCAAAGGCAACTTTCATCTACTGCCCAGCCTTGCTGGGGGCCGCCTCAGTTCTGCCTCCCGCCGCTGCCCACACGCTTAAAACTTCCTGCACACCCCTCCAGGGGGGACTCGTGTAAGTTATACAATCGAATGTTGCTAAACTAAAATTGAAACCGGGAATAGGTGCAGCTTGCATGAGAGGAATCATTTTCCACCCTCCTCACGATGGGCATATGGAGCGAGGAAGGCATATCTCTTTGAAATAGTTGGCAGCAACCTGTGGGTTTTCACAACGAATCTGTGAATCTTTCAGAGCGTAGGCAAGGCGGTGTCGCTCCTGCAGGTACCAACCACGCAGAAGCAGGCATGAGGGAGTTGCGAGGCAGCTAATCACCTGCCCCATCCCCTTGGCTACTGATCATTTTTCTGTGGCATTATCCACTGTAAGTCGAACTGTTGGTAGGAATCATCCTTTTGAATAATGCATTGTCACCGCGCAGATGGAGGGTCCCAACGGCAGACCACTAGCGCCGCCTAGTGATAGACTAAAAGACAACCTCATCTCCCCAGCATGGACGACTGGGAACCGACTTCATTTTAGGTGGGAAATGGAATTCTAGAGAAGGGCCCGCTGCTTCCCACGCCCCACAATTCCACTAAGATCCTCACAGCCCGGCCAGGAGCCAGACACTGAGCCATGCTTCGTGGACTCGGCAGTGAGTAGAACATGGCCCTGTCTCATGGGGGGAAGAGATGACACAAAGGATTCAGCGGGGTCTGATAGAAGCTGGAAGAGCGATGCCACAGTTTGTAATCAGGTCAGCAAATCTTTAGCAACCCTGTCCCTTTTGCCACGTGTTCAAAAATTACTGCCTCGCTCTGACAGTTCTGGAGAGTAAATTATATCCATCAGGATAATTCTTGGTAAAGACCATTTTAATTGTCCAAAGCAGTTGTTCCTAGCTTTTCTGAGTTCACCAACTGGGAGCCTGGTGAAGTCTGTGGATGTGTGCTCCCAGAAAATGCAGCCGTGTTCTAGGTTGCAACATGCTGCATGCAACTTCAGTCAAGACTTTTTCAGGCTCCATGAGGCTCCTTCAAACACCCAACTAAGAGCCGCTGATCTTAAGGTTTTTCCCTCCTGATCACTTGGAAATCTGTGCTTTACGAAAAAGGGGTGACTCTTTCTCCTTTAGGGAATGGTGTTGTTGACAAGTGCAAGGCATCCATGAAATAAGAGAAATTGCAAGCACCCAGAACACACTCAGAAAAGCTCCTCTACACGTTGGCAAGGGAAACAGAAGTATAACCTGTGCCCCATTCCACTGAGAGTCTGGAAACCACAGACATTCAGGCCTCAGGCTGTGGGTTCACATGCTAGTTCAGCTTCAGGACAAGCACTCAACCCCTCTGAGCCTTGATTTTCTCATCTGCCAAATGGGAGTAATGGTTGTAAGTTCCTCACACAGTGCTCGTTAGAATTCCTATAAATCACAGGCACTGACAGATGCAGATGTGGTAGCTCAATTTTTCAGTTTGGGAAGGAATTCTCCATATTGGCTGCACCAATTTACATTCCCACCAATAATGTAAGAGGGCTGCCTGGTTTTTTTTTTTTTTTTTTGGGGGGGGGTGTTTGTTTGTTTGTTATGGCCTCGTCAATAGTATATGGAAGTTCCCAGGTCAGGGACTGAATCTGAGCTGCAGCTACAACCTACACCACAGCTACAGCAATGCCAGATCATTTAACCACTGCACTGGGCTGAGGATTGAACCTGAGCCCCTACAGAGACCTGAGCTGCTGTAGTCAGGTTCTTAACCCACTGCACCACAGTGGGAGGTAACACCCAGTGATGGAGACCCTCACTCTCATGCTCGGACAGAAAATTCCAGAAGGCACCCAACACAGTTCTGAGTGTCCTCAGCAAAACTGAGCTCCCAGTTGCCAATAGCATCAAGCTGCCCAGTCGCTGACTAGCTTTGGTTTCCTCTCTTCCCCTGTTTTACCCTTCTCCATCCCTCACCTGCCTCCTCGGGATCACTTTCCTACATAAACCACATGTACACAAGCTCAGGTCATTCCTTCTGTCGGGAGTAAGTTGGGCTAAGGCTGAGAAAAACTCAAATGATGATAAAGCCCAGGCTCCGGAGTCTGTGCATGAGCTTTCATTTCCCTGAAAGGATCCTCTGGGGGAAATGCCATCGATTTCTATGCTGGGCTCTGAGCTGCCTCTGCTGCCCCAGGACAGTCAGTCTGCCGGACCCCATGAGCAGATACGTCCAATGAGAAGACACAGATGAAAGAAAATGCACACTAAGGAGTTCCCATTGTGGCTCAGAGGGTTAAGAACTCCACATGGTGTCCATGAGCGGGTTTGATACCTGGCCTTGTTCAGAGGGTTAAGGATCCGGTGTTCCGCAAGCGGTGGTGTAGGTGGCAGATGTGGCTCGGATCTGGCATTGCTCTGGCTGTGGTGTAGACCTCAGCTGCAACTCCAACTCAACCCCTAGCCTGGGAAATTCTATATGCTGCAGGTGTGGCCATAAAAAGAAAAAAGAAAGCAAACCAAAAAAATGCATGTTAATTCTGCTCCCCCTGCACAGATGGGTCTGTAAGTGCTGACTCTTCCCTGCATTACTAGTCTGGGGAGCCCTCAGCCCCTGCTTGTGCAAAATCCATCCTCATAATAAATGCAGCAGCAGCCAGCCAGCAGCCTCTCACCCGAGTCCCTACCCACTGTAGCACTGTTCTCTGTGCAAACCTTGATGGTTCAAAGTGGGGGGAAAATGTCGCTGAATCTTGCTGTAATGTTAAATCAAGTCTCTAGATCTAATCATCACTTTATAGGAAATAGAGGACATAAAGGAATGTGTTGGGGTTCATCAAATCCAGAACATGGAGGGAGTTCCCATTGTGAAGAGTATCCAAGAGGATGCAGGTTTGATCCCTGGCCTCGCTCAGTGAGTTAAGGATCTGGTGTTGCCACGAGCTGTAGTGTAGGTCGCAGATGTGGCTCGGATCCTATGTTGCTGTGGTGTAGGCCAGCAGCTGTAGCTCAGATTCAGCCCCTAGCCTGAAAACTTCCATGTGCCACAGGTGCAGCCCTAAAAAACAAACACACAAACAAAGAAGCAGAACATGGAAAAATCTAGGTGATAAATAACCTGGTCTCTTTAATCAGAAATTGACAAGAGTAAGAAAAGAGCAAAAAAGAGTGAGAGACAGAGAGGGATTACCTAGGATTCCATGAGGCTTAGAAGCACATCCCACAAATACAATATATGGACTTATTCCGACAAAAGCAAGCATGAAAAGATGTTTCCGTCAATCAGGAAATTTGAAACATCTCTGTATATTTGGTGATATTAAGGAATTATTTTTAAGTTCTAGGAGGGATGACGGTATTACGGTTCTATTTTGTTCATGACTTTATCAGTTGTCCAAAGTGAGTCTTTATAGGTGAAATAATTTGATGCCTGGGATTTGCTTTAATACATCCCAGCATGGGGTGGCAAAAAGCAAAAAGGGATGAAGCCTAGATAAATGAGATCGACAAAATTGTGATAATTGTTGCAGTTGATTGATGGGAACATGGGAGTTCATTCTACTTTTCTCTCTGCTCTCTTACAGATTTGGAAACTTCCCATATTCAAAAAAAAAAAAAAAAAGAAAGAAAGAAAGGAAGGAAGGAAGTCAGCGGGGGGAATAAGGGATAGAGACAGGGGGACTGAGAAAGCTGCCATTCCACAGCTGTAACAAAACAGATAGGGACTCACAGATGCAGAGAACAAACTAGCGGTTCCCGGTGGGGTGTGGAGAAGCAAAACAGGGGGAGGGGATTAAGAGGTTCAAACAACTAGCCATAAAATCCGTAAGATAAGAAGGAGCAGGAGTTCTGACTGCGGCACAGTGGGCTAAGAATCCGACGGCAGTGGCTCGGCTGGTTGCTGAGGTGCGAGTTTGATCCCTGGCCCATGGGGTAAAGGATCTGGCGTGGGTCACAGCTGTGGCTCAGATTCGATCCCTGGCCTGGGAACTTCCATATGCCATGGAGGCAGCCTAAAAGTAATTAATTAATTAATTAAAAGACATAAGACGCAGAGATGTCATGTACACTCGGGCAATATAGCCAATATTTTAATTTTAAATTGAGTATAATCTATAATAAATACAGAATCACTATATTGTATACCTGACACTAATATAATATTGGAAATCAACTACACTTCAAATAAATAAATACTTAAATAAAACTAGGAGAGATTTTTGTTGTGGCTCCTCTAAAGATGGCATCTTATTAGCACTTCAGATTTCTTTTTTTTTTTTAGGGCTGCATCCGAGGCATATGGAAGTTCCCAACCTAGGGGTTGAGTCAGAGATGCAGCTGCCGGCCTACACCACAGCCACAACAATGTGGGATCTGAGCCTCATCTGCGACCTACACCACAGCTCACGTCAATGCCGGATCCTTTAACACACTGAGTGAGGCCGGGGATGGAACTCACATCCTCAAGGATACTAGTCAGATTTGTTTCCACTACGTCACAATGGGAACTCTCTTGATGGTACTTTGGGTAGCACACTGTCAGCCAGTGGGGACAGCAACAATATTAATAAGAGTAATAATGACGGTAGTGTCTAAGCTAAGGTGGCACAAACATCCTATTCCGGAATGGACGGGGCATCGGAGCCAAGCTGCTTCAGCAAATGATGTCCCGGCTGTCCTCATTAGAAGGGTTGTCTCTTCACCTGGTCCGTCTCGGTTTGGATCTGCACCCCACTGGCCCTGCAATAGTTATTTGGGAGGGCTGGGTTGTGGGCCCTCCTTCAAGCTAATCTCCATAGAGACAAAGAGATAGAAAAGATACGGTGGGGAGTTCCCGTCGTGGCGCAGTGGTTAACGAATCCGACTAGGAACCATGAGGTTGCAGGTTCGGTCCCCGCCCTTGCTCAGTGGGTTGACGATCCGGCGTTGCCGTGAGCTGTGGTGTAGGTTGCAGACGCGGCTCGGATCCCACGTTGCTGTGGCTCTGGCGTAGGCCGGTGGCTACAGCTCCAATTCAACCCCTAGCCTGGGAACTTCCATATGCCGCGGGAGCGGCCCAAGAAATAGCAATGACAACAACAACAAAAAAAAAGACAAAAAAAAAAGATACGGTGGGAAGGCACTGGTTAGAGAGGCTTCTTGGGGGGTGGGAGGGAGTGGAGGTGGAGAACCTCCCGGTTGGTAAATTAAAGAGAAAATCAGTACACATTCATAATTCTGCTCCTGCCATGCTTCCTCTTCAGGAGTGTGGCCCCAGGGAACATGCTCAATTGGAACCAAATTCTGAGGACACAGGGAATCACCGAAGGATTTTAAGCAAAGAAATGGGGGTTGTATATCTTTTCTCTCTTACCTTCCACCCTTTGTATATTCTGTTCCTTCTGCCTAGAATGCTCTTCCTCTTACACGCCACCTTTTCTCTTAATTAGCTGAACTCATTCCTTAGGACCCAGCTGAGATGACACTTCCTCCAGGAAGCCTTCTCTGACTGTTAGAAGCGCATAGAACTTAAACTGCAATACACGATGGAATATTACTCAGCCATTAAAAGGAATGAAATAACGGCATTTTTAGCAACATGGATGGACCTAGAAATTATCATGCTAAGTGAAGTCAGTCCGACAATGAGACACCAACATCGAAGGCTATCATTTACACGTGGAATCTGAAAAAAGGATCAATGAACTTCTTGGCAGAACAGATACTGACTCACAGACTTTGAAAAACGTATGGTTTCCAAAGGAGACAGGTTTGGGGGGGTGGGGAGATGCACTGGGGTTTTGGGATGGAAATGCTATAAAATTGGGTTGCGATGACCATTGTACAACCATAAATGTAATAAATTCATTGGGTAATATTAACAAAAAAAAATTTTTAAGAACTTAAACTGCATCCTACATCCATGTTTACTGGTCTGCCTGCTAAACTTCAAGTCCATTAGAAGAAGGACCATCTGCCCTGTGCATCCTTAAATCCTGGTCCCTAGCTCCCTGACACAGAGCAGTCCTGAAGTCATCATTTTGACTGGAATGATTGAGTTGACGCTGTAAAATCCCAACAACATGTATAAGGATGGAAACAGGCTTGAATAAAGATGTGGTACATACATCCAATGGAATACTACTCGGCCATAAAAAGCATGAAATGATGCCATTTGCAGCAACATAGATGGATCTAGAGATTAGCATGTTAAGTGAAGTCAGACAGAAAAAGACAAATATATGAGATCACTCATGTGTGGAATCTAATAAAAACGATACAATAGAACTTACAAAACAGAAGCCAACTTAAAGACTTCTAAACCAAACTTATGTTTACTAAAGGGGAAACGGGGAGGGGGAGGGACTAACTAGGGGGTTGGGTTGACATATACACACTTCTGTATATAAAATAGACAGCTAACAAGGACCTACTCTAGAGCACAGGGAAATCTCTCAATACTGTGTTATAACTATATGAGAAAAGAATCCGGAAAGGAATGGATAGATGTGTCTGTATAACTGACTTGCTTTGCTGTATACCTGAAATAACACAACTCTGTAAGTCAACTATATTCCAATAAATTTTTTTTTAATGCATAAGGATGGAACTAGGATCAAAGGTCCTCTACCAAGCAGGATGGATAGGAGGTGACAAGGGCAGGAAAACAGACATAGTGCCAACACCAGGAGGTCTTCTGAAAACATCCCCTGAATTGGAGTCTGACTTCCTTTCTACTTCGCTTCTCAGCACCAGTCATGAGCTGCTTCTTCAAAAGAGAGATCCTTGAGCTGGAGTCCATTATACCTGCAAGAACCTTCTGGCCCCTGAAAAATAGTTGATGAAGGGACATTTTTTTTGCTGTCCAAGGACAGAGTCCGAGAGGGACAGGGCTACACCATGATGGCAGGGATAACGCTGCTCAGCCCTCATCCTCCCCCAACCCCCCCCCCCCACAACCCACCCCAATTCAGATTCATTCATTCATCCGACAAATATCTACAGAGGGGCACCGTGTGTCTGGCACCACCTTAAATTCTGGAGACAGAGCAAGAAACCAAATAGGAAAAATCCCTGCCCTGTGGAGCTAATACCTAGTGGGATAGAGATACTGCTTTAAAAAAAAAATATATATATATATATATATATAGTACTAAAGTGAACTATTTCATATTTTCATATCAGTGCTGTGGGGAAACAGAACCGAATAAGGGAGGATGGGGCGCCAGGGGGGTTGCCATTTTACAGGGGCTGGGCAGGACTCCCCACGGACCACTGGGGTCTGCAGAAGGATCTGGAAGAGTGGCCCTGGCAAAGGAAACAGCTGGGGCAAAGCTTTGGGAACCAGTCTGGCCAGTGGCCAGGGTGGCCAGAGGGGCGTGTTGAGTGGGAGGATGAGTGGCGGGGATGCAGGCAGGTGGGTGGGACCCAGGAACTATTGGGACTCTGCCTGTGGCTCCACGTGGACTAAGGGCAGACTCAGAATTTACAGGAAAGCTGTAACTCCCGTCTGGAGAGTAGGCAGAGGGCAAAGGCTGAGGCTGGCATCTAGGGGGAGCAGGGGGAGGGTGGGGGGGTGGCAGGCGAGGCAGTGTCCACAGGTCTCCATGCGGGACCAGGTGGGAGTGGCAAAGCTAAAGAGGCCCCAGGTTCCACCAACCTTACGATGGTGCTAGTAACTAGAACGGGGGCTTGGGGGTAGCGTGGGCTTAAAGCCATGTCATGGGTTCCTCAGGCCTCCTCCTCTTCTGGGCTGTCCTGGGGGCACCTGGTGAAAAACAGTGTAGTCACGTGACCCAGGCTAACAAACCCTGTTACCGCTTCAGAGATGGGGTCCAGCCCAAGAGGGCCTGTCAGTCTCCTGGACATTATATGCAGATAGAATAGTCCTTCTCTGTCTCTGTCTCTGTCTCTGTCTCTGTCTCTCTCTCTCCCCAACAGAACTAATGTCAGATCCTTAACCTCTATGCCACCAGGAAACTCCAAAGAATCTTCTTACCAGGCGCCTAAACTGGGAGGCAGTGAACCCAGGGCTCCCCAAAGCAGTTTAGCCTGAGCCATGGACAAAACCCAGAAGAAAAATCAGGAGACAAGCTGGACAAAGAGATGAAAACCATTTATTTATTATGTTTTGGACTATCCCTGGATCCAGCCGCACCTGAAGGCCACAGACGCCCATTGACTACTGTACTAATTATCCATTTATTGTCTCTCAGCTCCAAGTTCAGTCTTCATTATTGGCTCTGTGGAAACAGAGCTGGATTCTTTAAATATTGTTTCTTAGCCCATTGACATACTGGTAATATTTGTCAGTATAAGGCGCTGGAGGGTGCTGCAGGATGACGAGAATTTTTCAGGTTCCAGTGCCACTTAGTGGCCTCCTAGGGCCACACGGCTCCCCCACCTGCACCCAGCCCAGGCTCCTGTGGGACATGGTGGCCACCAGCTTCCCTGGCAGCCCTCTCAGGTAGAGTGCAGGTGGCCTGTGGACCCCCTCCCTGTGAACAGCTATCCTTGACCTCATAGAAGTCACCACAGCAAGTTCCCTGCCATTCAGAGATGCACTAATATTATATCATACCTAATATTATAATATACATCTGTATGATTCTATTATATGCATATATTATATATCTGAGATATAATTGACATATAACATTACAATCGTTCCATGTATATGACAGAATAATTCAGTATTTGTGTAGATAATGAAATAAGCACTGCCATTAGTCTAGTTAACATCCATCACCAAACACAGTTACAGTTTTTTTCCTTGTGATGAAAACGTGTAAGATCTACTCTCTGAGCAACTCTCAAATATACAACAGACTGTCATAAACTCTAGTCACCACGTCATACACGACACCCCACGACTTATTGATTTTGTAACAGGAAGTTTGTGCCTTTTGACCCTCTTCACCCATTCCCCCACCCCCCCACTTTACGTCTGTTCCTTGCAGCTGAGCGTCCAGACGGATGCCAAGAAAGGATAGGAAGTGATTTCTCTTTTATAACACCTGCATCATCTCTCTGAATTTCTCCCCTGATGCTCAAGAGAAGACGCTGTCTTCCTCATCCCTGGTACCCTGGCTGCAGTCTGTGCTCACTAAACATTCTTTCTCATACCCCCAGACACCTGCCTTGTTCTCAGTCTTGTTAAATCTGAATGAACTTACTTTGAGTCCCACATCCAGGGCCCTCTCCCCAAGAAAGTGGGAGAAGAGACAAGACAGAGAAATACAGAAGACTAACTTTTCTTTTCCTCTGGTCCCTGTTTTAAGTCCTCCTGCCCCCAGATGCCCCCCAGACCCCTCGTCTTGACTTGTACAAAGAAACCTACTTGCAGAAGGCATGGAGGTTTCTCGCAGAATGAGAGAAGGAAGGCGTGATTGCAGCAGCCTAATGCAAATAACTGAGATTCATTGTTTCTCAAAATGACTTTGAAGGATAACGTCAGTGGGGATGGTGGAATAAGGACCTCCAAAAACCCACCCCTTCATAAACCCAACAATCTGGGGAACCTTTGTTTAAGAAAAAAAGACTAACTCTCAGCTGTTGTTGTTTAAAGTGAGCCACGTAGCATCTTACCTAGCAGGGTTCCCATCCTTCCTCTCCAGCTCAATGACAGGCTTGAAAACCCACAGCCCTGAGTCGCAGTGGGAACCAGCAGCTTAAGCGCCAGTAGAAGGGGCCAGGGCGGGACTCAAGCCCCTCCAAAGCCCCGTTCTCCAAGCATGGTCACCTCGGGACCTGCCTGGCAGTTTTACAGGAAAATTCCACTTTCAGGGCCTGACAGGACTCTGAGCTCACCCAGTGGGAAGAGACATTTTCCAGGGGTGTTTGTGGAAAACACTTCGTGGCAAATGTTCCACGTGATAGCTGCCCTAGAAGGGTTGGGGGAAGCTGTCAGCTGACCAAACAACTTGAAAGGGAAAGCAGGGGAGTGAGAGGTTCACAGGTGGCTTTGGAAAGTTCTGACACATGCCCAGAACCTGGAAGTTCGCCCCCTTGCTCGCACAGGGCCGTGCTCACACTCAGGAAGGACCTGGGAGCTCTGAGCTGCAGCCCCCTCCAGCTGCCCACGTGGTTTTGTGCAAGCAGGAGGTGAAGGTCAAAGCAGAGTTGTAACTTGTGTGAAGGGATGGTGATGGCGGGCACCAGGACACACACAGAGCCCTTTGGCATAGTCTGGGCAACTTACTGGACCCAGCATTTCAGGAAATAACTAAGCATTATTGTGCACAACCAAGCTAAGCAGCAGAGATTTCAGTAGCCGCCAACGACGCAGAGAATAGATCATGACAACAGCCAGGCCATGCTGAGGCTCCTGGGTGACGGAAACACTTTTCTCTTTCCCACTTTCATCAAATGCCCAGTCTGTGTCCAGTCACCCTTAGGTGTCTCCAAGTGTGGTCTTCTTTTCCTTTTTAGGGCACACCTGCGGCATACAGAAGTTCCCAGGCTAGGGATGGAATTGGAGCTGCAGCTGCCACAGCCATGGCACTAAACCCACTGAGCGAGGTTGGGGATCGAACCCACGTCCTCACAAACACCATGTCAGGTGTTAATCCGCTGGGCCACAACCAGAACTCCTGCAGGTATGTTTTTACAGTTGGTACATTCAAATCAGATCTAAGGGCCACCCATTAAGTGACCAATGCATCTCTTGGGTCTTAATCTATAACACTTCTCCCTTCGTCTTTTTCCCCGACCTGCCCTAGGCTGACTGTACCCTTGTGATGCTGGGCCGTGTGCTAGGGCTTTATAGGGATTATCAGGCCATCTTCACTGCAAACCGAGGTCATCATTATTCTGTCGTATTCCCATGGGCCGGTCTAGACAGTGGCACATGTCCCACGCAGGAGCTCGGCTAGTGCCCGCTCAGCTGTCCAGGCAGTAGGTGTCATCATCTCCACTTGACAGAAAAATAAACTGAGGTGCAGAAAGATTAAGCACTGGAGTTTCTTCAGCCCTCACTATTAGGTGGTTCTGCCACATCTGCAGCAGGGGCTGCCTCCCTTGGCAGATTCCTCTTCTCCCACGAAGCTCAGCAAAGAAAAAATGTCAGAACAGAAGTGTATGTCCCTGGAGTTCCCATTGTGGCTCAGCAGTAACAAACCCAAGTAGTATCTATGAGGACACAGGTTCGATCCCTGGCCTCAATCAGTGGGTTAGGGATCCCGCATCGCCATGGGCTACCGTGTAGGCCCAAGACACAGCTCAGATGTGACGTTGCTGTGGCTGTGCTCTAGGTCATCAGCTGCAGCTCCGATTCGACCCCTAAGCCTGGGCACTTCCATATTCTTCAGGTGCGGCCAAAAAAAAAAAAAAACCAATAAGTAAATAAATAAAGTATGTATATATGTCCCTATACACCACTATATATAAAAACAATAAATAACAAGGACCTACTATATAGCACAGGGAACTATACTCAATGTCTTGTAATAACCTATTACAGAGAATTGGAAAAAGAATATATATATAATTATATAAATAACTGAACTACTCGCTGTACACTTGAAGCTAACACAACGTCATAAATCAACTATACTTCAACTTTTTTGTACTTCAATTTAGAAATGTTTAGTTAAACATTAAAAAAAAGAACTATAGGTCTCTTTTTTGGTGAACTGTGTCCCACACACCCTGCTTGAAGGTACAGGTGACCTCTTTCCTTTCTTTTCTGGTTAACGTTCTTCCATTCTACCAGACACAGAGGGAACTCAGCCTGACTCTCCGCCGTCCGGAGGCTCCTGGTGTGCCTGGGAATACGGGAAATACAGGTACCTCTCCAATGCAAGGCAGGTGTTGAAAAGCCCTGCCTGCAGTAGTGGCTTCTCAACAGAGCAGCGAAAAACGCGTGGAGAAGTGATAACACCTGAGTAGGCAGCCGTTATTTGTGGATGGAAATATTGGAGAACTTCAGGACGTTTGCCTGGTCTGCCCAGGGGAAGTACAAGCCGTGAAGCCCAGTAAATACTCATTACTAAGGAAACAGAGTGGAGAACAATGCAAGGTTTGGTTTGAGAACTGCAGGGTTGTCATTTCACACTAGGCCACGAGAGGGCACTATAACATGATTGGGGAAGAAAGTTGCTTTTGGTTTTGGTTTTGCATTTTCTTTACAGGGGGCCCAGGGGTCAGCAAGGTCTTGTAAGTTTCTAGCTGCTGGGGACTTGGTTAGATCTGAGCATCCCTAAGACCTCTGCCTGTGAAAGGGTGTTGGCCGAAATGTGAGACTGCAGCATTTGTAAGGCAGGATAACAAGATTTTTTTTTCCAAGCCTGACCTCATCGCCCTCCGTTCTTCCCCCCTCTGCTCCTAGTAAGAGGGTCCAGCAACCTATTCTCTCCGCCAAGATCCATGCCTCCAACCCTTTCTCCTCCTCTTCCAGGACCACCTTCTCTCTGAGTCCCCATAACCGGACAAACATAGTGGTTCCGCTAATATTTATTCCATTGGCTTGTAAGTATTTGTGTTATTTTAGTTAAGATCTCTTAGCAGTGAGAAAATGACTGATTCTCCAACTTGTCTCAGGTACATCCTGTGAAAGACCAGCAGCTCATTCGCCTCTGTCCCGAACCCATCCGGGGAGCTGACTTTCCATCTCTGCTGACCAGTCCTGGGTCAGTAGTTTCCTTGGGTCCCCGTAGCAGGAGCTGCTGCAGGCCAGGGACACACCCCAGCCCCAGCTGGGCTGTGGCTGGTGCCCAAGGAACGCTTACTGGATGGAGAACAAGAGGATGAATGGAACAGCTCTTCTCATTCCGTGATCAGGGCCCTGACCTTCAGGCTACACTACACTACCAGCCTCGAAGGCTCACACATGCATCACAGCGGAGGGACTGGTGGCAGCAAAAGGACAGCAGCTCCCCTGGTCCCTCCCCTGCTCCCAGCCTCCAAGGCTTCCTAAGGCACTTACAGGAAATCCTAACTCCTCCCTGTGACATACGAGGCCCCACCTCCCAGCCTCCCCACCCCCCAAACCAATCTCACCCCTGCCACACCCCCCACGGGCCAGGCTCCAAGGAAACATACACCCTTCCCGCCCTGGAGGTGGGCCGGCCCAGACAGGTTCCTCTCCCTGGAATGCCCCTCCTTCTCATCATCCAAGGCTGTGATGATTTGACATTAAGATCCCAGTTTTTTTGGTTTTTGGTTTTGGGGGGGGACGGGGGTTGGTCTTTTTAGGGCCGTACCCGTGGCATATGGAAGTTCCCAGGCTAGGAGTCGAATCAGAGCTACAACTGCCGGCCTCCTCCGCAGCCACAGCAATGCCAGATCTGAGCCACATCTGTGTCCTACACTGTTGCTTGCAGCAACCCTGGATCCTTAACCCACTGAGCGAGACCAAGGATCAAACCCACATCTTCACAGACACTATGTGGGGTTCTTAAACCGGTGAGCCACAGCAGGCACTCCTTAAATTACTTGATGCTTTTAAAGCACCCGCGTACAGTAAGCACATGATAGCTGTTATTATTGATACTTGCTCTTGACTCAAGAGGCTGTGTGTGTGTGTGTGTCTCCTTAGCAGAGCTGTCAACTCGGAGAGGGTAGGGGTGGTGACCGTGCCCCCCTTTTCCCAGAACTTTCCATCCTATGGTGAACAGTGGCATCTCTCCGGTCTCAGATGGAAACTAAGGCTTCTTGGATTTGGGGGGGGGGGGCGGGGGCTGCCAAACCAGCTGAAGGTGCTGGGTTCTGGTTGTACAAGCTTCTGTTTCTTCTCCTTTTCATCCCCTTACCTTTAACAAGCGCTTTGTAAGCCTCCTTGTTTTCCAAAAGGAGCCACTTCTCAAGAGTGGGCTGGACCCATATGCAGGAGACGCAACTCTGCAAAAAATTAAAATAGATGTCTTTCCTTGTAGGTTATTTCTGTTTCCCCACCCCCTCATGAGCAGCACAGCTCCATCGCACTGCCCCCGAAAAGCTCTCTCCAGGAGGAAAAGTAATAGATGTCCCGCAGAACTGCCAATATTGCCGCCGATTTCCAAGGAAAATTGCCTCTATCCATCAAAGCAGCCCTGAGCCAGCCATGCATTTGCAAGGAAGACCCCGAGCTAGCCTCTCCCAGGGGTCTTCTCAGAGGCAGCAAAAAAGAAAGCCATTGCTGGAGCAAAATAAAAGGAGAAAAACAAGGAAGGAAGAGAAAACCTCGCACATCAATAGATGTCCCACCACGCAGGCCCTTTGCCACCTTCACCGAAGGGCCAGGCAATGTGCTGGAGCCTCAGCTGATGCGCTTTCCAACCACCCCTCCCGAGGGAGTGGAGATCTGGGTCAGAGCCCGCAAGGCTATGCAGCCGCAGCTTCGTGAGTGACTGTCCCCAGGGCCGGCTCCTTCCCGCAGGGAGATCCATGGGGCTGGTCTACTCTCCCCTCTCATCTATCAGCCCCAAGCCTGCCGGGCGGGCCAGGCACACAGCCCCCTGGAGAGGCTGCTGAAGAACACAGCCACTGAACCCTTTCCTCCAGGATCCACGTGGCATTTCCTCTGGGGCGACGGAGCCCAGTTCCTCTTGAGCCAAGGAGACAGCTGGAGGGGAGGCAGCACCTGAGCTCTGCCCTTACGGGGTTGTCTGATCTCCAGGAGCGCTGAAGATGCCACGCTGAGCCTTCCAGCCTGCGGTTCTCACTGAGCCTCACGCCCCAGTGCCTTTGCACAGGCAGATGACCAAGCAGAGGTTCAGAGAAGCTGGGGAAAGTCACAGGTGTAGGAGATGATGGGGACTGGGTTGGAAACCAGGCTCTCAGGAACCTGCCACCTCCTGTGCTCTGGTTACTGCCTCTGAGCCTTGATTCCTGTCTGTGCAGCAGAAAGAACAGCAAGGATGCTGGTAACACGTGGATGCACGTGACACAGGTCACCGGTGTGAGCTCCCGGGCATGTCTTTCTTGCTCATCCACCCCGGAGGACTTCTGCGTGTGCCGGCCCCTCCTCTGCTGGCCACCTGCCATGCATACCCTCCCTGGAAAAGGGACCCCTTGCCATCTCTGTGCCTGCTGCCCCACTCCAGGCTCGAAAGTGATGGGCACACAGTCAGTGCTTCGGGGACTGAGCTGAATTCACTGGACCTACTCTGTGTGGGGCAGTGGTGAGGACGAAATCTCTGCTGAGGCCCATAATAGTAATAAGACCCGGGAGTTTCCTGGTGGCCCAGCGGGCTAAGGATCTGGCTTTGTCACTGCTGTGGTGCTCCTTACTGCCGAGGTGTAAGGTTTTATTTTGTTTTTTCCTTTTTTCTGTTTTCTTTTTTGGCCACCCCACAGCACATGGAGTTCCTGGACCAGGGATCAGATCCAAGCCACAGTATCGACCTAGACCACAGCTGCAGCAAAGGCAGGATCCTTATCCTACTGTGCTGGGCCGGGGATTGAACCTGCATCTCAGTGCTCCCAAGATGCTGCCAATCCCACTGGGCCACAGCAGGAACTTCTGTGGTATGGTTTTGATCCCTGGCCCAGGAACTTCCACATGCCACAGGCATAGCAAATAAAATAAGGTAAGATGAGATAAATAAAATAAAATGAAAAGACCAGGTCTCCTCAAGCCCAACCGAAAAATGAAAAGATGAAATCAAGGAAGATGCTGGTCCCAAAGCAGTCGGTGTCCCACCTCCTGCCTCACTCCAGCGAACGGCAGTTTGGGGTTCAGCTGGAGTCAGGGCTTCTCCACATACATGCTTGTGTGGATGGAAAATTTGGAGCCAAGCTGCAAAGCCCATGCAGGCTACCTCTTGAGCGACTTGAGCGCTTGAGCACAAAGCGATAGAATGACCTCCAGAGGTCATTATACCCCCGCTGGTAGGTGAGCGAGGCCAGCTGAGCGCTTCCTGCAGTCACCCAGCAAAACCCGGGGGAGACACAGAGGTATTCATGCTTCTGTCTCTGCACAACCTCAGCTTCACCCAGGAAGCACTGCAGGGCTCCTGGTCCATGCATGGCTCTGGTAAGCACAGGGGACAGCAGAGCTGGGACATAGCTGGAGGGGCCAGAGCTGGAGTCCGGGATCCAGGTGAGACTCCCAGCCCCACCACCTGGTTGTTGTCACCCAACCCCCAGGGCCAGTTCCCTCTTTGGACAAGTGCATTGGGAGGATTCAGGGAGTGGAGGTCATGTGTTCCATGTCACATGTGGGTGGCGGGGGGGCTGCCCCCCGCCCCCCGCCGAGCTGACCCCGGAGCAGACCGCGATCAAACACGTGTCCCGCAGACTAATCCCATTCTCAGAGCACAGGGGACACCACGTGGGTTTGCTGGTGCAGGTTTTATATCTGAGCGTTCCACTAAGGATTCGTGTAGAAAAAGGGAGACCCTCCACTACGCAGATGTCAGCTTCTTCTGCTGCCCCGGCTGTTTGTCTGTCACCTTCTCTTCCTTCAAGGTAACCACACCTGGTTCAGGTTAAACATATCTGCTTGGGTTAACTAAGGGAGCTCTTTCACTCAGAAAGGCTTAAGACAGAGAGTTCCACTGTGGCTCAGCGGTTAACAAACCCAACTAGGATCCATGAGGATGCAGGCTCCATCCCTGACCTCGCTCAGGGATTAAGGATCTCACGTTGCCCTGAGCTGCAGTGTAGGTCACAGATGTGGCTCGGATCTGGTGTTGCTGTGGCTGTGGCATAGGCCGGCAGCTACAGCTCCAATTTAACCTCTAGCCTGGGAACTTCCATATGCTATGGGTGTGGCCCCAAAAAGACAAAGAAGGAAGGAAGGAAGAGAAAGAGAGAAAGGAAGAAAGACAGACAGACGGAAAGACTTAAGACAAAAATAATAGTAATAACTGGGGAGTCCCTGTGTGGCTCAGTGGGTTAAGGATCCAGCATGGTCACTGCCATGATGCGGATTAGATCCTTGGCCCAGAAACCTCCATATGCCACAGTCATGGCTGAGAAAATAGTAACTGTAAAACTGAGAACAGCACGTAAGAACCACATACGGTTTGTCAAACCGTTAACATACAAAGTGTTGAGAAATGTCCAGGCAGCATTTTGCAAATAATCGAGGATGCGCACAGGATTCATTCCAGCCCCTCTTCCCTACGGAGTGGTAAACGCCCCCGCTGCGCGTTCCCTGCTTCTGTCCAGCTCCTTTTCTCATGAGCCACGGCCAACCAGGTGGACTGTGTTTCGAGAAACAGACTTTCCCTGGGTCAGCCCTGCTGTGAGGCCTGTGCATTTGAGATGCCCAGACAGGGTGTGGGTCCAGATCATCTGAGGTTGTTTGGTGCAGCCCGAGCCACAGCAGTCTCAACTAGAACATGGGCACAGCTAGCCCGCAGGGCTCTAGAGAGAAGACTGGGAAATGTACTGAACGCACTCAACACATAGACATTCCCAATGTATGGAAATTATTCTTCCAGTCCGTTAGTGCAGAGGCCTTCCTGGAGCAGAGCCTGTCTAGCTTTACAGAGTCAGAAATCCAATTTTTGTCAGCCCACGGAGTGTTTAAACCACATACCCCGAAACTGAAACATAAATCAAAATGCCAATTGATTTATTTCCATTGAGAAATCTCTGCCAGGGTGTATGAGTTTCTATGGCTGCTATAACAAATCGCCACACACTTAGTGGCTTAAAACAACAGAAATGTATTATCCTACAGTTCAGGAGGCCAGACGTCTGGCACCAGTCTCCCTGGGCTAAGATCAAGCTGTGGGCAGGCTGCATTCCCATGGAGGCTCTGAGAGAGGATCTCTTTCCTGGCCTTTCCCACAGCTCCTGGAGGTGGCTGCCTTCCTTGGCTGGCTGCCCTCTTCCTCCATCTGCAAAGCTCTCAGCATTGGCTGAATCCTTCTCCTGTCTCCTCACTCAGACCTCACTCTACTGCTGCCCACCTCTCCCACTTTTTTTGTTTTTTGTGGGTTTTTTGTTGGTTGGTTTGTTTGTTTTGCTCTTCATGTAGGGCCGCACCTGCAGGATATGGAGGTTCCCAGGCTAGTGGTCAAATCAGAGCTGCAGCTGCTGGCTGATGCCACAGCCCATGGTAACACCAGATCCTTAACCCACTGAGCGAGATCAGACCTGCATCCTCAAGGATACTAGTCAGGTTGTTACCACTGAGCCACAATGGGAACTCCTCCCCTCTTTCACTTTTAAGGACTTTTGTCCTCACGTGCAGTCCACCCAGATAATCCAGGATAATCTCCCTATGTTAAGAACAGCTGATTAGCAACATTTATACCACTTGCAATCTTAGTTTACATTGGCCAAATAAGTGACATAGTCACCCGCTCTAAGAATTAGGACATGACCTCTTTGGATGGAAGGGCATTATTCTGCCTCCCACACATAGGAACAAGAGTACTTCAGTCCATATAACCCACACCTTATTTCCCTGTAGATAGGTCTACAAAGGAGGCTTGGTGAGCATGGAACTGGAACCACAACAGAGTCAGACTTACATGGTCCAGCATATCCACCTCCGCCATGGATGTGGCTTAACCAATGGACCCAGGTGTTGACTCCTTCCCTGAGGAGAACTAGGCTGTTCTAACAATATTTGCCTCTGTGAGCTCCCTCGCCATTCCTCCAAGGCTGAGTAACCACTGACACCCTCCCTCACCGGTAGTGAAGGCTACCTTCTGATGGACACACTTTTTCTTTGGGGGATGACACTGAGGTTTTAGGTGGCCTGGGTGTCTTCATGCTTCTGTGGCCACATTTTGCTTGTCTTTTGTGATCTATTATGCATGGGTTTTCAAGTCAAATTTCCTTTTTCTTTTTCTTTCTTTCTTTTTTTTTGGGGGGGGGGGGCGGAGGGATGGTGGGGAAAGGTCCCAGATGAGGGGCTGAATCAGAACTGCAGTTGCTGGAACAGAAGTGCAGCAATGCTGGGATCTGAGCTGCATCTGTGATTGATGCAGCAGCTTGCAGCAATGCCAGATCTTCACCCACTGAGCAAGGCCAGGGCTCAAACCCACATCCTCATGGATACTAGTCAGATTCTTTTTTTTTTTTTTTTGTCTTTTTGCTATTTCTTTGGGCCGCTCCCTCGGCATGTGGAGGTTCCCAGGCTAGGGGTCGAATCGGAGCTGTAGCCACCGGCCTACGCCAGAGCCACAGCAACGCAGGATCCAAGCCGCGTCTGCAACCTACACCACAGCTCACGGCAACGCCGGATCATTAACCCACTGAGCAAGGGTAGGGACCGAACCCTCAACCTCATGGTTCCTAGTCATATTCGTTAAGCACTGTGCCACAACGGGAACTCCACTAGTCAGATTCTTAACCCGTTGAGCCACAACAGCAACTCCAAGTCAGATTTTCAAAGTGTAAACCTCTCTCCACGTTCTTGGGGGACACCTGACCAGGTCCCCCAGTGGCTCCCAACAACGTGAGTCCGATCCTCCTGGTGCTCAGGACGCCTTTGCATCAGCAGCACAGCGATGCCCTGGAGGGGAAATGAGAAGTAGCCTCGGCCCACTCTGAGCTAGTGAAGGCCTATGCAACACAGACAGCGTGAGACCTCACTTCCCAGGACCTTCAAGTGGGGCCCAGGGCCTCAGAGCGTCTCCACGGGGTCCACAAGCAGAGGAAGCCAGGAAGAGGATCCAGGGCAGTGGCTTGGCTGTTTCAACACTAATTGAATCATTGGACTGTGGAAGGCTTTGTACTGTGACCCATTTTCATTATGCCCAGACTTGATTGTGGGCAATTTTCCCTTAATTCTGAATTCTAACCCAAAGAGAAAAGAACAAGTTGTTTGTTCTTATGATCACACAGTAGGTATGAAACCATATGCTGTGTGTCGGTTGCCAAGACTCTTCATCATGTTCTTTATGTTCCGCATAATGATGAGTATGCATTGTGTGGTTTTTTAGGGTCGCCGGGGTAGGTGTTATCTTTTACCAGGTACCAACAACAGCTGACCTTTGCTGGCTGCTGCCTTCTTGCCAAGGACTGTGCCTGGCGTCTTCCACGTGGCCCATCACTCAATCCTCACAACAATGCTCGGAGCTGGGTACTATTAGTATCCTGATTTTTGCAGATGAGGCAACTGCAGCTAAGTAGCATCGCCAAGATCATACCACTGCATCACACACCTAGAGCCCAGCTTTGAAACCAGCTAATGTCCTATCAGAGCCTATGAGCATAAGGACTTGGCAGCTTCGTGCCTGTTTACCCTTGACAGGAGGATTTGCACACAAGCAGACGAGACAGCAATCCTAATCGCTTCTTAAATTGTGGGGAAATACACGTAACATAACATTTTGCATCTTGAACCATGTTCAGTGCTACTTAGTGCTACTCGGTACATTCACGCTGTGGTGCCACCATCCGCCTCCAGAAATCCTTCCATCTTCCAGACCGAAACTGTTCCCATGAAACCCTAACTCCCATTTCCCTCTCCCTTAGCCCCGGGCTGCCGCCGTTCTACAGTCTCTCTGAAGGTGACAGCTCTAGGTACTTCATCCAAGTGGAATCATAAGGATTTGTCCTTTTGTGACGGGCTTATGTCACTCTGCATAACGTCCTCAAGGTTCCTCCCTGTTGTAGCAGGTGTCAGAATACTTAAGTCCATATAACCTGAACTTACCTTGTGTCAGGACGCCCTTCCTTTTTAAGGCTGGATATCCACTGTGTGTGTGTGTGTGTGTGTGTGTGTGTGTGTGTGTGTGGTTTATCTGCTCACCCATCAGTGAACACTTGGGTTGTTTTCGCCTTTTAGCTCCTGTGAATAGTGCTGCTATGAACATGGGTGTACAAATACCTCTCCAAGACCTTTCTTTCAGTGCTTTTGGTACACAGCTAGAATTGGAATTGCAAGATATCATGCTAATTCTATGTTTGGTTTTATTTGTTCATTTGCTTGTCTTTTTAGGGCCAGGCTAGGGAATTGAGGTTCCCAGGCTAGGGATCGAATCAGAACTGTAGCCACCGGCCTACACCACAGTCACAGCAACAGCAACTCCAGATCCGAGTTGCATCTGCAACCTACACCACAGCTCACAGCAACGCCAGATCTTTAACCTCTGAGCAGGGCCAGGGTTCAAACCTGCATCCTTGAGGATGCTAGTCGGATTCGTGTCCGCTGAGCCATGACGGGAATTTCTGCGTTTATGTTGTGGTTGTTATTGTTTTCTGAGGAATTGCTGCACAGTTTTACGTATCAGCTGCACCTTTTTATACCCCCACCAACCGTGCACAACACTTCTAATTTCTTCATGCCCTTGCCAATAATTACTGTTTTCTGGTTTCTTTTCACAGTGGCCATCCTATGGGATGTGAGGTGGTATCTCAGTGTGTTGATGTGCTCTTCCTTAATGACTAGTGATATGGAGCATCTTTTCTTGTGCTTATTGGTCGTTAGGACTCAGAATCTTAATATTCTTACCCACGTCAATAAGGAAAATCCTGAGAAGATCCAAGCTCTCCTGCAGGGCTGTTTTGAGGATTAAACGAATAAATAGACACGGGAAAACTAACATGGCACCTGACAAAGAGAGGCTGTGCAATAAACGGTAATTCTGTATCAGTTAGCTGTTGACACAGCAGCGCCACATAACAAGTCACCAGTGCTCAGCAGCTGAAACAATAACCATTTATAATTGCTCACGCACATATGGTCCAGCTGATGGTTCTGGTCTTGACCGGAAGAGTTTCTCCCCCTGGCCTTGAAGAAGTGAGCTGTCTCGTTGAAAGAGAGCCACATAGCAAGGAACCACGGGTGACCTCTAGATGCTGAGAATGGCCCCCAGCTGACAGCCAGCAAGAAAACGGAGACCTCAGTCATACAACCACAAGGAACTGAATTCTGCCAAAAGCCTTGTGAACATAGAAGAGGAATCTGAGCTATAAAAGGAAGACAGCCCAGCCAAGACCTTGATTGCAGCCTTGTGAAATTTTAAGGACCTTTCCAAGCCCTGCCCAGCTTCTTGACCTGCAGAAACTGTATGATAATAACTGCATGTTGTTTTAGGCGGCTAAGATTGTAACACTTTGTTATGCAGCATAGGAATCAAGTACATGTCACTGAGCCAGTTCCAGAGTCAGCACGGCAGAGCCTTCCAGAGGGTGGGACGCAGAGAGGTGGGAACAATCGGGACGATGAGCAAACCCCATCCATCATCCCCTGCCAGGACTGACAGGGTTGGCCAATGCTGGCAGCACTGTGTCCAATAACATTGCACCACTGCAATAACACACTCTACGAAAACACACTCTACAAACATGGATCTGCCTGGCTTTTTCTTATTTTTCAGAGATTATAACCTGCCTACGCTGGCAACTACAGATGCAAAAAAAAAAAAAAAAAGGAGTGAGCTTGGAAATAGGATCAGTGTGCTGGATACATGCAAACATTCTGGAGCTGGGCATCGTGGGTTGAAGTCCCAGCTCGAATATCAGCATCTGTGTGACCCTGGATAAGTTTCTTAACCTCCCTGTTTCTTAAGGACATCACTGAAAAAGAGAGAACAGTACTATTTGAGGGTTGTTTTGAAAATTATGTAAGTTAATATACATAAAGTACTTAGAAAAGTGCCTGGGATCTTGTAAATACCATGTGTTTGCCGCATTATTCTGTTTTCAAATAGTCGACTAATGCAAATATTACAGTCATTCCAACAGAATATCCAACTCAGGAGAAACTTTCTTCCCTGATAGAATGAATAAACACATATTTCTTTCTTCTTCTTTCTTTCTTTCTTTCTTTCTTTCTTTCTTTCTTTCTTTCTTTCTTTCTTTCTTTCTTTCTTTCTTTCTCTCCTTCCTTCCTTCCTTCCTTCCTTCCTTCCTTCCTCCTCCTTTCTTTTTGGATCTCACCCACAGCATATAGAAGTTCCTTCCTTCCTTCCTTCCTTCCTTCCTTCCTTCTTTCCTTCCTTCTTTTTGGGTCTCACCCGCAGCATATAGAAGTTCCCAGGCTAGGGGTTGAATCAGAGCTGCAGCTGGCAGCCTACACCACAGCTACAGAAATGCCAAATCTGAGCCATATCTGTGACCTATACCACGGCTCAAGGCAACGCTGGATCCTTAACCCACTGAGCAAGGCCAGGGATCGAACCTGCAACCTCATTAAATCTGCAACTAGGCAAGTATGTAATCTGCTGAGCCATGATGGGAACTCCTACGTTTTCTTTATGTGCTCTAAAAAGCCTATAAATGTAAGACATACGAAAAATGCACAACTAAAATACTCGCCATAAAACGTACAGCCAATATACTGTCATGTAGGGAAGAACAAGAAGTAAACAAGAAAGTACATCATTTTCACAGTCACTTCCTTTCAGAACTGTAAGAACTCATAGAATAATGCTATTTTGTTGAGATGGCTTCGTCCTTTTGGAATTTATCATGGGCCTTTACTAACAAATTCTAATTCCTGCCTTTTTATTTCCAAGGAATGTACTCTCTAAAGCATGGGTTTTATAATGCTTGGAACACTGCGTAATAAGCTCAACTTCACAAGTCAAGATAGGAATCCTGGATTTTTCCCTCATAACCAGGACAAGCAGCCAGGCTTTGTGCAGATGAGCAGTGCCCTTGGAGGAAGGGGACGTGGGGTCAATTCAGGCCCATCTTACTACCTTGGAGGCGTAGCCTGAGCAGCCAGGGACTCAGTTTTCCCTAATAACACGAACAAGCCCTGTTACACAAGAAGGAAGTGAGGACCAGAGGAGAAAAGGGAGGCAAAGGGCTTTTAAAACTCTGCTTGAGATTACGAAGTAGCATGCCAGGAATTCCTGTTGTGGCGCAGCTGGTTGAGAACCCGACTACTACCCATGAGGATGTGGGTTCAATCCCTCGCTTCGCTCGATGGGTTAGGTAGCCTGCATTGCCGCAAGCTATGGCATAGGTCACAGATGTGGCTTGAATCTGGTGTTGCTGTGGCTGCAGGTCCAATTCAGCCGCTAGCCTGGGAACTTCCATATGCCACAGGTGCAGCCCTACAGACAAAAAAAAGTAGAGTGTCAGTCAGTGTCCCATCAGGCGACAGAAGTGCTTCCAGCCACTGCAACGGAGGAAAGCTGGTCTAACGAATCATCGGCCAGGTATGAAAGAACTGGAAAGAAGAAAAAAAAAAAAAGACCCTCGGGAAATCAGAGTCGCAACTGCAGAAGCAGCACCAGCCCGGGCTGGGAAGTGGAAGGAGAGTCTGGGATTACTAAACACCAGAAAAAGCTCTGAGGATGGGGCTCCAAGCAGCTGGAACAACAGATGTCTAAGGAAAGGGCTGCCTCTGGCCTGGAGAGGGGCCTTTCTTTGTTGGGGGCTCAAGGAGGCTGATCCTGGGAGGTGGAACCTGTCACCCGAACCCATGTGACTCCTGGGATCAATCGTAGTGACAGGAGGTGGTGCCAGGTCACGCTGGTAAGTAGGGACCGACTAAGCCCCTCCTATGACCTCACAGATGCCCCTGGCCCCTCCTACAGAAGTACCTAACGCAGGTGCAGGGGGAATGGAAAGGGGCTTTCAGGTCCCAGCCCCGAGTCTCAGAGCAGAGTACAAAAGCTGGGTTTGTGGAGTTCCCTGGGCTTGTGGCTTAGTAGTTAAGGATCCAGCATTGTCACCGCTGTGGTATGAGTTCAATCCCTGGCCCTGGAACTTCCTCATGCCACAGGGATGGCCCAAAAAAAGAGAGAGAGAGAGAGACAAAAGAAAGAAGAAAAGGCTCGGTTGGTTTAGAGCTAAGGGTCAATGAGTTAATGCCCAGCACTAGAAGGTAAAGAAAAAGACATTAAGCCCATAGTCAAGGGCAGCCCCTTCTGGGTAGTGGTGGCCCCATCTGCCCCCTGTACCCCGATGTCCCCTGTAAAATTAGACTCCAGACTTAGGCACAGATGATTCATCTCTGACGCTGGAGTTTCTGAGTGTGTGACCCTTGTAAAGACTTCAGCAAGCCTCCGGTGTCCCAGGACCTGAGTAGTCTTTTCTCCCTCGGCCTGGCCTCAAAGGGACCTCTGAGGACCAGTGTCCAGTTTGGAGCCTTGAGATGGGTGTGGCCCTGCTCTCAGCCAGAACCTCCCCTAGTCCCTTCTCTCGCTCTCTCTTCTCTCCCTTCATTGCTTTCTTTTCTTTTTTTTTTTCTTTTTTCTTTTTCTTTTTTTTTTTTTTTTTTGCTTTTCAGGGCCGAATTTATGACATATGGAAGATCCCAGGCTAGGGGTTGAATCAGAACTGCAGCTGCCGGCCTATGCCACAGCCACAGCAACACAAGGTCCAAGCCACTTCTTCCACCTACACCACAGCTCACAGCAACTCTGGATCCTTAACCCACTGAGCAAGGCCAGGGATCGAACCCACATCCTTATGGGTACTAGTCTGGTTCGTTTCTGCTGAGTCACAGTGGGAACTCCCCGCATCATTTCTTTACACATCTCCCCTCCTAGATTTTAAGTTCTATTAAGATAACATTATCCAGACTTGTAACTATGCAATAAATAAAAATGAAACCAAAATCAGTCCAAGAAAAGAGTAAGTGTTGGTCGTAATTCAATGTGAAAAAAACCTTGCAGATTGCTAAGGCTTTCAGTAGAATGAAGGGCAGCTCTGGGCAGTGAGCAAGCACTTCCCTCTGCCTGACCCTGGCCTTGGAGGTTTGCAAACAGGAGTTGCAACCACCTGTTGGGAAAGTGACAGAGTTTCCTGCAGTGAAAGTCCAATGTGACATAGGGAGACACTGAATGGCTTCTTTCTTCCAAGATAAATATTCTGAGTACCAAAGAGTCTAATCCTGCTCTGATACCTCAGTCCCTTGTGTCTGCACAGAGAGAAGGAGAGAAGCCTGGGAAACAGCCATCCCAAGTCAGGGGGTCCCCAGCCTGGCAGTTCCGTGGTCACTGAACGTTGCCCTTGCTGAGCCTGGCTGCCCCGCTCTCTCGACGCACTTCTAAGCCCAGCTCCACAAAGACGCCAATGCCAGGTACGCAATCCTTAATTGGATTCTTGGCAAAGGATGAGGACAATTCATTGGGTCCACTGCCCAAGCCTACATGTATGCAGGCAAGGGAGGAAGAGTCCCTGGCCAGAGCCACCGGTGCCAATTTCCACTTGGCAGAGGGGAGGGTGTTTCAGAGAGGATTACAAGGCAGTTCTAACCAGCTGTCACAAGGGCCGAGTGTTGTTCTAACCAGGTGCCCCCGAGTGAACCCTCCTCTCCAGCCAGGCTGGCCTGCCCTGTGCCCTGGACTCGCAGCGCTGACTCCTGCCTCACCCTGCACACTGAGCCCTCCCCAGGGGAGCAGCACCCCACATCCTCCCCCGCCTCCGAGGCCCAGCTGAAGCCCATCTTTCTGAACCCTCCCCAGACCCCCCGACCATGGGGATCTCAGCAACTCCAGAACCATCGACTGGCTTTTCGAATCATAACGACCACCACTGCCATGTATTAGACTCTTGCTGTATGCTGGAACACTGCCAGGTACTGTGCTAATTCTCAAAACAGTCCTGCAAGGAAGGAAGCTGGCCTCATCTTAAAGATGAGGAACCTGAGACTTAACACTTTTGTTAAGAGTGGAGGACAAAGCTGGGCTTCTTGGCTCCAAATACCACATTTTTTTTATTTTTATTTTTTTTTTTTGTCTTTTTAGGGCCGCACCCATGGCATATGGAGGTTCCCAGGCTAGAGGTCAAATCAGAGCCGCAGCTGCCGACCTATACCGAAGCCACAGCAACACAGGATCCGAGCCACATCCTCGACCTATGCTGCATTCTGTGGCATGAAGCTGGATCCTTAACCCAATGAGCGAGGCCGGGAATCGATCCTGTGTCCTCATGGATACTATGTCAGGTTCGTAACCACTGAGCCACAACGGAAACTCCAGCAATTTTTCAGAGAAGACATAGGTCCTTACTTTTCTGTGAAATCTGGCCTTTTTTAAAAAAAAAAAATGGCCATTTATTAAAAATGCTTTTTAAAATTTACCTGAATCGATAAACTGTGTTGCAGTCTGGATCCTGCCTACAGGTGGCCAGTGTATGACCCAACCGCAGAAGCAAGACCTGAGTCCAGAGAGATGACGCAACCAGCCAAGGGTACACAGCCTGTTGGTGGCAAAGTTGGCACGGGGACTGGACCTCGTGATGGCCAGGCTCCAGTCCAGCCCTCACTCTGCCAGTCTCCACAGGCGTGGATTCATGCCAAAGTTGCTCTGGTGAGACACATCTGCAAGGTCACGGGGAGACCACACCTTCACCAAGGTCCTTGCAGGTCACTGCCATGTTCATCTCTCTAATGCACAACGCTTTGATGATTCCCGATTGCTTCCTGGACTCACATCTGATCTTCTGGGCTGAGCATAATATTCTTTCTCTTCCTTTGCTTCCTCCAAGGTCATTGTGGGAGCTTTGACTAATTCAGGCACCTACACAGAGTGCCACCCTGGGGGACACAGAGTCAGATGAGACCCAGGCTCTATTTGAGGAGCTGTGATGCTCAATCTTATATGTGTTAACTTGGCTGGGCCATGGTGCTCAAGTATTTGGCCAAACATCAGTCTAGCTGTTGCTGTATTTCTTAGATATGCTTACTATTCAAACCAATAGACTAAAGCAGGTGACCCTTCATGATGTGGGTGGGTGGGCTTCATCCCATCAGTGGAAGGCTTTAGGAAAAAAGATGAGGTCCCTGGAGAAAGAGAACATTCTGCCTCTAGACTGCCTTTGGACTCAAGCTATAATATCAGCTCTTTTCAGGGTCTTCAGCCTGCCAGCATGTCCTGCAGATTTCAGACTTGTGAACTTAACTCTCAGATAGATAGATAGATAGATAGATAGATAGATAGATAGATAGATAGATAGATAGATAGACAGAGTGAAGAGAAAGATGGGTGGACGAATGGATGATGGATGGATAGAGATATTGATATAGATGAATAGATGGACAGATAAATAAATAGAGTGAATAGAAAGATGGGTGGGTGAATGGATGATGGTTGGATGGATGGATGGATGGATGGATAGAGTGATAGATACAGATGGAGAGATAGATAGATAGACAGACAGACAGGCAGACCACATCCCTTATTGGTCCTATTTCTCTGGAGAACCATGACTAATATAAGAACTCACAGGCTAATAGGAAGTACACTGACTATGCCCTCCTTTCATCATATACAAAATTCATACTAGATATGAAGGCACAAGAAAGTGAGGGAAGGGCAATTTTTTCCCCCAGACTTGTAAGCAAGCCTTTGTGTATCTGTGCTATGGGCATTTTCTGGAGAAAATGTTGAAGTATTTTGGATCCCCCCCCAAAACTCAAGGACCATTAAATTTCCTGGTCTTGGACTGCCCTTCCAACTTGAGTTTCTGTATTTCAGTGGGAGATAAAGCATCATTCGTTTTGCTCTCATTAACAAGGGACCTAGAAGGGTTTTGGTGCTGATTCCAAATGAAACCACCGAGAAGTGATAGGAAGAGCCAAATCCAGAACCTAACATTTGTGGGTCCAAACTGTCTCTGCTATTCACCAGCTCAGTGACCCAGGACAGGTCACCTAAACTCTCCGAGTCTCAACTTCCTCATCTGTAAAATGGAAATAATACCATCCCGAGGACCAGCTGTGAGGTGTGAATGAGGTGGCCAATGTGACTGATGGACCCAGGGCCTCACCCTCAAAGAGTGCTCAGGAAACATACATTTATTCATTATTCACAGTTACACTCAAGGCCCTGAGGCGCCCCCATCCTCAGCCCACAGGATTTCAGCATAAGCCGACCAAGATCAGGTGGCTTGCCTTTTAGTCACCGACACACCTGCTGAAGGGTTTGGGCCACAGAGCAAAAAGTATTTCATGCACCTGCTCCTTTATTTATTTATCTATTTTTACTTTTGCTTTTTAGGGCTGCACCTGTGGCATATGGAAGTTCCCAGCCCAGGGGTTGAACCAAGCTGCAGCTGCCACCCTACTCCACAGCAATAACAACATGGGATCTGAGCCTCATCTGTGACCTACCCTGCAGTTCACAGCAACACTGGATCCCACATGAGCAAGGCCAGGGATCCAACCCACATCCTCGTGGATATTAGTCGGGTTCATTACTACCGAGCCACAGCAGAACTCCCACCTGCTCCTTTCAATTCAGACTCTTAAGATGGGACAGATTCTTTTCTCTTGTAGAGGCAGGCTTGCTTTTCCCAGCTGCAAATCAGGGATAATTACACCTCCCTCGAAAAACCGTCACAGTGCCAAGATGCAAGAGCTCTTACAAATGCCTGTCTCTCCTTCCTCAGGTCCAGAAGGCAGAAGAGGATGGATGCCTGCGGGCTGGGGTCTAGAGTCAGAGAATCCAGACTAGTTCTGTCTGTCTGGTCTTCAGGTTTCGGTTTGCCCCAGGATCAAACAAGGTTGGTAGAAGGAGGCATCTCAGAGATTGCAAGGATTTAATGAGACAAATCACACAAGGCTTGAGCTCCCTGTCTAGGAGGGATTGTAAGCAAATCCTATTATTATTACCCGACTTTTTGCAGGGAAGGGAGGTCACTGCTGACACTGAGGTCTTGCTGTAAATTTCCCCTTAGCCCAACCCGTTTTTTGTTTGTTTGTTTGTCTTTTTAGGCATATGGCAGTTCCCACAGCTAGGGGTCAAATCAGAGCTACAGCTGCTGGCCTATGCCACAGCCACAGCAGCTGTGGGATCTAAGCTGCATCTGCAACCTACACCACAACTCACAGCAATGCTAGATCCTTGACCCACTAAGAGAGGCCAGGAACCCACATCCTCATGTATACTAGTCAGGTTCTTAACCCACTGAGCCACAATAGGAACTCTCAGCCCAACCCCTTTTGAATGGGCATTCTAGCACCTGCCAGCAAAGGAACCCTAGCAAACGTGTTTTGGAGATGTACTCTCACTTTGCATCTGGGATCACTGAGCTGGAAGGGCGGTTACCTCTCACCCCCTCCCCAGAGGGGATACCTGAGGTCCGAGAGACGAAGCCACTTAGCCAGGGCACACGGCAAGGCAGCAGTGAAGGAGTTCTCCTCTCCCCATTTCCTCCTCATTTTGCTGACCTCATGGGGGTCAGAAGGTCGATACAGCAGCCAAGAAATCTGGCCAGAGCTTCGTGGTCAGGGGGGTCACAGAGCAGGCGAAAGCATGGAACTTTATCCCTAATTAGGTCCTGTTTAATTTGGCCTTCCCCGTAGCCAGCAGAGCCAAACTGCCAGCAGAAGTCTGGCCCTTGAGTGGCCATCAGGAATTTCGGACTTCTAATTTGGGCTGATCACTTTGGACAAGTTGCCCAGCCTCTGTCTTCTCATCTTCCCATTTAGAAGTCTGGGATAATAATAGCTTCTTCTCTTTGGGGAAGATTTCAATGGGGTTTTTTTTTGTTTTTTTTTTTAACAGAGTTACATCATTTGTTCCCCTTAATTTACTTTGTTTGGGCAGGCAGGAAATTATTTTCAGCCAGCAGTCAGTAATTACTAATCACACTGACAATTTGTGAAAAAAAAAAAAAAAAAAAAAAACAGAAAACAAACAAACAAAAACACCTCCCGAGTGTATTTCAAAACAAGATCTCTTTTTGTTAATGAAACACTCCCCCGGAGATGGGTTTTAGCCAACCTTCGGCCACAGCCTGGCTGTGGTTAGAGGTTGGCCCAGACTAGAAAGAGCACTGGACTGAGTGTTAGGGAGCCTCCAGTGGGGCTGGGAGACCTTGGGGAAGTCATTTAACCCGACTTAAGCTTCTACGGGATTCCTCAACCACAGAAGGAGGGAACTGGACTAAATGATCTTTAGGATCCTTTTCAGCAATGCTTTGCCGACTCCATCCACAATGAACATTCAATAAAAGTAGCTCTCAGGGGAGTTCCCGTGACGGAGTAGCGGAAACGAATCCAACTAGGAACCATGAGGTTGCGGGTTCAATCCCTGGCCTCGCTCAGTGGGGTAAGGATCTGGCATTGCCATGAGTTGTGGTGTAGGTTGCAGACGTGGCTGGGATCGGGCGTTGCTGTGGCTGTGGTATAGGCCGGAGGCTACAGCTCTAATTAGACCCCTAGCCTGGGAAGCTCCATATGCCCTAGGTGCAGCCCTAAAAAGAGAAAAAGAAAAAAAAAATAGTTCTCAGGCACCTTGGTCCCTCTCAACACTCCCCCTTAATCAGCCACTGTCCAGACAGCTACCAGCAGAAATCGAATCAGGTCACTCCCTGTTTGAAACTCCTTTCATAGCAGAGGGAGGGGCATGAAGATTAACGTGTGTCCATGCAAATGGATAACATGCAGTCATTGAAAATAAAGGGGAGCATTCAGTAACATGGGGAAATGAAGAGCTTAATTTAGTGAGAAAGGCAGAATGCAAAATTGTGCAATAATCTCTCAATAATTAAAATGTATAAGACAATGAAAAATGCTCCACATGCCAATTATTAGAGAAATGCAAATCAAAACTACAATAAGGTATCATCTCATTCTGGTCAGAATGGCCACATCAAAAAGTTTACAAAGCATACGTGTCGGAGAGAAGGTGGAGAAAAGGAACCCTCCTACACTGTGAGTGGGAATGTAAACTGGCACTGCCAGCACGGAGGTGCCTGAAAAACTGAAAAGAGATTTACAGTATGGAGCTTTTTTAAAAAACTGAAAATAGGAGCTCCCGTTCCGGTAACAAACCCAACTGTTATCCATGAGGATGCAGGTGTGATCCCTGGCCTCGTTCAGGGGGTTTGGGATCCAGCATTACCATGAGCTGTGATGTAGGTTGCAGACATGGCTCAGATCCCACATGGCTGTGGCTGTGGTGGAGGCCGGCAGATGCAGCTCCGATTGGACCCCTAGGCTGAGAACCTCCATATGCCACAGGTGTGGCCCTAAAAAGACAAAAAAAAAGATATTATCATACTAAGTGAAATAAGTCAGACTGAGAAAGACAAATGTCATATGATATCATTTATATGTGGAATCTAAAAAAAGATATGTGTTATTTATAAAAACAGAAATTGACAAACAGACATAGAAAACAAACTCATGGTTACCAAAGGGGAAGAGTGGGGGGGGGAATAAATTACAAATTTGTGATTAACATATGAACATTACCATACGTAAGATAAATAACCAACAAGGACCTACTGTACAGCACAGGGAACTATACTCAGTATTTTGTAACAACCTATAAGGGAAAAGGATCTGAAAAAGAATGTATAATATATATATATTACATATATATATTATGTATTTACGCTATTGTGTTAGTTGCAGGTGTACAGCACAGTGGTTCTGTTACATATGTATTATATATATTATATATGACATGTATTATATATGTATATGATATATATTGTAATACTATACACTATATTATATGTATAATGTATGTAATATATATTATATTATATATTATATTGTGTTCAGTGTATGTATGTAATATGTATTATATATCGGTAAAATATATAATATATATATTATATATTATATATATATATATATAACAGAATCGCTGTGCTGTACACCTGCAACTAATACAACAGTGTAAATCAGCTATATTTCAATTATTTTTCAACTTAAAAAATGCATAAGACGAAGGCTAGAAGGAAAGATCACAAGATGTTAATAGCATTTAATTGAGTCAGACTACTAAGTGTCAGAGGTGGGACTCAAACCCCGGTCTCTGAGTGGAGAGCACATGCATGAGTTGTTAAAGAAATAGTATGAATAACAAATACCAGTACTTTGAAGAATTCAAAGACAAAAGAGTATCAGATTGTGACATGGACCAAGAGAACCTATTTGGAGACAACCTCACTGCTACCTATCATGTACTTCACCATGGATTATAACCCAATCAAGTTAGTTAATGCATTTTTTTTTTAGATCATTCACTTTATTCCTTTTTTTCAGCAAAATTTCTGTGCACATTAAGAAGCCATGTTTGGTTCATCCTTCAGACTCACCCTCCAAATAGCTGCAGAAGCTAAGCAATAAATCTTTGGCAATTTAAGCAGTGACTCTTTTTATTTATTCCACTAGATCATTGTTAGAGGTACTAGATTTTTTTTTTTTTTTTTTTGCCTTTTCTAGGGCCACACCTGCGGCATATGGAGGTTCCCAGGCTAGGGGTCTAATCGGTGCTGTAGCTGCCAGCCTACACCAGAGCCACAGCAATTCGGGATCCAAGCCGAGTCTGCGACCTACACCACAGCTCACGGTAACACCAAATCCTTAACCTGCTTAGCGAGGCCAGGGTTCGAACCCACAACCTCATGGTTCCTAGCTGGATTCGTTAACCATTGAGCCACGAAGGGAACTCCCTAGAGGTACTAGATTAAATAGCTAAATGACTTCGTAGTTCAGACAAAAATCATATCCTTTTACTCTGGATTGTACTATTAAAAAAAAATAGATCCATTTAGCTTGGTCTTAGCAATTCGGGAACCCCAAGATGTTCTGGCATACCAAACCTAACAATTTCTTCTCCCACTAATTAACCAGGGTTTTCTGAACACAGCCCTAATTGTCACACTCACAGATGACAGACCCGTCCCCCGGGCTGAGGCTTACTTCCCGGATAACGGGAGGGAATAGGCACTAGATAAGCATGGCCCCCAGAGGTAGGTAAAAATCACTGCATGTCAGAGTTCCCACGGTGGCTCAGTGGTAACAACCCGATTAGTATCCATGAGGACGTGGGTTCGATCCCTGGCCTGCAGTGTGTTAAGGATTCGGCATTGCCATGAGCTGTGCTGTAGGTCACAGGTGCCACTTGGATCCCTCACTGGTGTAGGCCAGCAGCTGCAGCTCTGATTCCACCCCTAGCCTAGGAACCTCCATATGCCATAGGTGCAGCCCTAAAAAACCCACAAAATCCCTGCAGGTATTATTTTCTTAAATAAAAGTGTCAGCTTTAAACAAACAAAAACTGCCCTGTTTCTAAGATGATGGGGTACAAGGCCACTGTCACTAGGAAAACAATTCCACCTAAATGATTGAGAAGGAACTCTTCATTCAAGTTAACCAGTATTCCACAGGGCAAATCTCTCAAAACAGAAAGAATATATAAGACAAGACACCAGGAAGTATATTCATGGAAAAAGCTTTGTGCTTGGAATCAAGAGGCTGGGGTTCAAACTCCAAGCCCTTATGCTACCTCAGGGGTTTTTCTTGAGTTCCCAAAGGTCTTTAAGCTTCATTGCTGCCATCCAAAAACACAGAGTTAACAGATCCAGCACTCCAGAAAACGGTTCTCCAGAAAATAAGGGGAATATAAAAATTAAACAAAAAAATCAATAACTTTACTTACATAGAATTTTCTTTGCAAATACAGGACTCATAAGAGCACCATGTTATCTATCATCATAGACTTTCAGGGCTGAGAGGGACCTTGGGGCTCAGGAATCTAGACATTTTCAACCTGGAGTAACAAACCTCTAGGGGTTCTATAGACACACAGCCTTCAGATGTGAGATAGACATCTGCCGTCTTTGCCGTTCCAGTATCCACTGTCCCATCTCATGGAAACAGTACCCTAGCTTGTGGGGGGTGGGGAAGAAGCCACCCCTGTTCCACTCTCCACATGGTTCAAGGGGAGCCCACCCACCCCATGTGCAGTGAGAGGCATGTGGCAATTCCAGCCTCCATCCCCCCAGCCACAGCGAAGGCATGAGGCTTGGGCTGGACTTTGGACAAAAACCAGTAGAAAAAGTGATGCCCTTTATGTTGGGGTTGCTCCACTGGTGCAATATCAGCCTGCTTTGCTGATGGATGTATTTGCCATCATGTGGGGAGACCCTGCCTGAAAAGAAAGCAAACAACTCAAAGAGCAGTGCCTAGACATAGGAAGAGACAGGATTCTACCGGCATTGTTTGGGCACCTGGATCCAGCCATACCTAAAGCTATAGTTTCTCCAAAACTTTTGAGGACTGTAGACCATGACATTACCATTTGGTATATACCAGCTTCACCTGGGTCACCATTACTTGCAACCAAAAGAACTCTAACCAATACAGAGATTTCATGAATTCCATGAAATAGTACACACACTTCCTATAAATATGCAGGGATATAGTTCCTGGAGAGAGGATCAGTATTCATAACAAGTTCCTGAACTAAAAAGACTAAAACCGACCATTCTAATCCAATGCTCTTATTTATTTATTTTATTTTATTTTTGTGGCCTCACCCACGGCATATGGAAGTTCCAAGCCTAGCGGTCAAATCAGCGCTGCAGCTGTCAGCCTATACCAGAGCCACCACAACATCAGATCTAAGTTGTACCTGCAAATACACTGCAGCTTGTGGCAACACCAGATCCTTAACCACTGAGTGAGGCCAGAGATCAAACCCAGATCCTCACAGGGAATATGCTGGGTCCTTAACCAGCTGAACCACAACGGGAACTCCCAATGCTCACATTTACAGATGAGAAAGCAGAGACCCAAATCTAGAGTAACTTGCCTCAGGTCACACAGCAAGTGGGTAACAGAACACTAATCAGAGTTCAGTGCTGCTAACTTATCATAACCCTGCTTCCTCCTTACCAGCAGCTTCCACCTCTGGCCACACAGACTCATTAGGGAGCGGATAACCATCACCGCATGCCAGCTCTCCCCTAGACCAAGTGAACTGGCTCTTCTAGGGATGCAGATTTGAGCACTGGTGTTTTAAAAAGCTCCCTGGAAGATTACAATGTGCAATTAGGATGAGAACGCCTGACTTTCAAAATGAAAACAATGAAATGTACACAACCCAATGTGCCCCATATTCATTGATAAATAAATGCCTACTAGTATAAAATGAAACATCTTACTCTACCCATGCTGGGTGCTGGGTGTTAAGCTGCAAGATTGAAAAAGACATAGGTCTTGCACTTCATCTCTTGTGCAAAAGAAAATAAAAATCATCCATCAAAAATGGAGGTGGGGGGTTTACATTTCATCTGCAGCAGAATGGAATTCTCAGCAGCCCTGACTTCAAGTGCTCTGTCACCTAACCTCTCTTGGTCCCTCAAATTAAGTAAACAGTTCCTTTAGAAGATACAATCAAACATTTGCTTCTGTTTGAAACAGTCGCATTTAGGGAATGTAAGGCATTTGAGTGTATTTACCAAAATTCCCTTAAGGGTAGAGTTTTTGTGTGATTGAAGTTAAATTACTACCAGCATAAATAGACTATTATATCTATAAAATATTTTATGTAAGCCTCACAGTAACCATGAAGCAAAAACCAGAAGGTTTCTGGGTAGATTCACAAATGATAAAGAAAACAAAAGTAACCAACACAGAAAATCAATTTACAAAGGAAAGCAGCAAGAATGGAAGGCATGAATTAGGAAACGACAAACCAGCCAGAAAACAATTAATAAGATGCATTAGGAAGTCCTTACCTATAAATAATCACTCTAAATGTAAATAAATTGACTTCTCTAATCAAAAGTCACAGAATTGGAGTTCCTGTTGTGGTTCAGTGGTAATGAACCCAACTAGTACCCATGAGGACCCAGATTCAATCCCCAGCCTTGCTCAGAGAGTTAAGGATCTGGTGTTGCCACGGCTGTGGCATAGGCTGGCAGCTCTGGCTCCGATTCAACCCCTAGCCTAGGAATTTCCATTTGCCACAGGTGCGGCCCTAAAAAGACAACAACAACAAAGTCACAGAGTGGGTGGACGTATGAAAAAACAGAGCCTAACTACAAGCTACATCTAAGCTCCAAGAGACTTACTTCAATTTTAAGGGCACACATAGACTCAGAGTAAAGGGATGGAAACTAATATTTTATGCAAGTGAAAACAAAAAAAAAAGAGCAGGGGAGCTATGCTTATATCAGACAAAACAGACTTTAAGCCAAAAACAGTAAAGACACAAAGATGTTCATTATATAATGACAAAGAAGTTAATTCATCATGAAGCCATAACAGTGATAAATACATACGCACTCAACATCAAAGCATCTAAATATATTAAGCAAATACTAACATTTCTGAGATCTATACACTAAAACCTACAAGACTTTGGTGAAAGAAACTGAAAAAGACACAAAAATGGAAAAGCCATCCCAGTTCATTGACCAAATAATGAATACTGTTAAAATACCCAATTAATATTGTTAAAATACACATCCAAAGCCATCCCAATTCATTGACCAAATAATGAATACTGTTAAAATACCCAATTAATATTGTTAAAATACACATCCAAAGCCATATACAGATTTAATATAATCCCTATCAAAATTCTAGTGGCATTTTGCACAGAAGTAGGAAAAAATCCTAAAATTTGCTTGAACCTATAAAAGATCTTAAATAGTCAAAGCACTCTGAGAAAGAAGAACAAAGCTGGAGGCATCATACTTCCTGGTTTCAAACTATATTACAAAGCTACTATAATCAAAATAGTATGGTACTGGCATTAACAACAGACACATAGACCTAAATAGGAAGAATAGAGAGCCCAGAAATAAACCCTCACATATACAGCCAACTAATATTTGACTCTGGAGCCAAGGATACTCATTGGGAGAAAGACAGGCCCTTCAATAAGTAGTGCTGGTAAAACTGAACAACCACATGCAGAATGAAATTGGACCTGTATCTTACACCACTCGCTAAAAAACTCCTAGAATAAAAAAATTTTAAAAAAACAGGAAAAAGTTTCCTTGACATTTGTCTTGGCAATGATTTTTTAGAGATGACACCAAAAGTGCAAGGAACAAAAGCAAAAATTAATAGATATGACTGCATCAAACTAAAAAGCTTCACAGCAAAAGAAATAATCAACAAAATGAAAAGGCAACCTATAGAATGGGAGAAATATTTGTAAACTGTATATCTCCTAAGTGGCTAATACCCAAAACATTAAATAAAAAAAAATCAGACAACTCAATAGCAAAAAAAAAAAAAAAAATTTAAATGGGCAGAGAAAATGAATAGACATTTTTCCAAAGAAAATATAAAATGTCTAAGAGGTACATGAAAAGGTGCTCACACCACTAATCATCATGGAAATGCAAGTCAAACCACAATGAGGAGTTCCCATCGTGGCGCGGTGGTTAACGAATCTGACTAGGAACCATGAGGTTGAGGGTTCGGTCCCTGGCCTTGCTCAGTGGGTAAATGATCCGGCGTTGCCGTGAGCTGTGGTGTAGGTTGCAGACGCGGCTCAGATCCCACATTGCTGTGGCTCTGGCGTAGGCCAGCAGCTACAGCTCCGATTCAACCCCTGGCCTGGGAACCTCCATATGCTGTGGGAGCGGCCCAAAGAAATAGCAAAAAGATAAAAATAAAATAAAATAAATAAAATAAAATGTTTCCTTATAAAAAAAAAAACCACAATGAGATATGAGATATCACCTCACACCCATTAGAATGACTATCACCAAAAAGAAAAGAGACAGGAGTTCCCATCGTGGCTCAGCAGTAAAGGACCTGACTAGCATCCATGAGGGTGCAGGTTTGATCCCTGGCCTCACTCAGTGGGTTAAGGATCTGGCGTTGCTCTGAGCTGTGGTGAAGAGCATAGACGTGGCTCAGATCTGGCGTTATTGTGGCAGTGGTGTAGGCTGGCAGCTATAACTCCGATTCCAGCCCCTCCCCTGGGAACGTCCATATGCCGCCAGGTGAGGACCTAAAAAGACAGACAGGGAGGGAGGGAGGGAGAAAGAAAAGAGACAGATGTTGGTGAGGATGTGGAGGTGGAGAAAAAGGAACACTTGTGTACCGTTAATGGAAATGTAAACTATGGAAAACAGCACGGAGCTGCCTCAAAAACTAAAACTAGAACTACTGTAAGATCCAGCAAGTCCACTTCTGGAGATATACACGCAGCAAAGGAATGCAGATTCTCTTGAAGAGGTAGCCCACACCCCTGCGTTCATTGTAGTATTTTTCACAATAGCCGAGATATGGAAAAAACTTCAGCATCCATCTATAAATGAATGGGTAAAGAAAATGTGAGATATGCAATATATGTAGTTATATATTTATTATATATAGTTATATATTATATACTGTTATGACTGTGTATGTAGTACACAGTCATATCTATTATATATAATATAAACAGTTTTTTATACACAAATATACACAGTTGACCCTTGAACAACATGGGTTTGAACTGTGCAAATACACTTATACACAGATTTTTTTCAATAAAAAAGTGATTGGCTGAATCTATGGATGCAGGATCATGGACACAGAGGGCTGACTATGGGACTTGAGCATTCCCAGATTTGGTATACATGGCGGCTCCTGGAAATAATCCCCTGTGTATACCAATGGATAACTGCAGATAAAAATAAAGGTATAGATATAGGTACAGATGATAGAGATAAGATAAAAGGAATTTTTTCAGCGACAAGAAAGAATTCCTGCACTTTGTGACAACATAAATAAAACTTGAAGGCTAAGTGGAATAAGTCAGGCAGAGAAAGATAAAAGCTGCTCTCTGGGAGTTCCCACTGTGGCTCAGTGGGTTAGGAGACCAACTAGTACCCGTGAGAATGCAGGTTCAACCTGTGGCCTCACTTGTTGGGTTAAGGATTTGGTATTGCTGCAAGCTGTGGTGTAGGTCTCAGCTGTGGCTTGAATCCTCCATTGCTGTGGCGTAGGCCAGCAGCTGCAGATCCAATTCAACCCCTAGTCTGGGAACTTCCGTATGCTTTAGGTATGGCCATTAAAAAACAAAAGAAAACAGGAGTTCCCATCATGGCTCAGTGGTTAACGAACCTGATTAGCATCCATGAGGACAAGGGTTTGATCCCTGGACTCGATCAGTGGGTTAAGGATCCAGCGTTGCTGTGAGCTGTGGTGTAGGTTGCAGACATGGCTCAGATCCCACATTGCTGTGGCTGTGGTGTAGGCTGGTGGCTACAGCTCCGATTGGACCTCTAGCCTGGGAACCTCCATATGCTGCCGGTACAGCCCTAAAAAGACAGACAAAACAAACAAAAAAACACTGCTCTCTGGTTTTTTTTGGGTTTTTTTTTGGTCTTTTGTCTTTTTTGTTGTTGTTGTTGTTGCTGTTTCTTGGGCCGCTCCCGCGGCATATGGAGGTTCCCAGGCTAGGGGTTGAATCAGAGCTGTAGCCACCGGCCTACGCCAGAGCCACAGCAACTCGGGATCCGAGCCGCGTCTGCAACCTACACCACAGCTCACGGCAACGCCGGATCGTTAACCCACTGAGCAAGGCCAGGGACCGAACCCGCAACCTCATGGTTCCTAGTCGGATTCGTTAACCACTGCGCCACGACGGGAACTCCCTGCTCTCTGTTTTGATGGTGCCTGTATAAGATGTCAATCAACCAAAAAATCAAATGTAAAAATTGTGCTCTATGGCCTGGAGTGAGTCACTTGCCATCCAGAATAAGCATGGAACCCTGGAGAAGGGCTGATCGACCCAGTAGAGTCAGGTGCCTGCCCTTGGATCAATCACCCTAACAGGAGGTGAAAGAACCTGGCAGCCAAGAGATGGCCATGTGACCGGAGCATGATTCTGCTCGTGGACATCCTCCTGCGGCAGGCAGAGGGAAAGGCAGGAACCCACTGCTCCGGGAGCCTAGCCTCATTTCACATCTCGCTTTGTTTGAGCATCCTGACTTGCTTGTTCCGGGTATGAGATTTTCGAGGGCAAGGATCCTGTTTCTTCCACTATGCCCGGCACAGCACCTCTCTCACCATTGCCTCTTGCTTCTCAGTAGATGGTAGATAGCATTTATTGAGCCCAGTCTTGGGCCAGCGACAATGCTGTGTGCTCCATATGTGTTAACTCATTTAAGCATTACTGTAATACTATGTGGTGTCTTTTATTCACCTTGTTTTTCAGATGGAAAAACTGAGTCTCATCAAATAACTTGCTCAATGTCACACAACCGGTACGTGATGGGTGTGTATTTCAAACACCATCTCTATGACTTCTCATGATGCTAAATATTTAAAACTTAAAGAATACAACATTGTAAATCAGCTATTCTTTAATAATTTTTTTAAAACTTAGCATAATTGATTTGATTAAATACAAAAAACTACATCACAAAATAATTGTTTTAAATTGCATGCTACTAAAAAGCAGGTAAGTATGGAGTTCCCGTCGTGGCGCAGTGGTTAACGAATCCGACTAGGAACCGTGAGGTTGCAGGTTTGACCCCTGCCCTTGCTCAGTGGGTTAAGGATCCAGCATTGCCGTGAGCTGTGGTGTAGGTCGCAGACGCGGCTCGGATCCCGAGTTGCTGTGGCTGTGGTGTAGGCTAGCAGCTACAGCTCTGATTAGACCCCTAGCCTGGGAACCTCCATATGCCACAGGAACAGCCCTAGAGAAGGCAAAAAGACCAAAAACAAAAAACAAAAAGCAAAAGCAGATAAGTATGAGGCCATGTTCAGCATAACTTCTGATGTCTGTTTTCTGTAAAGACAAAGCCACGTTCACACCATATTTTAGAAGCAAAAATATAGGCTGGCACTATGTTAAACACAGCTTAATTAACAATGATAGTCTAAATGGAAACAAGAAAATTAAACGAAGTTGCTGCCAGCCTTTTCCACTTGGCACAGCCACCCTGTTCTCAGGTCCTTGCCTGTCTGTGTTGTACAGTTGACCTCTAAAAGTCAGTGTCTTGAGGTCTATAACTGATGTACAAATAGCATCCAGGGAGCCCTGTCGCTTATATTTCTCTGCTCAAGCCAGTAGCTAAAGAGTAAAAGCTAATTATAACTTTCGAAATTTCCTATTTTCTAACTCAAATACGCTGAGTATTGCCTCCTCCCAATACTCTTCAACAAGTGATCTATACTCTTGGCTACTCACAGTCCTAGAAAATATCTCTTCCATTCCTTCCTCTATACCTTTGCTAATACTGTTCCAGCAATTGTATTGCTTTCTCACCCTGCCTAGGACTCATTTAGCCCTCTGCTTTCTTCAAGGACCCATGAAACCTGCACAAAGTGAATGTTGAGTAGTTTAAACATTCCTCTGCCACCACCGTCCTAGGAGATGTTTAATATTTGACTTAGGACAAGCCAAGGTGCTGCAAAATGGGGGCTCCATTTTCAACTTAGACTTTGTATCAGTCTGTTTTTGCTGTGTAACAAATGAGAACAAAAATCTCTGCATCGTGTGACAACACACTTACACATCTACAAGACATCTGGAGTTTCACTGATCTAGGCAGAGCTTCTGCAGGTTGACCTCCAAGTGCAAGTTGGGTCAGGTGTGTTCCATGTGTTTCTCATCCTCTTTGGTGTAGGAGCTTCGTAAGGCATGTTATTCCCATGGTTGAAGGTGGGGGCCCTAGTGAGTAAACCCAACCATGTTAGCATAATTCAAGCTTCTGTCCAGAGCACATCTGCCAGCATCTCATTTGCCAAAGCTAATCATGGGACCGAGGTCAAACTCGGGGAGTAGAGACAGCACTCTCCTCTACAGACTTGAATGTGTTTAAAATATCCTTTCTTTTGCTGTAATAGCAGGCTGTAGAATGCAACCCAATTAAAGAGGCAGAAAGTACATCTAGAGCAGATAGATGACAGAAAAATAGAGCAGAGCTGCAGTGCACACCCCCTCTCCTCAGGTAACGAGTAAGGGAGCTGGAGCACTTTGGAGAGCACGTGGGAGGACAATGGCATCTCTGTAAGAACGTGTTATTGGAAGGGACTTAGAGGGAACCCCACTCTGGTGTCATCACTGATGGGGCATGAACTGATGGAAACATCACATAGGGAAATTTGTCAGTGTATCTCAATGGACATGTCCTGTGACCCAGCTATCCCACTGCTAAGGATTCGCTCTACAGATAGAAGCTTAAAGGTACTCACAGATTGGAGTTCCCTGGTGGTGCAGTGGGTTAAGAGCCAGTGTTGTCCCTGCTGTGTTGCAGGTTGGATCCATGGCCTGAGAACTTCTGCATGCTGCAGGCATGGCCAAACAAAACAAAATGCAAGTGAAAGTACACACAGATGATACTCATGTTTTTGTTAAAACAACAACAACAACAAAATTTTTAATAAAAATAAACAAAAGTGGAAAAGAAAAAGAATAAACAAATGAAATATCCACCTCTAGAGCCCTGGTTGGAGTTTCCACTGTGGCCCAGTGGGTTAAGGATTCAACTTCAGTAGCTTGGGTTGCTGCAGAGGTGCAGGTTCGATCCCCAGCCTGGCACAGTAGGTTAAGGATCTGGTGTTGCCACAGCTGTGGCCCCTCTTACATTTTTGTCCCCAGTTTTTCCGTCCGTAAATTGGAATCACTTATCATTGACAGCTTTTATCTCGTAGGGTCTCTGCTAGAAGTCTGTCCAAAAGGCAGGACAGGCATAAACACTCCCTGCTGCACAGCTGAGGAAACTGAGGTTTGAAAAGTGACTTTACCCCAAATCACACATTTTTATCCAACAGAATCAGCACTCAGATTCAGCTCTCCTGTCTGCTGTCACCATGCTCTTCCCACTATGCAGAGTTCCTGCTGCAGCGCGATGGGATTGACGGCATCTCTGGAGCACTGGGATGCAGGTTCCATCCTCAGTCTGGGACAGTGGGTTAAGGATCTGGCACTGCTGCAGCTGCAGCTTAGGTTGCAGCTGTGGCTCGGATCTGAGCCCTGGCCCAGGAACTCCAAATGCCATGGGGTGGCCAAAAAGAAAAAAAAAAAAAAGCCAAACAATGCTCTTCCCACTCTTATCTTTCCACTACTTCCTCCACCGCATTCATGCGTTTCAATAAGAACAACCACAAATTTTGAGGCAGGTCTCTATGACCTCCAGTTCCTTTGAAGAGAGACTGAGCCTCAGTGTTATAAATACATTGAGTTTTTCAGCCTGCATCGGAGAACTACCCATAGAGTCGTGAGTTTTCTTTTCAGTATCATTTGATGTTTACGTATCTATCTCTCCTACCAGAGTGTGAGAGGTCAACATGCTGGGAGGATCCACGTGGTAGGACTTGGGGAGGCAGAGAAGTTGGGGGTGGAAGATACAGAATTTGAACCGCTATCTATCCAAGTCAAAATGTGTGTTTTCCGATAATTGGGACCAAGAAGAGGACCTGCCACGTGGTAACAGCTCAGTTAACTAGAGCCACTGTTACCGTCTCCAGGGTGTTATTGGAAGGGCTCAGCCGAGTCCGCAGTCGTCACCAGGTTCAATGGTAAAGCCTCCACCCAACAATGCCCAAGATTTAAAAGATCACACTGTGGCATTCCCATCTTGGTTCAACCGTAACAAACCCAACTAGTATCCATGAGGATGCAGGTTCAATCCCTGGCCTCGCACAGTGGGTTTAGGATCTGGTGTTGAGCTGCAATGTAGGTCACAGATGAGGCTCGTATCTGATGTTGCTGTGGCTGTGGTGTAGGCTGACAGCTGCAGCTCTGATTTGACCCCTAGCCTGGGAACTTCCATATGCCATGGGTACAGCCCTAAAATATAATAAATAAATAAAAGATCACATTGTGAGGATTCCAGGCGATTCTTCTGCCGTGAGTCCTCCCTCCATAATTCACACAAAGGCCTGACAGTCTCGCTTCATTTCTCAGAGCAGAATCTGCTGGGGACTGAAAAATGAATCAGACGTCATTAATTCTGCAAAATAAACTGTGGCATGTTTACTCGCGCACTCAGAGGCATTATCATAAATCACTAAAATTAAAGCTCACCTGTCTGAGCAGAGGCTCGCCTGTACTTGGGCCCAGGGAGCAGAAGGTGGTGGCACCCGTGGCTTCCCAAAGGCGTCCTTTCTCTCTGAGCCTTCACATGACTAGCGGGACCAGCTGCACAGTGATTCCAGTCTGGTCATTAATAGAGTCATGACCTTTAGCCCAGCAGCTTTGAGGGGGCTCTAGAGCCATGTGTATTTTCACTCAGAATAAATAAAGACCAAGCTGTATCGAGAGGAGATAAGAAGTTGGAAAGGCAGTGATTTGGGTTTTTTTAAGCCATAGCCTCTTAAGGCCAATGCCCGCATAGGACTTTGAGATCCGGAAAGGGTTAGTAATGTGGCCGAGGCCATATAAGCCAATGACAGCAGATCTGGGACCGAAAGTCAGGACCTGTGATTCTCAGTCTATTGATCTTTCCATCTGCCTACGGACTCAGGGTAGATTCCCATACATTCCAAAATATTTACTCCCTCCTGGGGCAAGTACACTGCTTACCCTGGTTTGTCACTGACTTTCTTCAGGCTTTGAATAGAAGCAGGAGTTCCCACTGTGGCTCAGCAGGTTAAGAACCCTACATAGTATCCATGAGGATGTGGATTCCATTCCTGGCCTCACTCATTGGGTTAAGGATCCAGTCGTGCCATGAGCTACGGTGTGGGTCACAGATGCAATTTGTAGCCGGTGTAGCCATGGCTGTGGCATGGGCCTAAGCTTCAGCTCTGATTTGACCCCTAGTCTAGGAACTTCCATAGGCTGTAGATATGGCAGTAAAAATAAAGGGGGAAAAAAAGGAAAAAAAGCAGACACACAGCAAGCAGGGGTTGAAATGTGCCTGAGAAGCTGGTCATGAGACCCTCACAAGCTCATGGGTCCAAGGAAGATGAGATTCGTGGGGCAGACCCTGACCCAGCTAGAGGCACCCAGGCTTGCCCAGCCTGGGTCAGCCGGTCCCCAGACGATGCTTAGACATAGGAGTGAAATAGATGCCTATCCCTGAGTGTGTGTGTGTGTGAGTTGCATATTATGCAGCAGTAGGTGGCTAATTCAAGGCTCATCCTGCAAACAAACATATGATTCCTATGTTGCCAAATGATGGATTAGAAGGATCCTGAACTTTGGCAGAGTTCATTTGAATCTTGATTTGGGCAGTTAGTTACTTTGGGACCTTAGGAATATCATTAAAACTCTCTGAGACTTGATTGCCTAAACTCTAAAATTAAAGAACAGTTGACTATATAGAGTTGCTATAAACTGAATTGCGACTCCCCAAATTTCCCATATTGAAGCCCTAACCCTGCTGTGTGCCTATATTTGGGGATGGAGATGATTACAAAGAAGTAATCAAGGTTAAATGAGGTCATAAGGGTGGGGCCTGATCTGCCAGGATTAGTGTCCTTATAGGAACCAAAGCCTCTCTCTCCCTCTCTCTTTCTCTCCTCTTTCTCCTTCTCCCTCTCCCTCCCTCTCTCCCTCCCCACTCCTCTCTCTCTTCCTGCCATGTGAGGACAGTAAAAAGGCAGCTGTCTGCAAGCCAGGAAGAGATTCTCACCTGTAACTAAATGCTGCTGTTTAAGCCACCCAGTCTGTGGTGTTTTGTTATAGCAGCCTGGGCAGGCTAATATAGAGGATGATCAGAACCAGAAATTCAGAATTTAATGTTAGCTACCTAGCACAGAGTGGGATTTAGACCACAAACCTCCAGCTGGAGAGTTGGGAAGAATAGGTTGTGACTACAACGAAAATCAGTAATGTGAGAAATGCATTCTCTGGAGCTCCTGTTGTGGTTCAGAGGTTAACCAACTGACTAGCATCCATGAGAACGCAGGTTCGATCTCTGGCCTCGCTCAGTGGGTTAAGGATCCAGTGATGCCATGAGCTGTGGTGTAGGTTGAAGACTTGCCTCGGATCCCATGTTGCTGTGGCTCTGGCATAGGCTCCGAATGGATCCCTAGCCTGGGAACCTCCATATGCCGTGGGTATGGTCCTAAAAAGACAAAGAGACAAAAAAAAGAAAAAGAAAAAGAAACGCATTCTCCCTGACTGCAGGGGCTCAAGTCACATCCGTGGCTGGAATTCAATCCCTGGCCCTCTTCTATAAGCCAAGAGCGAGGCCTTTAAAATAAAATAAATAAAAAATTTAAAAGAGAAAAGAAACATATTCTCCTCTAATGTCATCATAAAACTCTAATTTTCAGATGGGCACATGGCACCCAAAATAAAAGCTGTATTTCCCAGATTTTTTGGTAACTGGCGTGATTTGGCTATATGACCAAGTTCTTCCCAAGAAAATATAAGTGGAAGTGCCACCGTGTATAACTCCTGGGACTTGTCCTTAAAAAGAAGGGATATTCTAGGAGTTCCCGTCGTGGCGCAGTGGTTAACGAATCTGACTAGGAACAATGAGGTTGCAGGTTCGATCCCTGCCCTTGCTCAGTGGGTTAGCGATCCGGCGTTGCCATGAGCTGTGGTGTAGGTCGCAGATGCGGCTCGGATCCCGCGTTGCTGTGGCTCTGGCGTAGGCTGGCAGCTACAGCTCCGATTCAACCCCTAGCCTGGGAACCTCCATATGCCGCGGGAGCGGCCCAAGAAATGGCAAAAAGACAAAAAAAAAAAAAAAAGAAGAAGGGATATTCTTCCCCCTCTCTCATTCTTATTGGCTTGACGAAGGCTGGAGCGCATGCAACTATTTTGGAAGAGGAAACTGCATGCCATGTTCAGCAAAAAGGAGATGATGGGAGGAGTCAAGATTCTGACTCCTTGGTACCAACCCTGGACCACCGGCCTATGAATGTCCTTAACAAGAGGAAATAAACCACTAACTTGACTGAGCCGAGTTATTAGGGTAATCCTACTTGGCACAATTTCTATGCAATTCTCAGTCACTTCAATGACTCTGGGGCCCAGGAATCTGTGTTTCAGAAAGATCTCCAGGTGATTTTTTTTTCTTCTTATACTCAATAAAGCTTGAGAGGCACTGATTTAGAGTTTTCCACCAATACGCCTAACCTAATACTGATAGAGCAGTCCTAAACTGCAGGTTTGTCAAGGACTTGGTGAAAGCTTAAAAGGCAGATGAAGTAAAGCCAGGAAGGATGGCAAAAGCAATAACGGACAGTGTCAAGATTTAAAATGATTTTGACAGAGTGGAACACTGGACCAAAGCCAAGCCGATGAATGTAATAGGGGTATAAAAAAAAGCGAATCAAAACGTTCTTTGTTTTATTGAAGGGAATATAAAATGTTCTGTCTTTGACTTCTTAAATTAAAAAGAAGAGATATAAAATTACATATTTTAAAATACAGAAAATAAAGCTATAAATCAATGCCAATTATGGGTAGGGAAAGGAACGAGGGAAGAAGAGACAATCAGGAAAGGGAATGAGAACAAAACCCAAAGCAGTGAAGAGATATAGAGTCAAGGACAGAAAGGAAGAGAATGGAGGCCCCAGTTCAACCTCGCTCTAGATCCTTAGATGATTTTCAAATTTGGAGGTAATCATGAGAGTGCATCAGATTATATTAAAACTTACTATGTATGTGTTATGTAAATGTATCCTCTCGGGAACTCTATGAGAGAAGATCTATTATTATCATTGTTTCTCAGATGCAGAAGCTGAAGCAGAGAGAGGCTGAGTAACCTTCCCAAGGTCACACAGCTAGCCCAAGGTAGAAGCAAGATGGGAACAAGATGTCTAAAGTTCAGGGCTGTGGCCTTCAGCCCCACTGACATAGTCTACCCTTCGATGCTGCCCCATGTTCATTACTGATCAGTCTCTACTGATGGATAGCCTGAATAGACATGAGGAAATCCATTACCTCCTCCAACTGTAAATCCAGAGGTTGCTTGGGGATCCAGTTACAGTATGGTTATCACAGTATTTGATGCCAGCTCAAAGATGGCCTCACGGATACAAGCTGTTTCCATTCCTGTGTCCTCGGCATCTAGATTCATCCTATCTGATTCCCCTCCTTGTACCAAGATGGCAGGCCACGGTCCTGAAGCCTTGTGCTTTCCTTTTCATGGCCAGCAAGGGAGAGAAGTCTTCACCCTAAGCATGGAATATACTGGAATATATACCCCCCTTTTGTTTGTCTTTTTAGGGCCACACCCGCAACATATGCAGGTTCCCAGGCTAGGGGTCTAATCAGAGCTGTTGCTGCTGGCCTATGCCACAGCCACCGCAACATCAGATCCAAGCTTCGTCTGTGACTTACACCACAGCTCACGGCAACACTGGGTCCTTAACCTACTGAGCGAGGTCAGGGATCGAACCTGCAACCTCATGGTTCCTAGTCGGATTTGTTTCTGCTGCACCATGACAGGAACTCCTGGAATATTCCATATATTGTACCACTGCAAGCAAATAACCCCCTTAGAAAATAGAGGTCATCAGTGGGAATGCCACTAGCTGACTGGGATAGATCGCTCCCTGCAGTCAAGGATGCCCTCTCATCAAGTCGGGCTCTGTACTACCCAGGACAAATGGGCTCCACTATTAGACTATTAGTTGTGATTCTCTCTCTTTTCTTCTAGAGCAAATCAAGTGTCCTTTTCTTTATCTTTTCTTTTTTTTTAATGCCTGCACACACAGCATATGGACATTCCAGGGCCTGGGATTGAATCAGAGCCGCAGCCACGACCTACATACACCACAGCTGCAGTAATGCCAGATCTTTTAACACACTGTGTTTAGCCAGGGATCTAACCCGTGCCTCTGCAGTGACCCGAGCCGCTGCAGCTGGACTCATAACCCACTGCACCACAGTAGGAGCTCCTCGTGTTTCTTCAGTTGTTTGAATTCTGGCCAAACACTGAGACAATCATAAAACATTGATCAGAAAACACCTCGGGTATAAAACAATAAACACCCCTTTTCGGACGCTTCGACAGCCTTCCTGTTCTTCAGAGGCATCATCAGGGAAGATAATTGAGGGCAGTAACCGTCATGTCTTCCTTTGGCAGGTGCAATCGTATTCTGCATGGATGGGCCAGCCTCAAGGTGGGGGTCGTGGTAGCATGTGCTTCAGAAGGAGAGGTGTCCAGCGTGTACAGAAGCTCTAGACACGAAGAATGAGGCACTGTGCTTTATTATTTATTTATTTTAATCATTACAAGGAGAAAACCAGTTTCTACTGATGGATAACCTGGCATGGACATAAGGAAATCCATTTTCCCCATTTTATAGATGAGAGAACCAAGGCCCAGAATTCTGTGTGTGTGATTCGCTCAACACCATTCCGCTTGTCAAGCGGCAGAGGTGGATTTCAAGCTCAACTCTATGTGATTCCGCCACCCAAGTTCTTTCTGTCACACCACACTGACCTAGTAACAAGATCATTTCCATTTGCTGAAATTATTAGCATTGACCCTTTTAACGGAGATTTCTTGATTATCTCTTATCTGCTCTCTGTTCCATGTTGATAGAAAGAACTACTCTGAGCTTATAACAGACTTTATAAATTTTTCTATTTATTGAGCACTAACTGTGTACTTACTATGTGCATTGCTAAATGCTTTCTGTATACAATCTCAGTTTACCCTGGGATGCAGTTTATATGGATGATGCTCCTAGTTGCCAGTGATAGAATTCCAAATCAAATGTCCTGTTCCAGGGGCCACATCCACAATTCTTTTCTAGTCATGACTCTCTCTAGGCTTAGTTGCAGGTATTTTGAGTTTATTTTTCTTCAGTAGGAGAACGATTCTTATAATCTCTTTTCCCAGAGTCACTTTGTCTGGTTGAAAAGATTTCATTGGTGCCAACTCCAGCAATTCAGAGATTTTCATGGATGGACCATAATTTCTATTGGTCCTTGGTACAGGGCCGGATTTTATTTTAAATTTAATTTTATTTGATTTAATTTTTTAGCCATACTCACAGCAGATAGAAGTTCCTGGGCCAGGAATCAAACCCACACCACAGCAAAGACATGACCTGACCCACTGCCGTGACACCAGGTCCTGAACCTGCTGCACCACAAGGGAACTCCAAGGGCTGAACTTTGTCACTTAAAGACTGAAGTGCTATCCTTGACTGTTTGTAAATCAGAATCAACTCTACCCTCTAGTCCCCTGGGTCCTCAAGTTTCCGGACATTTCAACATGCTTCAATCTCCCCAAAATGGACAGTTCTCTGCTAAGCTCAGTTTTTTCATACAGTACCCCCTCACGGGCAGACCACAGCACCTTACGCATGGCAGTAACACTCTGTTTCATAACCTCTTTGTCTAAAACCACAAAGTCATCAGAGGTGACAATTTCACCAAACGTATTGCCACTAGGTAACACGAGTTGCTATTTTCCCTCCCTCAATGCATATTTTTTGTTCCCCATTCCCAAGCCCCAGAGTTAATGCCCCACAACTTGGGTTTTCTGCTCTGGCAGCCTCAATCATAAGTCCCAATTGCTGTATCAATCAGCTTAGCCTCATTTATGCTGGAGTAACCATAAGCCCCAAATCTTTACCTAACAGGAAAGATTCATTCCTTGCCTATGTGCACATTTTTTTACAGCTGTGATTTTGCTCCATGTGCTCTTTATTCTAAGACTCAGATTGAAGACGCAGACACTACCTGGGACAGGCCTGCTTGTGGTAGCGGAAAAGAAAAAAAAAATGGGCAGACGTTCCTCTGCTTAGAAATGGCACAGCACTTCCAGTCACATTCCACCAGCCAGAGCAAATCGTACATTCAAGCCTGACTTCAGTAGGCGAAAAATATTGTCCTCTCCCAGGGAAGGGCAGCATACAGACCCGTGGGGAAGGCAGCCGATATTTTTGAACAAATAGTTCTATCTACCCAGTAGTGTGCTGGTTTAACTGTCTCTTAGGGAATAAAGGCCCTGATTTGGAACAACTGCTAGTTTACCTAAGGAAAATTCTTCCACAGTGGCTTATTGCAAGATACCAATGAGATGTCACTAAACGCAGAATCAGGAAGCGTTGTGTGCAGTCAGCTCTTGTGAGCCTCTACAAGCAGGCTACAGCCCAGCCATGACTCTACTCCATTGTAATTAAATCAGTTATAGTTTGGCCCTCCAGACCTCTGCATCTACAGGTCCCCAAATCTGCGTATTCAACCAACCACAGATTGAAAGTATATACACGTTTTTAAATTCCAGAAAGTTCCAAAAGGCAAAAGTCGAATTTGCTGTACACCGCACTATTTACATAGCATTTACATTGTATTTGCAACTATTTACATAGCATTTACATTGTATTAGATATTATAAGTAATCTAGAAATAATTTAAAGCCTGTGGGAGAATGTGTGTAGGTCATATGCAAATAACATGCCATTATTATATAAAGAACTTGAGCATTCATGGATTTGGGTATTGGTGGCAGTCCTGGGTTAATTCTTTGGGACACAGAAGGATCACGACAGTAAGCAAAGATGAGCTGCACTTGTTCCACAGTATGGATATGAAATCTTGCTGTGGACTAGAGCAGGGGAGGTAAATATTATACAACTCAGCATAAACCTACCCTAAGCCTCAACTAAGTGGGACCCAGACACCTGAACTTACGTCTTCAGGTTATTTGCTACTCCTGCATTAATTGGCAGATTCAAGTGGAGAGTAAGAATGTGAAGTTGAAATAAGAAAATCTCTTTTTCCTCTATAAATCAGATTCAGCCCCAGGTTCCTCTTTTGCAGAAATTCTTATAAAGAACTTGGCTCTCCTCCAAGGAAAATAATGTAGAGATCTCAGTCAAAACCCTTTAATTCCAAATTATTCATGATAGGAGTTGCCTGGTGAATCCACCGAGTTTGAATGCTTATCACCTTAAGTTTTTGTTCCAGTAAAAAGTTTGTTCAAAAAGTCCCCGAGCTTGGATTTAGCTCTTACATCCACAAGTCTTGAGTTATTATATTTTTTTTTGCAAAGAGTATAATTTAATCACACTGATGTCACCACGGTGGTGACGCGGAGCAAGCTGCCTACATGCCCTAAATTTCAGTTTCCTCCTCTATGAGATGGGATAGCAACTCCTATTTCCTGTTACTGCTTAGAACCTTGCAAGGCTGTAGGGAGCATTAAATATCCAGCACACATAGAGCACCTAAGAGATACCTGGCACGTGACAGTCAATCAATAAACAACCATTACCATGCATTACAGAGGATACTGCTAAGAATTTTCATGATTATTATAGAGACATGGGACTAGAGGGTTTGAGTTACTGTTTAAAATAGTACAGGGCTTTATTCAGTAGCCTCAGAACATTTGGCAGGAGTAATTTGCCTGTTGATTTTGAGTACATCTGACAGGAATGACTTTTGCAGCTTCCCTGAAAGCCTGCATGTTATTGTAATTTAACAAAACTCACCTCCCTAGTTTTTAGTCCATTATGTCTCTCGGCCCCTAGCTTGGCTCAGATTGTCAGTCCAACAGAAAAACTGAACAGTCTGCCCCAGGGCAAAATTGTGGCCTGCAGGGGATGGATCCCAGGCCCCACCTGCAGGGAGAACGAACAGCTCCTTCAGCCAGGCTGCAGTCTTTCAGGTAGATGCTCACATAAAATACCAGGAGGCCATTCTGTCTCCAACCCCACGGTGATTCTGGAGGAGCTGGGGGGCCATTCAAACATGGACGTCTGTCCCAATGCTGCACGCCACCTGAGGTCACAGGACAAACATCACAGAGGGATTGTGATGACGACTTATAGAAAAGACAGCCCACGACCTTCCGGGGGTCACCTCATTCATTCTTCCTGAGTTGCTGCAAATATTCAAGATGATCATTTCAGACTTCTTGAAGCATCTTGAGTTAAAAAAAAAAAATAAGGAAGGTACTGATGCTGATAATGGCAGTAGTAAAAATGGTAAAAGTTACCAGAAAGTCTGCATATTATTCTGTGTGTGTGTGTGTGTGTGTGTGTGTGTGTCTGTATGTGTGTATTGGTTCCTCCTGAGTGGCTTTTTTTTAAACTAATTATCAGCTTCTGGAACTGCACATAATTTTCTAGCAATGACAGTCACACATAGTTAGGGAATCAAAGACTTGGAAGCAATTTAATAAAGGCTGGAGGCAGAGCTGTACTTAATTGGGCTCCAAAGTTAGGAATGTAATGTTACGTGTATGAGCAGCTCAACAAATTTGGGGTGCAAATTACAGCCATATTGTTTACCTTTCCAGTGAAGCCATTGAGTAAAGCTTGGTTGCTAAAACAAATAACCCCCAGACTTTCATTTAATTCTTGCTCATCTAATAATCCAAATGAAATGTCTCTAGCTAGAGATCAGTATTCTTCTACAGAATGATCCAGGGATCCAAGCCTGATTACACTCTCTTTCCCAGACAATGCAGTCATAGAATTACTTTACTACAGGTTGTTTCCAAAGTAACTTTCTGGCACCTCTCTTGATAGAAGGAGGAGGGAGAAAAAATGAATATACTCACTGGGGCATCATGTGTATATTTGACTGTTTGAAATGCAAGGATCACATGTCATCTCTAGGATTTAGTGGATGAGTGTCCATGATATAAAGGGAATTTGGAGACTACCTTCATATGTAAAGTGGCATAAATAAACCAAAAAAAAAAAAAAAGCATAAGCTTTTACTCTATAAGGAATCAAGAGTTCCCTTGTGGCCCAGCAGGTCAAGGATCCAGGGTTGTCACTGCTGCGACTCAGGTCGCTGCTGTGGTCTACGCCACAGCCACAGCAATGCCAGAGCCAAGCTGCATCTTCGACCTACACCAAAATATGACCCCTCCACTTGTGCATACTGACTGCTCACAGTGCAATCACATTTCTTCCTGTTGGGGCAAAGGGAGCACTGATTTCTCTGATAAGAAGTAGGAGACTTGGAGTTCCCTTCATGGCTCAGCGGAAATGAATCTGACTAGTATCCATGAGAATGTAGGTTCAAGCCCTGGCCTCGCTCAGTGGGTCGTGGATCTGGCATTGCCATGAGCTGTGGTGTAAGTCACAGACGTGACTCAGATCCTGTATTATTGTGGTGTGGTGTAGGCCAGTGGCTACAGCTCCAATTCGACCCCTAGCCTGGGAGCCTCCATATGCTGCAGGTGTAGCCCTAAAAAGACAAAAGAAAAAAAAAAAGAAGAAGAAGAAGGAGCCTTTTGGAGTTCCCTGGTGGCCCAGTGGGTTAAGGATCCAGTGTTGTCACTGCAGCAGCTTGGGTTGCTGCTGTGGCAAGGGCCTAGGAATTTTCGCATGCTACAGGCGTGGCCAAAATGGGTGAGTAGAAGAGGAAATATAAAAGTCGTCCACGGAGCTCCCATTGTGGCACAGTGGAAACAAATCTGACTAGTATCCATGAGGATGAGGGTTCGATCCCTGACTTCCCTCAGTGGGTCATGGATCCCCCACTGCTGTGAGCTATGGTGTAGGTCACAGATGAAGCTCAGATCCTGAGTTGCTGTGGCTGTGGTGTAGGCTGGCAGCTGCAGCTCCAATTTGACCCCTAGCCTGGGAACCTCCATATGCCATGGGTGCAGCCCTAAAAACCAAAAAAAAAAAAAAAAACCCAAAAAGTCATCCATACCAGCAGCACCACCATCACCACATCAGCAGCCGCACAATACCTTTCAACACAGTCTATTTTTAAGTTAGGTGAATTTGAAATCCAAGCCTGGCTTGACCAACAACAGTGTGACCTTGGCCCTGTCATCTCCCCTCCTTAAGCTCTGGTGTCCTCATCTGCAGAATACAGATACCAATGTCTACTACATGGGGTTGCTGGGGGATTAACTGAGCCAATGAATGGAAAGTATTGCATTTAGTTCCTGATACACAGTAGGGTTTTTTTTTTTCTATTGATTTAAAATGTTGTGTTAATTTCCGCTATACAGCAAAGCAATTCAATTATGCATATATACACATTCTTTTTTTTTTTTTTAATGGCCACACCCATGTCATATGGAAGTTCCCAAGCTGGGGACTGAATCGGAGACACAGCAGCAACTTATGATGCAGCTGCAGCAGCAACGGAGCCTTTTGCCCACGGTGCCAAGCCAGGGATGAACCCAGGCCTCTGCAGCAGCTTGACCCACTGCGCCCTGGGGAAAACTCCCTACACATTTTTTAAAATGTATGTTATTTTCCATTACGGTTTATCACAGAATATTGAATATAGTTTCCTGTGCCATACAGCAGGGCCTTGTTATTTGCCCATCCTATATATGGTAGTTTGCATCTGCTAACCCCAAATTTCCAATCCATCCATCTCCCTCCCCCCTGGCAACCACAAGTCTGTTCTCTAAGTCTATGAGGCTAGTTCTGTTTCCTAAAAGTTCATTTGTGTCGTATTTTAGATTCCGCATATAAATGATATCACATGGTATTTGTCTTTCTCTGACTTACTTCACTCAGCATGATCATCTCTCGGTTCACCTGTGTTGTTGCAGATGGCATTATTTTGTTCTTTTTTATGGCTGAGTCATATTCCATTACACATACGTATCACATCTTCTTTATGCATTCGTCTATCAAGGGACATTTAGGTTGTTTCCATGTCTTGGCTATTGATCCATGGTAGGTTTTTAATACTTCATTACTACCCTTTCATTCATTTAAGTACCTAATTATTACTTCCAAAATACTGGGCATAGCTTTATAAAGAATCAAAGAAATGTAATAGCTTTTTTTTTTCCTTTGTGGAGTTTATAATACAATCATTCATTCAATAAACAACTATTGACTGTCTATCATGTACCAGGCACCCTGACTGGTGCTGGAGTTACGTACAGGGATAAAATACTCCAAGACCTCTGTCCTCGAGTAGCTCATATTCTAGTGAAGATACGACATGTAAACACATAGAGTATATTCGCAACATAGATTAAAAGCTATGCCAGGTGGATGAAGTGTGGCTGTCCTCATAGACCCAGGAAGCATAGATGCAATTAACCTGGTAGAATTCTGGGCAGCGACTTCCAGGTAGATGAACCTGTGTGCACATGGAGCATGATATGTACGAGAAGCTGTGTGTTTTCAACACCTGTGGAGCAAAAGAGGTCTTGCAAGATTAGTGGGAGACGTCGCTGAAGAAATTGGTTGAGGATGAGGCGGAAAAAACCATGGGAGACATTTGATCTTTTTTCCTGAGGAGGCAAGTAGGAGCCATGGACGATTTTTCTTTTTTTTTTTTTTAATTTTAGTTTTTATTTCATACAATCTGTAGTGTACAACTTCTAAACTTTTTATTTTTTTTTTCTTTTTGTCTTTTTTTTTGCCTTTTCTAGGGCCTCTCCCACGGCATATGGAGGTTCCCAGGCTAGGGGTCCGATCGGAGCTGTGGCCGCCAACCTACACCACAGCCACAGCACCACGGGATCCAAGTCACGTCTGCGACCCACACCACAGCTCACGGCAACGCCGGATCCTTAACCCACTGAGCAAGGCTAGGGATCAAACCTGCAACCTCACAGTTCCTAGTCGGATTCGTTAACCACTGAGCCATGACGGGGACTCCCATGGAAGATTTTTGAACTGTTTGGGAAAAGCCCAGAAAAGCCCCTCTGGAGTTCCCATCATGGCGCAGCAGAAACAAATCTGACTAGGAACCATTAGATTTCGAGTTCGATCCCTGGCCTCATTCAGTGGGTGAAGGATCCACCGTTGCCGTGAGCTGTGATCTAGGTCGCAGACATGGCTTGGATCCCTCATTGCTGTGGCTGTGGTGTAGGCCGGCAGAGGTAGCTCCAATTAGACCTCTACCCCTGGGAACCTCCATATGCTTTGGGTGCAGCCCTAAAAAAGCAAAAAAAAAAAAAAAAAGAAAGAAAGAAAGAAAGGAAAGCCCCTGTGGAGTCTGGGGAATGGTGGAAGCTGGGCTAGATCGGCCAATATGGGGTGAAAAGACCAATTAGGGGGTTTCTGTCCAGATAAGAGATGTGAGGGCTCACAGTACCTGGCGACCACAGCCATTTAAGAGGAAGCCTTTATAGAACTCAAAGATTGACAGCATGGAGACGCGATAAACTGAGCATGACTCTGTTGCTGGATGTTGGGCAGTGCCTTTCACATGATGAGGGATGAGAGGACTAGGTTTGGTAAGGACTGACTCACACACATAGGGAGTTAAATAGCATGTCACAGGGAGAACAATACCACACACCACAATGCCACTGGGCTTCAGAATGTCGTGACCAATCAGACAAAGGAACAAATGCGACCAGTTCAGAGTAAGCAAACACTGCATGATCTCGCTCTTTTTTTTGGGGGGGGGGGTCATGCCCCTGGCATGTGGAAGTTCCTGGGCCAGGGGTCAAACCCCTGCCACAGCAGCAATCTGAGCTGCCGCAGTGACAATACTGGATCCTTAACCCACTGCGCCACAATGGAACACTTTTGATCTCTTTTTCAAGACTCCTCTTTGCGTAACTTTTCCCCTGTTTTGGGAGCAAGATCACTGATACACCTTGGGAGAATCGGCCTGTTAACCTTAACAACACCTGAAAAATCTCTCACTCTAGGTCCACAGCAGCAGTTAAGAAAACACAACGTCTTCTTCCTGGACTTCCTACTTCTTGCTCTGCTCAGTATCTTGTGTTACTGCCAAAGCCTGCTTTCATTGCCTGAGTGTGACCATGTACTTTCTGGGGCATTTTTAAAGTAGTCCAAAATTTATAACTTCCCCCAAAAAATCTTTGGTTCTGAGATATAAATACAAACAAGGTAAAGATTGCCCTTAAAAATTTAAGAAACAGGCAAGGAGCCCATTCAGCCGTTCAATAGCTAGTTGTTCTGGAGTTGTGGTACTGAGGTTGATGCTGGAAATGCAAAGTGGAACTAAACATGTTTCCTGCCATTAGAGAGTTTTACATCTGATGCAGAAGGCAAATAAATCAAGACTTAAAGGAATGGGTGTGAAGTGATATATTAGACCACAAGATGCCATGGGAGCAGGGGATAGGAAGAGTCAAACCATACATGGATGTCCAGAGAAGTTTTCTCTAGGTGAAGTGCATAAACAACCCAACACAAAGTATACAACAGCATCAGAAGCCAGCTGTGTACCCAGTGCTGGGGAAAAGGGACTGCTTAGTTCTGAGTAGGTCCAGCAAGACTTCTCAGAAGAGATTACATTTTAGTTAGAACTTGAAAGGCTTAAGGGAATTAATTCCTGGAAAGAAAGTGGTGGAAGGAGGAGCTATAAGACAAGGAAGGAGACGGACATATACTTTTAAAAAGTAAACAGCAAATCTAAAGTTAAATAGTACTACATAATTTTAGAACTAACATGAGGCAGTAAGTGATTAAGTGCTAAGTCAGAGGAAAGGACTAGAAGCACAAGTTTAAGGAATGATGAGGTCAACAGTGGGTCCGAATCTTAAGGTGCCTGCACAGCTGAGCCTTTTGTGGGCTGTGGACGCTGGGTAAATGTTGGTTAACTGAGTTAATCTTTCCTCAGGTAGCTAGAAATTGTGGAGGACCTGGAGCTCCTTGGTACTGTTTACACTTTCACCAAAACCTCAGAAGAAACTTAGACTCCCCAAGGGAGCTAAGGAAAGCACCATTCCGTTGGTGGTTCGGGGTCAAACAGAACCAAACAACTGCCATCCAAAACTGCACCAAGGCAGTCCAGCCCCTACATCCAGAGTTCTAAACCTTTTGGGAGATGGGAAGGGGGTGGTGTGGATTAAAAACAGATCCACGGAGAACAAAAGAAGCTCTTTACACGTTCTTCTGTGGTGTTTTTCCCCCTCTAAAGGAAGGCTATGTAGGAAAGAGTCTGGGTCTTCACCATTACCTGACATTGAGCATATCACTTAATCTCAATCTCCCTGCGTCCTGTGTCCCCGTTTGTAAAATATGGAGGTTGTGGGCTCCGTATTAATATCTAGGGTCTATGTCAGGTGAAGTGGTTTTCACGTTCTCTTTTAATTCTCACAACCACCATGGTAGATTTTGCTAGCCCCATTTTACCCAAGATATTCAGAGTGTTTAAGTAACTCATCGAAGGTCACACAGCAAATAGGCTGAGCCGGACTGCAATCCGGGGTTCCCTCACTCTATCACCACGCAATCCCAGTTCGTATACCAGTTAACCTCCCTTTTCCACTGGCCAGGATTCCCTTCTCTCGAAAACTGGATCGCCCCCTTTCCTCCCACCCAAACTCCCAAGCAACGCGCCCCTTTTCGCTCTGCGCACGCTCAATTGCTCAGGAAGAATTTTCGCTCTGCCTTGGGAAATTTTTCACGCCGCTCTGGCAGCCGAGCCCGCCCCGCCCACGGCTTCTCCTCACTGGATTGGTCGATCTCAGAGAGGCGACAAGGAGACCCAGACGATCCCTCCCCTCTCCCCCCCCCCCACGCAACGCTCTGGGTGCGCGCGCTCCGAGCGTGCGTGCGTGCGTGCGTGCGGGTGAGCACGTGAGGCCCCAGAACGTGCACAGAAGGAGGGGCAGGAAGCGGGGAGCGAAGGGAGGGGCTTCCGTTGCCATGGCAGTGACGTCAGGCGTCGGCGAGCGAACCCAGCCCCTTCCCCACGCGCGCGCGCGCACATACAGAGCTACATGCACCCGCGCGTGCACCGCCGCTCTCCCTCAGACACACTGGAGGGAAAGGTCAAACTAAAGGCGAGGGAGCCGGGAGGCCAGAGGGAGCCGACGCCGCTGCCGCCGCCGCCGCCGCCGCGCGCCATGACGGACGGGGCTGAGGCCGCTTTCTCTCCGCCGCCGCCGCTGCCGAGCCGCGGCTCTCGTCGCGCCCCCTACCCCCGCCTCCCGCGCCCCCTCCCCCCCGGTGCTCGCGCGTCCACGCGCCCCCTCCCCCTCGGCGCTCCAGGCGCGCGTCGGGCCCGGGGCGCGCGCCGGCCCGAGCGGGCGCGGGAGGGTGGGGGCCGCGGCTGGCTGGCGGCCTCCTGGCGCGACCCCAGACCCCCTCGCCTGGCCCCTCGGCTAGAGCCCCCCAGGTGAGTGCGGTGGCGGGGCGAGGGTGTCAGGAGCGGAGAGGGCACCTGGCGAGCTCAGCCCCTTGCTTGACCCCTTCCGGGGGCGCTGACAGGCGCGCGGGACCCGGCCTCTGGGGGGCGTCGCGGGGTCAGCCTGTTCCGGGGCCCCTTTGGGCGCCCCTGCCCCTCAGGGTCGGTCCCCGCAGTGGTGGGGGGCTCGGGACAGGCGTGAGTGCAGCCGCCAGGCAGGAGTTGGCTGGGCGACTCGGGCGTGGGACAGGCGAAGAGAGGCAGGTGGGCCCCTCTCTGGGGCTTGGGACAGCGCGGGGAGGGGGCGAGGGGCTGGGCCAGGTGCGCGCGGGGGGCCCGCTGGAAGCTCTCACGACGTGTTTGCTGGGCAGTTGGGAGAAACTCTGCCCGGGGGACGAGGCGCCCTGCTTTTGCCCGGGCCAGCGAAAGCGGCGGATTTTACAGAAAAACTCGGGGGAAGCCTGGCTGGCCCCCGAAAGGAAGAAGGACCTAGAGGACCCTCCTGGGGGGACCCGGACTTGAACAAATCTGCCTGTGGGTAGCACTAGGGCATGGTGTGCACACGTTGCCATGCCAGTGTTTAATGTTTGTTGCTTATGGTTATTTTTGGACTAAATGATTTTTAAAAAAAAAGTTACTTGGAAGAGAGGGAACTGCTTGAATGGTCATGAGTTCTTCCCTGTGTATGCAGGAAATGGGTTAATCTTTCACACCGCCACCCCCCAACTGAATCTATGCCCAGTGGACTTGCAGAGTAATAAATACAAAACTCTAAAGCCCCGAAACGAGGTAATGTTTTTGTCTGATGAGTTTCAGGTGTCAGGCTCCGGGTTCTGTGAGAGAAAAATAGAAGCAGGACACCGAGGTACTTGATATGCTCAAGCAGTCGTCTTTTTGTAATAAGCTTTGGAGCCCGTCAAAGTGGAGTTTAGTTATAACTGCCAGGGTTAAGTAATCACATTGACCCAGGGCCGCCCACCAATCAGGAGCTTCCCTGGAAGTAACTTGGAAGACTGCTCTCAGCCCAGGACTCGCTGGTTGTGAATAACCAGTGCTTCTGCCGATTTTTCCCCCCTCTTTCGTTTTCCACTATTGTAATGCATGCAGTCTGTTTAGCAAACGTTAGAATGAATTACCCATAGTTGAACTGCTCTCCACTGAATCGCTTTTAACTTCTCAGGTGCTAGCTCTGACAGATGTCTTTTTTATATTTGACAGTTATTTGGAAATTTTAAATATAGTCGTTTCAGACGATAAGGAATTTTTTGAGTATGTCTAGTTTAAACAGATTATACCAAGGTGATGTGTTTAGAGGTTAAATCTCATCCAAGAAAACTTCCGGTTGTGAAAGGTGCAGGATTGTGACAGTGGAGGAAGTGTCTGGAGTCTTTGGTAAAGAGTAAGGGGACACCAGGACACTTGGTGAATTTCATGTTAACTGGCAGCCTCAGCAGATAACAGACTTACTCCTTACCTAAGCATTTCTGATGTGAGGGTTGCCTCTTCTGTTGTTTATGGATCTTTGGCTATTTGTCATTTTCATAAAGTTCTGTCAACAGACAACTCTCACTTTGAAATTGAGTCTTTGTAGCATGTACCCAGGGTACCATAGATTCTCAGTACAAGATGTAAGGGGGGAGTCTTCAGTCTGGCACTTTGTTAATTCTTTCTGTGCAGCAGTTTTTGTACCTGGTTGTGTCCTGTGATGCCCCCTTTTATATCTGGCTATTGCTGGCACATGTCTTTACAGAATCCTGTAATGGGGTACTTGAATGTTAAGACTTAAAACATAAACTGTAATATGTAATATATAAATAATCTGTAATATATACATAAATTGTTATTGTTACTGTTCTTCCTTGTTTCTTTTTGAAGAGAACCATAGAGCTGGGCAAATCAGCACTTGCTAAGCATATCCCTCCTGTATGTCTCATTGACCTTGGTGCCATCGTGGAGGTCATGTGTTCATGGAGATAAACAGTTATGGAGCAGTTTCCTCCAGGTGACAGAGGCATGTGGGGAAAGTCATTTGGGATATGCGTATCTTAATTTTTTTTTTAATCGAGCATTTATTGTGATCATTGTCAAAAATAATCCATTGACCTCTTTTGGGGAAATACATACATTTCTATTTCACATTTTAAAAATTCACTTACTTTCTTTTTTCAACTTTTCTAGTGCTGTATGTTCTACCACAGATGAACAGCTGGGTTTTGGGGTGACATTTTTAAGACCTGGGAAAGAGAGAGAAGGGTCGCCATGCTGGGATGAATTTGGCCTATGCAAGCAGTTGTGCTCTGCTTTAAGAAACTTGATATTTTGCAAGTATAAGATTACAAAACAAGTCGTGGTTATGATAGGAGAATTAGGAATTTTACAGAAAGAATTGACTCAAAGCTGCCTTTAAATGATCCCTTTTACGTGGTACTTATCAAATATGATTTGACTTATGAAGAGTCAGTTGTCATACAACAGTTTAGGAACAGAGGTTTGGCATAATGTTAAGATTTATCGGTGTGTTCCTTAAATTGACCCTTTTCAAAGTGTTTGGGGACGAAGTTAGTATTTACAGGCTTTCTAAATTCAGAGTTGTGTCACTGAAGTTCCCATCCATGAGGATGCAGGTTCGATTCCTGGCCTCACTCAGTGGGTTAAGAATATGGTGTAGATGGAAGACGAGGCTCTGGTCTGGTGTTGCTGTGGCTGTGGTGTAGGCCAGCAGTTGTAGCTCCGATTTGACCCCTAGCTTGGGAACCTCCATATGCTGCGGTGTGGCCCTAAAAAGCAAAAAGAAACACAAAGTTTTGCCACATATATGCGCATTAAGGTTTTAACTGAATGAAAAAATTGCCATCGGGTTTGTGCCGTACCATTTACAGAGCACATTGAAACCTAATTAAAATGCCAAATTTTTATGGTCAGGCTTGTCTGGAACCCTATCCAAAGTAGTTTTGTCACTAAGGTATCAAAAGCAGCTTGTTGTAAGATGCTCTCACTAGGATGGTGGTCCTGCAGCCTAGGCCAACCAGTGGTTATACCCAGACTAAAGCAAAATCAAAATAAATAGATTTGGTCTAAAGTCCACATGCAGTGAAAACCATTACCTTGAATTTTTCTCTAGGTGCAAATTATTCTTCAGAATTAAAGGCTTGATTTTCCTAAGCTGTAATTCTATTTGGGTCACTTGTGAAAAATCTGTTTTGATAAAAGAACAACTGCATAGTCTTTAAACTTTCAAGGGGGCTCTTTTTCTCTTTTTGTTAGTGCAGTTGGATTTATTTGGAATTGCAGGAGATACTGTGTAAACTACTTGGAGTTTTCATTCTGAAATCATCTGGCTTTGGTGACATCAAAAGGGGTGTGAATTAATATACGTAGAACTTGCCTGTAGGTTAGCTCAGACTTCATGTTGGGATAAGGGGGAAAGAGAGGAACCGACGCAAACTTAATTAAGGATAATCAAATTTACTTTGCTTTATGCTAATCATGCCTGCCTTTGGAAGAGTGATACCCTTCCTCCCAGTTTTAGAGAAGTCTTAGAGAGGGGATTTAAAGGATAAGAAAGAGTTAAGCATGTGGGTATGTAAGGTTCAGAGTGTCTTTTGAGCACGTTAATAGTTTTTGTTTTATTTCTGTGCATTAGACAGGAAGCAAAAAATTATTTTCGTGCTGAATGTGGATTGAGAACCCAACTTTGGGATAACAGGCAGTTTTATTCCGCTTAGTGTAATTGAATATTATACAAATTGAGCAATATTATTATACAGCTTGAACAATGCCACTGATTTTTTTTTTTTAATATAGGCTCAGTCCCTCTATTGAACAAATGAATAAAAATGAAGATTGAAAGCATGATATTAAAAACAAGTTTTGAAGTTTTTTGTTTTTTTTTTTTAATCCCAAGGGACTGGCTCAAAGGATTGCTAATTTAGAGCATAGTGAGGTAAAAATTTAATTACTTGGGTTTATTTTTATTGAGAGCATGTAATTAAAAATTTTTAAATTACAAATTTAAGTTATTAAAAAAATAAGTAGACTACTGCATTTTAAAAGTATTTGTGCCAAGATCTGTGAGGATAGAGATAATAATTTGAAATTTTAGCTGGAGCTTAAGGCTGATTTATATTCTCAATTTCATTATTTAACCCAATGTCACTTTTTAAATGTCATTTAACATTGCTATAAAATGCAGTCAGTCATGCAACATACTTTCATAAAATTGGATTTTTAAATAATATTTGGTAGACTTATTAAGCATAAAATATTACCTTATACTAATAAGTCCACTATATAGGATTTTAAAAAGTTTTAGAACTCATAATCTGCACAAATTTGGGTAGAATTTTAAAAATTAGAAAAGCTGGGTTCAGCGTTTTAGTCATAGATGATCCTGTAAATTGCATTTTCCTCATTCTCCTTAAAGGGTTTTCTTTCACTGTTACATGTTTTTATTTTGCAGACTACAGTCATGCTGTTTTTAATGTTGAATTATCTTTTCTATAGCATCAAAGTTCGTTTGTAAAAACTACCTTTTATTTTCTCCCAGCTGCTCCATCTGGGAGAATGTGGTTTAATAAGGAGTTATTCTAAACAGAAAGGTTATTACAGCTTTCACAAATTAGGGGAAAATATACATTTATCTTAAGATAATTTATAAATTTTTTTAATTCCTTCAGGGGCAATTACACACTGTATAATATTTCTAACTATTAGCATCTGTTCTAAGTTAATTTTGTTGTATGTTAAATTCAACATAGTAGTTGTACAGTCTTTTAACAAAATATCTATTTACATGTGGAATATTTTTCAAAAAACTTGTCCTTAAGTAGGAAAGAGCTGGAAATTTTCCTCTGAGTCTAATTGAATATGTAGTTTAATGTATATAGTTAAATGTTTGATATTAGGCATTATTTTGATTGTTAGTTACAAATGAGGATTTTGTATGTTTTCACAGGAGTACTTTCAAGTATATTTTTATTTATAAAAAGCTTTTGTTTTTTATTAAGTTATTTTGTTCTTAATGATTATTTGGGGATCCTCGATTTTTATATTTGAAAAAATATAAATTAGTAATTTGTTAAGCTAAAATAAATGGACATGTGATAAAATTTATTTTGCTATAATGAAGAGAGTTATCTTTATCCCATGCAAATTTACAGCAGAATAGTGGACTATTTTTGCAAATTTAGGAAGTGTAGAGTGTGCCCAGAAATGATCTTTTGAATGAATGCTCAGTGTTGGACTGGTTTTACAAAATCACATGGAGAAGGTATTTTCCTAATAATAACACTTATCATGTTTCTATTTAGGGATCATTTATTAAGTATGCCTGTAAGTGAATATATTGTATTTTGGCCAGATGATATATTGGAGAATTTATTTATTTATTTATTTAAATTTTTTTTTTTTTTTTGTCTTTTTGCTATTTCTTTGGGCCGCTCCTGCGGCATATGGAGGTACCCAGGCTAGGGGTTGAATCAGAGCTGTAGCCCCCGGCCTACGCCAGAGCCACAGCAACTCGGGATCCGAGCCGCATCTGCAACCTACACCACAGCTCACGGCAACGCTGGATCCTTAACCCACTGAGCGAGTCCAGGGATCGAACCTACAACCTCATGGTTCCTAGTCGGATTCGTTAACCACTGCGCCACGACAGGAACTCCGGAGAATTTAATTTATATCCTGTACCTGCCTCCCCTCTTCTTCCTTTTAATAATTGTCACTAGCTGGGCTTGAGCCACATACTATGAGAGGATTTTGAATGCATGATAGAGTGGCCCAGGATGGTTGTTGGTTTCTTCCCACTGTCTTTTATCTGATGAAGTGAGATTGTTCTTTAACTTTTAATATGTGCGAAACATTGTTTTGAACATTTGTTTTTAATCAGAGTGTTTATAAAGGGAATAATCATTTAAAAATTCTTTAGGAGTTCCTATTGTGGCTCAGTGGGTTAAGGACCAGCATTGTCTCTGAGGATGGGGGTTTGATCCCTGGCCTCGCCAGTGGGTTAAGGCTCCGGCATTGCCGCAAGCAGGGCGTAGATTGCAGATGCAGCTCAGACCTAGTGTTGGGGTGGCTGTGGCATAGACTGCAGCTATCACTTCCGCTTCAGTCTGGGAACTTCCATATGCCACAGGTGTGGCCATAAGGAGAAAACCAGAATTCTCCAGGCTGTTTAAGTGGTTATGTTCCCAACAACAGTGGCGAGGAAAGGCAGAGAGGATTGTATGGATTAGATTAAATTGTAAAAGTGAATCTAATTGTTTCAGTATGAGACATGTTAAATTAATCATTATATACCTTTTCCAGTTTCTTTGTAACTTACCTTTCTCTTAGCTCCTCTCCCTGTGAAGAATCGAGAGTAGTGAATTGCCAGGAGCGACATATGCCTCTCAGTTTAATCAGTTTTACATGTTATTGCTAGGAACCTGTTAGATGGCTATGAGGAAAATAAATAGTATAACACCGACCATCATTTTCAGAGATCTCATTTAGATCTCCAGATTTTATAAGGTGAGAGAACAGATTTTCACATGATAGATGGGGAGGCATTTTCAGATATGAATTCATTGTTAAAACAAGTATACCAATCTTTTAAAAATTATGTTATACCAAATACAATCATATCTCCTATATCTTCCAACACTATGGCAGTTTTGAATATTCTGTGGCCATAAATACACTAACTTAATCATAACTCCTAACTTTTAGGTTAGAAAATGTAGTCACTTAAATTACACTCTTCAGTGGAAAAGCTGATAATCTTATCTTCCTTTTTTCTATATTATAACTTTTATCATTAATATTGAAAGCCTAGTACTATTTGCTTAGTTCTGAAGTTTAAGATAAACTGTGAGAATAAGTGCTGGCACCTGAGAAGTTAGAATCACATTGGGAGAGACATGAAGTAAATAAAACATAATTGTGTGACCATATTAATTCCTTCTAAGAGCAGTGGTTTTGAAATTGTATTCTATAAGGGGTTCTGGAAGAAGTCAAGTAGATTCATTCCAATTTCAACCAGTGCACTTTCGCTTTGATCAGTTTTAAGTGTGGAACTCTGCATGGAGTATCAGGAGAGCAGAGTACTATTGTTTAAAAACTGTGGTGTAACCACTATTGTTAGCATATTTGATCTTATCAGTGTCCTGCTTCAATCCTTGCACTGCTTGAGTCTTTTTCTTGTGACTTTATCTAGCTCCGGCTTCATCCTTCATCTCTTATCACCGTTTCCCTTGCTTTCCATGTAAACTTCACATTCTAATTCCACTTAAGCTGCTTGATATTTCCTAAGAGGAGAATGTTCTTTTACGTCTCCATGCCTTCGCCCTGGATGGAACCTGAGTGGAGCTGCTGCCCTTCTGGTCATGCGAGGGAACTCAGTTCCTTTGGAACCTTGGTCATAGCTTCATAAAAGCACTTATTTCATTGTTTTGTAATTGTGGCCAACCTTGAGAACAGAAACCATCTAATTTATCACACTACTTGTGTTCATTAAGTATTCAAATGTCTGTTGAACGAAAGCATTTAGAACTTGAGAAGTCGAAGAATTACTTTAATGCACACTCATGTGAATAAAACATCACAGGTCTAGTCTAAAAAAGTACTTTTAGTGACGTCTTGTCAGGCACTATGATGAGTATGTAAGAGGCACCTAGTTGTGCTTATCAGGAAGTATGACAAAGCCAAAAGATACATTATATGGAAAGTTAGATGAGGTACTAGTGGCTTAAATGAAGTAGTGCACTTTGGACATGTAAATAATTGGACATGTAATCCTCAAAGTTGGGTGTGGAAGATTTCCCCCCCATTTTTTAAAGTTTCATCGAAGTTTAGTTGACTTACAATGCTGTGACAATTTCTGCTGTACAACGAAGTGATTGTTGTGGACACAAACATATCCATTCTTTTTTCGTATTCTTTTCCCATGTAGATTGGAAGCATTTTAGTAATAATTCCATACTGTATTGACTGCCTGTGAAAAAAATTCTTTATATGTCATTGATGCTGATAGACTCCGAAAGAGCTTCAGGAGTTCCCATAGTGGCTCAGTGGTAATGAACCCAGGTGGTATCCACGAGGATGTGGGTTCGGTCTCTCACCTCGCTCAGTGGGTTAAGGGTCCGGCGTTTCCGTGAGCCGTGGTGTAAGCCAGTGGCTGCAGCTCCAATTTCACCCCTCACCTGGGACCTTCCATATGCCACACATGCAGCCCTGATAAAAAGACCGTCAAATATCAAGGTATAACATAGTGATACCCACCCGTGAAGATTAAAGAATAAGCCTCGGATCTGTCCTGCTAGAATTCCAATACCTTTCCTGCCTGTCAATAGCTTTGTGATCTTGTGCAAGTTACTGAACCATTCTGTGCCTCCTTTTTCTTATCTGTAAAATGAGGGTGTCAGCAATACTGCCTTCTGTGGCTGTGATGCGGGGTAAAAAGAGTTAATGTGTGTTAAGCCCTTAGAAGAATGCCCAACACACAGAAGACACTCAATACATGTTAGCTGTAATTAACTTCTAGTGGCTTCTTATTTAAACAGTGTTTTCATTGTACATATGATGGAAATTACATCATTTAAGAATAATTGCTTAAATACATGAATGTCTAATTTAAAAGAAAATAAACATTTCTAGTTACTATATCTTTAAACTGGCAACTGTTTTATCTCCATACTGACTCATTCTCCCAGGGGGATAGAGCCTGTTTCTGTCCGTTGGGTTGACATGGGAGATTTGACACTGTGTTCTCCCAGTTTCTGCAGCAGAGCGTTGTGTTCCCATGACCTGTGCAGTTCTTAACAGCACCCGCGAGAGAGGCAGGAGAGAGATGACAAGTACAGGAATCCAGTGACAAGTTCCTCAGCAAGCCTTAACCTGTACCAAGTAAGTCCTCAACTTTCATACTTCTTAGCAGAGGATAGGTGTTCAGCTTTTTTCCTTTACAGTTCTTTGTTACTTTTTGGCTCAGAGGGATAGATTTTTAAAATCTGACTTTACATTTATTCCAGAAAGGCACATACAAATTTACTTTTAATAAGTCAATGAACCTGTTTTTTAAGCTCTCTTGCACATGTACCTATAGTGAGGGAAGTAAATATAGTGTGATTAACTTGTGTCCGTGCTGTGAAAACCCCATGTACCGTGCAGTCCTGTTCTGTTTGCCCTTTTAGGAGGCAAAGAAAAATGTAAAGGAAGAAGAAACTTGTCTTCCAAGGTACCTTGTAAAGAGTGGTTATTCACTTATTGTAACAGATACATAATTTCCAGTGCGTCCATACAACCTGCTTTGACTTTCTCTCATGTAACAATTAATATACAATGAAAAGCTCTGTAGCTAATTTTTTTGTGCTGTTTCATTAAAGGAAGGAATTTAACAGATAATTGTGAGTGTTTACTATGCTCATTGTGGGTGATTTGAAGATCAGGAGCCAGGATATAAAGATAAGACAAGCGTTTCTCTTTACTACCTACGACCTATTAGAGTATGTGGAGAATACGTGGGAATTGAAAGCTGGGAATGAAACTGGAAAAGTGCTGGATTTTGAATAGATTAAGACAACAAAATAAGGTACTAGTGAGGGACTTCTTTTTGCTTTTTAGGGCTGCACCTGCGGCATATGGAGGTTCCCAGGCTAGGGGTCCAATTGGATCTACAGCTTCTGGCCTGTACTACAGCCATACAACGCCAGATCCGAGCTGTGTCTGCAACCTACAGCACAGCTGACGGCAATGCCGGATCCTTAACCCACTGAGCAAGGCCAGGGATCGAACCTACAACCTCATGGTTCCTTATTGGATTTGTCTCCGCTCTACCATAGCAGGAACTCCCAGGGAAGGACCATTTTTAAATGCCATTGGCAGGCATGCAGTGTGATAGTCTGCCACAGGAAGTTGGATCAGTAACACTAGTATCATCTTGTAATGAGAACACTAGTTCAGTGTTAGCAAATTTTTGCTTAACTGCCATTGTAGGAACTTTTAAAAAATTCTTTGAGGAGTTCCCATCGTGGCTCAGTGGTTAACGAATCCAACTAATGAACCATGAGGTTGTGGGTTCAATCTCTGGCCTCGCTCAGTGGGTTAAGCGTTGCCGTGAGCTGTGGTGTAGGTCACAGAGGCAGCTCGGATCTGGCATTGTGTGGCGTAGGCTGGTGGCTACAGTTCCGATTAGACCCCCAGCCTGGGAACCTCCACATACCGCAGATGTGCCCTAGAAAAGACAAAAAATAAAAATAAATAAATAAAAAGTTCTTTGCCCCTCCCTGATAATTATAGGAGTTAGGTCATACAAGCAAACCATCTTCTAGAAGAAATACAGTTTTGACTAAGCCTGTTTCCTCTGTGCAGACCTAGACACTGTGTGTATGTTTAATATTATCTAGCCTGAAATTTCATTTCCCTTCAACAGCGTGCCTTTCTGTGTTTGTTAGGCCAGACAACCTCTTGTTTTACTTCTTACCTCAGTTCTCGTTCTTTGTTGTTGTTGTTGTTAGCAGTATTGATATCATTTTTATCAGAAAAGAGACATACTGTTCAGGCGTTTTCAAATGCCTCGAAAATGCTTGGTTACTTAGAGGCAGGAGACTTGCCCAACTCAGCTCACACCCAGTTCTGTCCCCTCAATAGTCCTCTCTAACCATGTTGTCATCCACCCTTCCTTGTTTTAGAAGGTTTCTACTTGTTAGGAATAACTTCTCCTTGAGCTTGATCTTTTTCCTCTCTTAACTTTCACTTACTAGTCCTTGGCGGTCTAGGGCAACATATATGAAACCTATTCTTCGTACACATAGTATCTCTTCCAGTGTTTGCAAACGCTTGTGAAATCCTGCTTGAGTCTTCCTTTTGCTGCACTGAGGGGAGGAAAGCCCTAATTCTCAAACCATGTGCACATGACATGGTTTGCACCTTTCTCCATGCACGTTGTTAAACTCATGACAAAGTCTGTTTGTCAGTTTACCTCTTACAATATGGTGGCCAGAGCTGACTGACTGCTTCTGATGTGCACTGCCCACTGCTGAATACAATGAAGCTATTATCTGGATACTGTACTTGTATTTATGTGGCCTGAAATTTGCATTAACATTTTTTGGCAGTAACATTACTCTTTGATCGTATTTAGCTTATAGTCAACTAAAACGTCTCTTTTTCATGTGAACTCTTTTAAGTCTAATCTTTCTCATTCTTTACTTGGCAGTTGATGCTTTGAAAATAAATGCAGGAAATTATGTATTGCATTACTAGAGACATTTGAATTTCTCTGTATCAGATTTCATCCCATTTGACTATTTGGAGATATAACATTTGTATAAAAGAGCACAGTTTTCATGGTGCTTTCTCGTATATTTTTATTTAATCTTTACAGCAACTGTCCCAGAATCAAGGGAGAAAAATGGCTTTCCACTAAGTCAGGAATTGGCAGACATAGTACTTTGTCACAGGTTTTTTGGTTCCAGATCCCATGCTTATCTTATCACTGTTCACTTCGTAAGCGTTTAGCATGTCCTCTGCCGTGTGGCCCGAACCGTGGTGTTGGTGAGTCAGTGAGCAAGACGGATTAGTCTCTGCCCTGTGGTATTTATGGCCTGGCACATGAATAATGACTGCCAGTTGCTGAACACTTTCTATTAGGAAGGCACTGTGGTGGACTGTGTTCGTGTTCACAGTACTTGTTGCCTCGCTGCCAGGGTCCCTCTATCAGAGGATTGTATTTCCCACTCCGTTGACATCAAGTTTGGACACTTGGCTTTCTGTGACCAGTAAAATGTTAGAGGAAGTGACCTGTCCCTCCATGTTTGAGCAGATGTTTTAAACTCCATCAGGTGGTTTAGTCACGGAATGAGCCTGCCTTAGCTGAGGCTGGTCCCAGAATGATGGCGCCTTCAGATTGGGTTCCAGAGTGGTGGAGCAGAGCTGAAGCCAACCCACGTTTGTCATTTAATGTGAGAAATAAGTCCTGGTGTTGTAGGCACCATGGTTTTGGAGCTGTTTGCTACCGTAACATAATACAGCCCAGAGTGTGATACCGCCATTGCTCCGGGTGCTGGTGAAGGTAAATAAGACTTTGGCCTTGTCCTCCAGGAGTGTGTGGTCTTGGTGGATGCACTGAATTTCCATCAGTTAGTGGTAGTTGAGGAAGAGGAGAGTATATATATGAAAAGGTCTTTGAAGTTGAGGCTCTTTCCTGACTTCACCCCTGGCTGAATTAGTTTGTTTTACATCCTGGGTCTGTGGTCCAGCCACTCACTGTCACAACTTGTTGTCATCCAAAATTTGAAAATCTTGCTTTCTACATCCTCATTCGATCACCTTTCTTAAATGTTTAAGAGGATGGGCTTCTACAGCAGTTATTGGAAACTTCCTTCATAAACTTTATTAATTAGCATTCGCAAGGTCACCTAAGAATCTGCCTAGTTGAACCACTTCTCCAACATTTCCAGAAAAATATCATGAGATCCTAGGTCCTGTTTGAATTTTATTTTGTTGGCATTCGGATTTTCCATTGCATTGCGTGGGTTTTCAGAGACAAAGCCTACACTGGGATTCTTTGAGGAATTTCCTTATCCCTAGAAACTAAGGAATGCATGGCCGGGGTTCAGGGGAACTGTTGAAACCTTTGAAATAATTGCATGTAAAGTTTCCTGTAGGTTTACATTGTTCTGAGTTGTAGCTTTCATCATATTATCTGAGAGAATTATGACTCCCCTGGAAGGTTATGAACCCTGCTGTGGAGTGAGAATAGAAGCAGCCGGAAGATTGGAGAGCGCCAGGGTTTATTTAAGGCACAGGTGAAACAAGGACCTAAAAAGAAGTCCGAGAAGGAGTAATTAGAAAGGGTTGAGGACCGGGAGTAAATACGCTATAGAAGCCAGTTCCTTATTTCTTAGGTTTTCAAAAATCAGTTCTAGAATTTCGCATGGATTCTACATCCATTTTCATGGCACTTCTTTATGATTCCTTGGAAATTACCCAGTTTTCAGATACATTTAATGTCTTAGGATGTGATTTTTCTTGGTCTATAAATAGGAATTTAAAGCAGTTCCTCCTTCTGTGGCTGTCTCCTTCCTATCTTAGGCTTTTTTTCTTTTTCTTTTTTTCCCCCTTAATCCTTATTTACCCTTCCCAGATTAAAGGTCATTCTTCTTAATTAAAAAGGCTGACTCAAGATAGGAGAGAAATGGTTCTTTATGTTATCTGTTGACAGTTGATTCCAAGTAAGGAGATGGCATTTGTTATTCTTTTTGTTGAAAAGGCATTTGGAAGTCTTAACATATTTCCTGAACACTTTTGACAAATATATTTTGTTTTTAAAGAACTGTATTGAGAGATAATTGTTATACAGTAAATTGCATATATCAAAAATGTATCATTTGATAAGCTTTGACCTGTGTGTGTACCCATAAAACCATCACTGTGGTCAACCCCCTCTTGGTAATCCCCCTCTTTATTACCCAGGCAACTACTATTTATTTTCTTTTACTCTACATTAGTCAGCATGTCCTAGAATACAGTATGCACCCTTTGTTGTTTTTCTTTTGGTTTAGCTTCTTTTACTCAGCATGATTATTTTGAGATTTATCCATTTTGTAGCCTGTGTTAATAGTTTATTTTTATTGCTAAATAGTATTCCATTGCATGGATATAAAATAGTTTGTGTATCCATTCACCTCTTGGTAGCGGCTGTTGCTAGTTTTTAGCTTTTACAAATAAAGCTGGTGGGAAAATCTATGTCCACATCTTTGTATGGACATGTGCCCTCACTTCTCTTGGGTAAATACCTAGGAGTGGAGTGGCTGAATCACATGGTGAGGGCCAGAGAGGGAGGAACGAAGAGGTTGAGGTTGAGAGGGAAAGGGATTTATTTTAAGAAATTGACTCACAGGATTGCGTGGTCTGGCAAGTTCAAAATCTGTACGATGGGTCAGCAGTCTGGATCAGGCAGGAAAGGTGCTTTGCAGTCCTGAGTCTAATATCTGCAGGGTAGGCCAGCAGGCTGGAAACTCAGGCAGAATTTCTGTTCTTGTCTTGATGCAGAATTCCTTCTTCCTCAGGAAACTTAAGGTTTTTTGCTTGGAAGGCCTTCACCTGATTGGATGTGGCCCAGCCGCACTGTGGCAGGTAACCTCCTTTACAGAACATCAGTTGATTTGTGAATGTTAATCACATCTGCAGATACTTTCTCAGCAACAGCTAAACTAGTATTTGACCAAACAGCTGGCACAAAGCCTAGCCAAGTTGACACATAAAATTTTACCATTAGAGTCCCTAAATATTTTATATTTTTAATGCTATTGTAAATGATAAATATTTTTAAAGTTCCATTTCTCATTGTTGCTGGTTCACTAGTTTGTTATTTTTTTTTAACAGTGGCCACCTTTTCACTTTTCTTAAACAGATGAATAGTAGTATTTCCATTTTAGTTTAGGATTACCTTCCATCTTTTTGGACATATCTTTTAAAAATAGGAATGATAGTAGACATTTCATAATGTCATTACTTCTCACTTCTCTTGTTTATCGAAATCATCTGACAGAAATGGCAGTTTGATTTTAAGAATCTTGTCTTACTTCATTTAAATCAGTTTTTCTTTCATTTTATTGTATTTTATTGCTTTTGTTTGTTTGTTTTTTAAAGGCCACACCTTCAACATATGGAAGTTCCTAGGCTAGGGGTCTAATGGGAGCTACAGCTGCTGGCCTTTGCCACAGCCACAGCAACGTGGGATCCGAGCTGCACCTGCAACCTACACCTCAGATCACAGCAACGCTGGGTCCCCGACCTACTGAGCTAGGCCAGGAATCAAACCCATGTCCTCATGGACACTAGTCGGATTCATTTCCACTGCACCACAATGGGAATGCCAGTCTTTTTATTTTTTTTAATCATAGGATTGTAACAGTTCTTAAATATTTTAGAGATTAAAGATGTACATGCATTTAGGGTCTAGAACCTAGATAGTTGCAGAGCAGAGTTGCTGATACCCAAAAAAGAAACAAAAGTTTTAAGAGAAAAGATTCAAGTTTATATTATAAGCATCACCTTTATGCCATTCTCTTTCTGATCAACTTTTTGAGCCTCAGTGCCTCATCTGTGAAATGGAATGATAATGTCTTTCATGAAGTTAAGTGGGATGCTTCGTGTAAAGAGCGTGGAATAGTGCTCTTAAACAGAATAGCTCCAATTGCTATTATTATTTTATTCAATGAATGTTTAATGCCTGAATTGAATTGGAGCTACAGCTGCTGGCCTACACCACAGCCACAGCAACGCAGGATCCAAGCTGTGTCTGTGACCTACACCACAGCTCATGGCAATGCCAGATCCTTAACCTACTGAGCGAGGCCGGGGATCAAACTCAAAATCTCATGGATCCTAGTAAGGTTCGTTAACCACTGAGCCACATAGGGAACTCCCTATATTTGCATTTTTAAATGAATTTTAGAAGTTTATCAAATTCTAAAAAAAAAATAAAAAAGCCTATGGACATTGTTCCACACTCTAGAACTAATAGGAGTAAAAAAGATAAGCAAGATCCTTGCTCTCATAAAGCTTCCGTTTGGACAGGTTACAACAGGAGAGGCAGACAGTAAGCAAGTTAGGGAATAAGTGGAGTTCTTTTTTTTTTTTTTGTCTTTTTGCTATTTCTTGGGCCGCTCCCGGGGCATATGGAGGTTCCCAGGCTAGGGGTCCAAGGGGTCCAATCGGAGCTGTAGCCGCCGGCCTACGCCAGAGCCACAGCAACCCACTGAGCAAGGCCAGGGATCGAACCCACAACCTCATGGTTCCTAGTCGGATTCGTTAACCACTGCGCCACGATGGGAACTCCAGTGGAGTTCTTAGTTTCCAGTCGAGATGAGGACTGAAGACCGTCAAAGGGAATGTGATGGGTGGTCAGCAGGGAGGAGCTGCTTGAGGAGTGATGTTGGAGTAGAGACCCCAGAAGGAGATGAAGGAGCCAGCATGTAAAGATCTATATGAAAGCGTGTGACAGGGGGAAAAAGTGCAAAAGCCTCTGAAGTGGGAAAGACTCAGCGAAGTGGAGGAATTGAGAGAAGCCAGGAACGCTAGTGGCGAGAAGTGGGAAGGCAGAGGGGTCACGGGAAGGAGAGAGCCTGCTAGTCCAAGAGCAGGGGGTGCCTGGAGGGCTTTCAGAGAGGAAGTGACCTGCCCGTAAGGTGGCGTTATTGCCATGGGCCTCTGGAACTGCAAGCCCAGCTCTGGGACATGAGCACGCTGCATACTTCACTGCGACTTGGATTCCCAGTTGCCAAAGAAGCATTAGACTGCATATTTCCCTGGATGTAAAGATCCTAGTCAGACTCTATCAAAGGCAAGTATGGATTATCCAAAGCAAATACAATTTTGTATCTTTCAAATTTTACTAAGTCTTCATGTGCACTTTTATGTATCTTCAAAAATAGTGTTTTATGGATTTTTTTCCCTTTCAGAAGTTCACATGGAATTCAACTAGTGTAGCAGTAAAGACATGACTTTGGTTTCAGATATGAGCATAATTACTGACCCCATGGAAGCATTCAGTAAATATTAACCAGTCTTTGTTACTAGAATATGATTCTATCCTTAGAATCATGGAACTATTGAGATGAATGGACCCTTAAGAATTTGTTGGTCTTGGAGTTCCCGTTGTGGCTCAGTGGTTAACGAATCCAACTAGGAACTATGAGGTTGCGGTTTGATCCCCGGCCTTGCTCAGTGGGTTAAGGATCCCACGTTGCTGTGAGCTGTGGTGTAGGTCACAGACGCGGCTCTGATCTGGTGTTGCTGTGGCTGTGGTGTAGGCCGGCGGCTACAGCTCAGATTAGACCCCTAGCCTGGGAACCTGCATATGCCACAGGAAGTGGCCCTAGAAAAGGCAAAAAGACCAAAAAAAAAAAATTTGTTGGTCTCAATTCCTTCCTTTTATAGTAGAGGCAACTCAGATCCAAAGAGGTTAAATGGTTCATATTACATAAACTTAAAAAAAATAAAATAAGCTTGGTTTTTATTATCCCCCCAGGTGTAAGAGAGATTCTTGAGGCAAAGTATGGAAGCAGGGAAAAGACAAGGACAACAATTTTCTTTATGTTTGCTGCCTTTTTCTCCGTTGCTCATTTATTTTTACACCTATGCTATTTTACACTTATCCCTGGACTGAGGATATTGGAATGAATCAGACAGCTCTCCCTTAGCAGGGAGCAGACGGGTAAACAAACAGTTGCCCTACAAGTTAAATGCCATGATAAAGGCAGGCTCAGCCTGTTGTGGGAGCTTAGCCTGTCTTGATGGGTGTGTCTGTTAAGTGGCTCTAAGTTCAGACTCTGTTTACCTACAGAGCTGGATGTCCTTAGCCCCTTATTTTACTGTGGTACGCATTATATATACCTTAGCTAATTGGCCTTTCTTGTGCTTTTTTGCCTCCCAGCCATAACCTGAGCTAAATGTGAGTGAGGTCAAAGGTCGTGCCATCTCGGACAGTAAGACTTGTCTAACTGCACTGCTCTGCTCCTGCCACTTGAGAGCCTCGAGGCCTCACGTGGACCCATGGCCAGTGATAAGCTACCAGTGACAGCTTGTCTAATTTTAAATAGAAACCCATTTAGAGACTAATTTAAGAATATTTGAACTTGATGTAGTTCTCCTCTCAAGTGACGCAGGTTTTATTAATTCTTAATTTTTTGAAAAATTCTTAAAGGAAACTGAGAAACAGTGATTATTCCTGTCTGTTTACTTTGTCCCATGTGCCTTTTTATGGTGTTTTATTTTGGAAGATTGGCCATTCCTAAGAAAACTAGCACATGAAGTTCATTGTGATGTCACAGCATGTTCTTGGTCTTAAAATAAGGCACCAAAATGCATTCAGAGAACAGGTAGATAAAGTAGCAGTGCTATAATTATGGAGAAACAGTAGTTTCCTTTTAAGCCCTTCTCTTTCAAGAACTTATAATTTTCTATAGAACCCAGACATTATCCCTTGGACAGGTATGTTTTATTCTTGCTCTGATTCTGTGTTATAAAGTTTGATTAAAATGGGAAGATATTAACTTTTTGTCTTCCACACAAAGAAAGTTCATATTTGTATTTGTTTTTTTGGTAAGACTCAATTTCATATTCCTGAGCCTGCCTTAGTTTGAAGAGTGATATCAAGCCTTTGTCTATAAGTAGTACCTTTGCCTCTGTGTGTGTGTGTGTGTGTGTGTGTGTGTGTGTGTGTGTGTGTGTAAAATCAAAACTTGGAAATGGTACACATCGCCAAGGGTGTTAGCTAACCAATTCCTGATGACCGTTTGCGCAGAGTATTAGATGACAACCAGTTTTGACAGTCTGATGTAACAGGTGATCTGGCGTGCTCCATCTTCTGGGTCATACGGGGATAAAATGATCCATCTCCATCATCCATCTCCTGGGCCTTATGAGAGAAGGGAACTAGAATTTTAGAAGTGTGAACTGAGAAAATTGGACTCCAGTTAGCAGCCAAAAAAACGAAAATGGTAAAAACAAATTGTGTGTGAATAACAGCTTTTCCCCTTTTATTTTGTACAGCTTGAGGAACTGGGCTATAGGGATATTTTCAATGGAAGGTGAATAAGCTATTCATAGTGAGTGATTTTAGCTTGTACAGAAAACATCTCCAGCTATACTAAATATAAAACTGTCAGCTCTCTGAAGGTCTCTGCAGTGATTACTTATCCTTCTCAGTTGACAGTGACAGCCTGTAGTGCAGGTGAGAGCTGGCTCTGGAGCCAGGCTGTGGGGTTCAGAGCCCAGCCCACCAGCTCCTGTGTTGCTCCAGGCAGGGCAGACTACTCTGTCTCACACTCCTCATTTATAAAAAGATGGTAATACTGGTACCCACCAAATAGGGCTGCTAGCAAGGTTAAATGAGTTCATATATGTGAAGCACTTAGAACTCTAGATGAGTGTTAACTCTTATTATAATTGATGCATATCTACAATACATTTTAAGTGATGGTGGGGGGTGTTTGTGTTTTTAATGGCTCCACCCGCAGCATATGGAAGTCCCTGGGCCAGGGATTGAATCCCAGCCACAGCTGCAATAATGCTGGATTTTTTTTTTTAACCCACTGCACCAGGTGGGGATCAAACCTGTGCCTCTGCAGCAACCTGAGGCACTGTGATCCGAATCTTAACCCACTGCATCACCATGGGAATTCCTAAGTGGCGGATTTTATTGGTGAAGTTTTCATAGAGTTTGGCCTTTGAACTGGGTATTAAAGGATAAACAGGATTTATAAAAATGGAATATAGAGAATTTTAAATGGAGGAAGCTGTATGAAAAAAGTTGCAAAGAGGAGGTAAAGAATCTCTTCCCTTTCTTTTCTCCTTTTATTGCTTACTAGCTTTGCACCTGCCACAGAGCTCAGCATTGATGTGTGTTATGTAATCTTATTCAGTCTTCGCAATAACCCTACAAGACAGGTATTTTAAAATCTCATTTTACAGATGGGGAAGTAGCCACAGAAGAGTAAAGTCACTCTCCTGAAGTCACCAAGTTAAATGGTTAGCCTAGTTCTGACTGTAAAACTCAGATTCTTATTATCCAATACGTCCTTCCTAAGAGCAGACTATCAGGATGATTTCCAAAAATACTTGAAAGGCTGAATGTTCTGGGGGTGGCACTGTGGACATCCATAGACTTGTGATACCAGGGATGCATGTGAGCACTTTGTCACAGTGAGACTCTGCATATTGGGTGTGCTCGTCTTTCAGAAGATTGGAGAGAAAGGCATGTGCTGGTGCCTACTGAATACATCCTTGTTCCCCGTCATTCTAGGAGCGTGGAGGTGTTTGTTTTTTTCTGAGCTGAGAATGGCAACATTTGCTTGTTGAAGTTTTTATCATTTTTCTTATGAAGAAATTAGACCAGTTTCCCTGGCAGCATCCTGATTGACCTTTGGACGTCAGTGCTTTTCACACGCTTGAGGCTTTCGAGTACCCTTTGCGGCTCCCTCTGTCCTAAGTCAGTCCACAGTCCTGGTTCCCAGTCTTCAGCGTTTTGGGTTTCTTGGCTGTGAGGTTTTTTGGAGCATAACAAGGACGATCGTAGTTCTGTTGCTGTTTATTCCTTCTGTCTTCTCACTACCTTGTCACACTGTCTTCCTTTTGAACTTTTAATAGAATTCATCATTCCATCCTACATTTCATCTCAAATATCTCACGGGCCTTAACTCACCTTTTAAATTATTTTGTCCCCAGATAATACTTCCATCCATTAATTAGCTAAGGGCTATTTTTCCCCTCTATAGCTTTAATGCTTTTTCTTTACTATCTAAAACTCCTCTTTCCAAAAGAATGTAGCAAAAACACCTCAGGCACTAGCCTTTGTAAAACTAGAATCAGACTAAAATGAACTAGAATCTTGGTAACTAGGATCTTTGTGTAGAATTTGTCTTTCTCTCTGCTTTTAAGAAAAATAAACATTATGTGGAAACAGATATCAGATTTAGCCAAAAATTTAAGAAGAAAAAGCAAAAACCTTCAGGATTTATCAACTAACCATTAACACCTATTAGTAGGCTCTAAGAAACTATGAAGGTGTTTACTTTTAAGTAAATCTCCTATTGGTACCTTTTGTTTTATTTTTATTTTTTATTTTTTGGCCATGCCCATGGCATGGGGAAGTTCCCAGGCCAGGGATCAAACCCAAGCCACAGCACTGACAATGCGAGATCCTTAATCCACTGAGCCACCAGGGAACTCTTTATCTATTTATTTACTTACTTTTTGGCCACACTTGTAGTGTATGGAAATTCCCAAGCCACAGCTGTGAACTCTGCCACAGTTGCAGCTACGCCAGATCTTTAAGCTGCTGTACCACAGCGGAAAGTCCATGTACTTGTTTTTAATCATCCGCGTCGTCTTGAAGCAGGCCTTCATGATCTGTCCGGACTGATGCAGTGGTCTTACAGCTGGTTATCCTTCTCACCTCCTCCCTTTCAGATCATCATCTATATCAGCAGCAGTCTGATCTTTCTTAACCAGGGATCTAAATCTTGTGTCTTAAAAATCCTCTTTGGCTCTTCATTGCCTGCAGTATTGTCTAAATCCCTGACATGCTTCATTCAACCTTGTAGCTTCCTTTTGCAGGTGGTATGCTCCATTCACCACTCCCTGCATTCCATAAATACTGTAGGCCAGGGCTTCCCACAAATGGATCCTAGGTTTACCTTTAATAGGTTACAGGTGTGTTGAGAAGTACTGGGTGCCTTCTACTTTTGGAGTGGCCAGATGGAGCCTGGCGCATCCAGGACTCCACTGAGAGTAGTTGGAGTCTAAGTTCTCTGCATAATGACTGGTGACATGCTGAGCACAGGCAGGAAGATGCCCTGCAAGCTGCATGCTTCCTTGAGCCGCCCACTGCAGAGCGTGCCACTGCCCACTTGCTCTCCGAAGTCGGGGGCAGTCATCGGGGGTTCCCAGCTTCAGGTAGAAGTCTCCTCTGCGTTCACTTAGGTTGTAATGTGTTCGGTACTTTTGTGGCCGGTATTCCATTTAGTAGCATTCAGGTTAGCTATGGGCTGACCAATCCATGAACTATGAAAAATATAATTAAAACCAAGTTCATCTTTTATAACTTTAGATTTTAAAGCTTTTCCTAACTTAAAGTGAAAACAAAGAGTAGTGTTTCTCATAGTATTGTCCTATCACTACTGATGGATGGGCCCACGTAGCCTGTCTGGTGTGAAAGAAGGCAGTGTTATGGAGAGTTTTTGTTTTTGTTTTTTGCCAGGTCGCTTAATGCCACCTCAGAGAGGATTCTGTAGGTCTCTGCTGTGTTTACACTGAGCGTGATCCTCATGAGTCGTGTCAGGTCTTTCTTGCTTTCAGTTTGGGGAAGGTTTTCAAGAAAGTGTAAATGCGGTTTACATCTCGACAGTGCTGTATTTGTCCAGGATGGTTTTATACTCACATAATTTTATTTAAACTTGACAACCACTTTGTGAGGGTTATTTTTAATTTCATGTTATAGGGTTTTCTTATTTCACCGATTAGAAAACTGATGCTGGGTAGTTAAGTAACTCAGAGTCACACAGCCAGTGTACAGTGGAAACACAAGGATTTTATTGAGCAGGTATGGCTTCAAGGACACAATGTAAACAGACTTTATGGAAGATGAGTTACTAAGACAGCCATTCCTACCTCTTTAGAAGAGGATTCTTTTTCTCAGGTATGGCATCAAATAGATTTCTTACTAGAATACCTTGCAAATGGTACTTAAAACTAAATAGATATAAATGAATCGATTGAAGTTTGAAGCAGCTTTGAAATTAGGATATACATAGTAAGAAGCATGCCATCTATTTGAGGTTTTCTGTATAGAGCTATGTCTAATATACACATGTGTATGTATTTGTATCACTGAGTTTCACAATTAGGGTTTCTTGGATCCCTAATTACTGAAATCTTTTGCTTGAATATTGAGGAAAAAATTGGCAATTTTCCTCCAGATTGTGGATTTTGAAAATGAAGTACACAAGTTCACTTGTGGAAATGTGAATTGCATTGTCATGATGCATTTGTGTGGTGCTACTGTCCAGGAACACGGGAAGTTTTCAGTGTTGTAGTTTGGCTTCTGAATATGTGAATTGTGGAAAGCACTCTAGGTCTACACTAGTTACCAGTTTTGTTTTGGGTGCAGTTCATAGTGTTTCCTTAAGTCTATAAAGCAGAGTTTGGAGCCTCTCGCATCCTGTTGGCCGAGGAGGTTCTGCCTTTTAGTTTCCTGGGTGCTGTGGCGCCTCAGACCTGCTCAGCTTATCCTGATCTACTTGGTCTTAATACTCGGTTCTCTGTGTGACATTGATGACTAATTTTACCCAGTTTATGACCTGGGGCTTTCAGTGGGCAGTATTTTAAGAATCTAAAAGTTAGGAATCTAAAACTCTGGCTACCATTCACCTCACTATCCGTGTTGATTATGGGCAGGGAATTTTATTTAAAAAAAATACATATTTCTGATTACTCTATAGTTTAATAAAAAGTGCTTGATCATCTTATCCAAAACACTGTCCTGCCCCACCTTCCCTCAGGTTTGAAACATTCCCAGGCAAGCTTTTTTTCAGTAAGTGCATAAAAAATCAGTGCTTGTATGTAAATATATGGCACCCATATGGTGGAAAGGTACACTTCCTTTGTTCCGAGCAAGCAGTAATGGAGAAAATGCATGATTACACTGAAATGGTAAACCGAATTATCCATTAACGCTTCCTGGGGTTTAATATAACCTTCTCTCTCCACCCAAAAGGCACATCTCATTTAGTCCATAATATCACTGCTCCATTTTAAGTGAATAGTTTTTTCAGCTTTGATCTGTAATGGCAGTGAGGGTGACCAGTTAGTTTTGTTTGTCCAGGACTGTCCTGGTTTTAAAACTGAGTCCCTTTCAGTCCCAGACAAACCCTGGCACAGGGCTGTGCTGTCAGTGGGCTATAGGCCTGTTACTAGGACTATGCTAAAACTACTATAGATCGGTGGTTAAAAGAATTTAGTGTGCCTCAGAATCCCCTGGAAGGCTTGTAAAACACCATTTCCGGATCTCATTCTCCCTAATTCCTGATCCAGTAGGTCTGGGGTAGGAGCCTGAGGATTGCTTTGCTGTCAGTTTCCTGGGTAGTGCTGATGCTGCTGGTTTGGGGATCACACTCTGAGGACAACTGGCTTAGATCAGGCCCTGTACATTGTGAGTATATGGTGATGTTTATTCAGATTTGTGGAGAAAAGGATCTGTTTCTCTGCCTTACACGCGCAAGCTCTCATTATCCCCAGAGGTGTTTGTGTGTCTGAGCTGTGATCATGTAGCACAAAAAAGACCTGGTCCTGCGAGAGGTGACAGAAATGGGGGAAAGGTTCGAAAAAAGTCCAAACAAGTCCTACCCAGGCACACACATATGCATTAGAGTATACTTTTTAGGTAAACTGTATAATCAGTTTGAATCTCCCATAAAGTATCTGATACATGTCATTAGTGCCAGAGAACGCATACTCATCATTACAGCAGAACTGATTTAAGCTGGATGTAGTAGGGACAATAGCACTCACCTTGCCTGCTTCTCCAGAGTGACCGTGGTGAGAACCCATGCGCAGGGTATGAACATGCTGTGCAAACCCAGGATGTCGTGGGGATGACTGGTGTGTACTTTCTAACTGAGCACTGCTTGTCATCTTCATCAGCTCGTTGATTGTTTTCAGGGATTTTGAGAATCCAAGCGTGTAGGTGGGGCTGCTTTATGATTATTGTTATTGTTACTATTATTATATGTCCTAATTATTCCCTGTGACTTTGGTCATAGCCTCACAGGCTTTAGTTTGCAGGTTTATTTGTCCTTGGAGGTAGTCGCCATGTAGGTAGTTCTTAGGTAGTGGCTCATAATCCTTAGTGGCTGAGCTTGGTCAAATCCCTTCTCCAATTTGTACTTCTTCCTCATCTTAACTAGTTATAAGTTGAGAAATTGTATGAAAACACATTAAACCTTTGTTACAGATGACAATTAGCAATAAGAAATCATAAATAAGCCTCAAAGAACAGGAAATGTGTTGTTTTCATCTCTGTCCTAAGCACCTCGCCACTTTATTAACTTTTCAAGTAATTGAATTATTAATTCAGATATCATTTTCTTTTCTTTTTTAGATCTCTTTTTTTTTAACATGGAGCGTATAGAAGATGATAAATATTAAATAGGTTGAAAATAAGAATAGCATATCTTTTGGGGTGTCTGTGGGGGTGGGGTTTCTTTTAATCTGGGTGTTTTCTGCTCCATTACTGATTTTTAGTGGGCTATAAATTCTTGCCTTTTGTCACCTTTTTGTCCCCATCATTACCCTGTCTCGTTTAAGAATTGGCATGAACCCCTTGCTACTGGTCCCTTCAGCTTCCCTGTCTATTGCAAAGTTCAGGGTCAAAGTTGTGGCATACCGTTTCTAAGAAATTCCCGAGGCACCATTGAATTTCAGCAGAGTAATAGATATCTCTTAGAGGATGCAAAATCTAGGCCATTGGAGAACTTCATTTGTTTTTGTTTTGTTTTTCAGCATGTTTCTCTTATTAAGTTACACAATGATATTTGTTAACTAGTAAAATTTCCTAAACCCAGTAAAAATTCCTTATAATGATATAGTTGCCTCTCTTTGTGGCATTTATTGCGGGATCCACTGCAGACACCAAAATCCACGGATGCTAAAGTCCCATGGTTGGCCCTTGCTGTCCATGGTGCCAATTATCTGCAGATTCAGCCAACTGCAGATCTTGTAGTACTGTATGTATGTATGTATTGAAAAAAATCTGCCTATCAGTGGACCTCCTGTAGTTTGAACTCCTTTTGTTCAAGGGTCAGTTGTGCTTTTGAAGAATAATGTCTTCATTATGGATGTTGCAGTGAAAGAAACGTATTAGGTATCTAACTTGTTTTCCACATGGTACTTGGGAGATCTGTGGTATGACAGAATCCGTAGTGGCAGGGCACGCATTGTACATGGGTTCTCATAGACTGTCTTTGACAGAGTGGTTGGACAGACATTTGCAGTTTTCTGCTCAGTACCACTGTTCCAGGCAGCAGTTCACTGATACCCCCTTCTATCTGGACAGCAGATGGCTTGTAGGGGCTCTAGTATATGTTTTGCCTGTTTTCATAAAAATTTGTAAATGAAAGAGTAAAGTGCTAATGCTAGTAGCAAGAACAGTAGGTAGCTCTCAAATAACAAAAAGAATCCTTAAGAAATAATAGATTGTATGTTATAATTAAAGATTGTGGGAGTTCCCTGGTGGCCTAGTGGATTAAGGCTCCATCACTGTCACTGCTGTGGCTTGGGTTGCTCCTGTGGCCTGAGTTTGATCCCTAGCCTAGGAACTTCTTCTTCTTCTTCTTTTTTTTGTCTTTTTTTCTATTTCTTTTGGGCCGCTCCCGCGGCCTATGGAGGTTCCCAGGCTAGGGTCGAATCGGAGCTGTAGCCGCCGGCCTACACCACAGCCACAGCAACGCGGGATCCGAGTCACGTCTGTGACCTACACCACAGCTCACGGCAACGCCGGATCCTTAACCCACTGAGCAAGGGCAGGGATCGGACCCGAAACCTCATGGTTCCTAGTCGGATTCGTTAACCACTGCGCCACGACGGGAACTCCCTAGCCTGGGAACTTCTGCATGCCACTGAAGCAGCCAAAAAAAAGATCGTGTCTAGAAGACTCTTTATAATTATAAAATGTTTTTCATAATTGATTTATAACATTCAATTTCTGTGCATTTAACTTTCACCTGTCTTCAAAAATACGTCATAAACATATTATATCATTTGATAAACTTCCCTAATAATTCTGAAGAAAAAATGCTATGTATTATGTGTGCAGGTTAAATATAGTAGCTCTGATAAAAATTTCTGTCTTTTGATCAGCCTTTAAAAAATTTGAACTGAGAACAGAGGGGGAAATTGTTTGAAGGAGAGAGTTGTAATCACTGGTTCATTGCAACTTAATGTGTAGCATCTTAATTAGCCAAGTATCATGTGCCTACCTAGGCATGAAATAACTATTTTTTCCTAATTTAAATCTGGAAATTTTCAATTGGAGAACAGCTTGAATAGCCTTTGAAAATAGCTGCTGGGTTTTGGTTTTTCTGTTTTTTTATTTAAGTATCTGTCTTCAGAAACAATGAAGGTCATTTTGTATCCTTAGAGACCACATGCACTTTCCTCATTATTCCGAGCCTTATTTCTGTGATGGGTAGAGTTATTTATGACACTTGAACCAAAAAGAAAAATCAGAAAGCAGCTTTAAGGATAAACACATTACACATCAGTGACTGAAATCACTTACTCCATAGTTTCTCAGAGAAATTAATTAATATTAGAAACTTGGGAGTTCCCGTCGTGGCGCAGTGGTTAACGAATCCAACTAGGAACCATGAGGTTGCAGGTTCGGTCTCTGCCCTTGCTCAGTGGGTTAGCAATCCAGCGTTGCCGTGAGCTGTGGTGTAGGTCGCAGATGCGACTCGGATCCCACGTTGCTGTGGCTGTGGTGTAGGCCGGTGGCTGCAGCTCCGATTCGGCCCCTAGCCTGGGAACCTCCATGTGCCGAGGGAGCGGCCCAAGAAATAGCAACAACAACAACAACAATAACAACAAACAACAAACAAAAAACAACAACAAAAAAAGAAACTTAGTAGCCTTTCAGAATTGCATATATTGGTGCATTCAATTGTTATCCTTTGGGGGGGGTGTACATATGCTCATGTATGTTCATTTCTTGGAAATCACTGAAACTTAATTGTAGGCTAATTGTTTAATTTTTTGTTTTTTTAATAAACAGTAATTTCACATGTTTTAGATTAAAGCAAATCTTGGTTTTGGTAGAGTGCAAATTTTTTTTATATTTCACCTAGTGTTCCTTCTCTCTTCCAAGAAAAGAGGTGTGGGAAACAAAATGGTTTCAGTGTATTATTGCTTTATAAACAAAGCCAGTGTCTTGAGTTTGTTTGCTTATTGTCATCTACTTTGCTTTGTTCATTTCCGTGGACTGTACATCCCTAGCCTAAATCCGCTTGGGAGAGGGGAAGAACATATTAGAGTCTTACTCAGTGTAGATCCACTATCGGAAAAACCCACTGTATCAGCGTCTAAGGTAGGACACTTTCGTTATGAAGAGAGTCACTTTTGTTGATAATATTAGAGCAACAGCCGTAACTTGGGACTGTTTGGGCCGGATGTGTGATCACTCTGATTGCTAGGTTTGTCGTTGTGGTGCGTTGTTTACTATTAATTCTGAAACTCTTTAATGTTATATATTTGGCAAGGCAAATTTATAATACGTACTTTGTGATTTATTTAGGACAAATTACTGTTGATGACGCTATCTCTTGCTAAGGAATAGCATTAATTTTATCATCTTGGGCCCAAGATGTCACAGACATTATTCAGGACTAGAAAGCCTGTCAGTCACTAGATGAAGTTGGTGACTGGCAGCGTTTATGTCATTTCCTCCTGTTAATTTGTTGTCTAGAAAGTCTGTTGTTGTAAACATCCCCGACTGGAAGCTGTAAGACATAGCTAAGCTTTCAGTCAGATGTTTGCTGCCACCGGCTCTTCACAGGCATCATTTCGGTATAATTATATCTAAGAAGTGGAATTGGGGGGGCCATAAAATGTGTGGAAACCACCAGGCGTCTCGGGCTGCCCGCACTCACTGAGCGCGCGTGGTTTGTGGGAGAGTTTCGCGGGGGGTGCCAGCCCAGGAGCAAGATATCCTGTGCCAGATGCCATCGGAGCTTCCCAGACTTAAGATGCTCCTGCTGGGCCTTCGAGAATTTAGTTTAACACAGGCTTTTTTCCACTACAGGTTCTTATTTCTGTTTTTGCCCTGTCAGTGAACTTTTATTCTTTATTGCCTTTCCAAGTAGGCTAGAGTTTAACTCCGCAGCAGTTCAGAAGACTGATTTCCTCCTTTAGAAATTCCGTAGACGTTCATGAGAGTAAATTTATCACCACCCCCCCACCCAGTGATATACCACCCAGCAGTATACAGCCTAGAAATTGCAGTTTTCTTCGTGGTGAAGAGATGTGTGTGTGAACTTTCTCTCTCTCCTCTCAACCCTCCCACCCCCTAACTTCCTGTTCTCCGCCCTGAATGGTGTCACAGCTCCTGATCAGAACCCCCCTGTAAAAACTTGCAGGACTTTAATCCACTGAGCCTATTTATAACATTCACCATGGCTGTATTTGTCTTAATTTACTGAGGATATTTTCCTCATTATTTTCAGGTTACCATTTGCCTTTTTCTCTTCCTCATTAGAATAGTGACACCCTGTGAGCAGGTGCACTGAATCTATTTTTTTGTTTCCCCACAGAGCTGAACAATACAGGGCTTTTCTCATAGATGATATTTAATGCAGACTCTTGGTAATGTGTAATTTTATAACAGCTTTTTTTTTTCTGACCGTTTTGTCTTATTTCTGTTTGTCTTTTAGACACTATTTTATCGAAATCTTTTTCTTCAATAAAGCACTGATATTTTTATCATTAATATTAAATTGCTAAGCATCATACTGTGTTAGATTCAGTGCATAATTAAACCAAAAGGTAAAATTCCTGCTAATTTTTTACACGCCTCTCTTCCTTGATGAGGTCATAAGCTTTCTGAGGCGAGGCCATTGTCTCTGTTTTCCTGCCCTCAGCATCAGCTAGAGCACCTTGCATGTAGAGGACTCCACTAACAGTTTTGTTTTGTTGCAGCAGTCTCTTCTGTTCTCTTTTATCTTTTACACAAATGAGCAAATGACAGTTTGGGTCATAATGAAGTTACCCAGATGTATGTGTACTACAACGTTGATTCTTAAATGCTCCTTTGTTACAGTGCTAGTTTACAAGACTTAGATGGCCGGGGTAGAGGAAGAGAAGAGTAGTTAGTTGCTTTAGACTTGGGGAGCTTTGCAACTTGAAGTATAACCTTCGAGCTTATTGATTATCATGCATTAAGCATCCCTTCCTGCCAAACTCTTCATAACGCAGGCTTGTTGTATATTCTTTAGCCCTCTGATTGAGCACATTGGAAGCCTCAGATCCCAGATAGCAGCAGATGAGATAGAGCCATTTCTGAGAGCCCAAAAGTGTCCCCTGGAAAGGTAGAAAGGGTCCTTTGGTAATAGGGTTATTTTTGCCAAACCAGGTGACGTATTATTTCCAATGAAAATGTTTGTTAGGTAGTTTTGAATTCAGTAAGATGGGTAGAAACTGTCTGTTTTAGTGATTTGCCTAGCTGAATTTAAAAGACTTTGCAAAACGAGAATCCAGATCTATGCTAAAAGAAAGGTAGGTGTCCTGTGCAAAGCTGTCCACTCCTCCCTGGATGCTCAGGATTAATGTACAGTCTGTGTAGCGTAACATCTGTCCATGTTGTGCTGCCCTAAAGAGGCGAATCAGAGACCATGTCAGCTTTAATTCTGGATGCCCTTGCTTCAGTGTATTTGAGTACAGCTTTTTAGTTCTTTGCAGATGACGTCTTCACATTTTAGTGTGGAGGAACCACAGACTTCCCTGGGGCCTGCCAATTTAGCAATTGATTATACAGAAGAAATGCTTTCAAATGTTAGATCGTTAGTAAACCGTAACAGCTCGTTTTCCCATCCTTTGACTTAGTATTTAGGAAGAAGTCCGTGGTCTTTATTGACAGGTCTTAGGAAGCTCAGAAATTCTTTACTATTTAAGGTGTTTTGATCTAGTTAATATTAAAAGTAAAGCATTTTAAGTTACTGAATACCATTCTGAAAATGACAGGGTTTTTCCTTAGTATTTGCTTTGAAATTCCTCAGGGACTACTTTTAAAGCAACTGCAAAATTGTGTCTTCAAGTTCATTTCCAACTAGATGTACTTGTGTACAAATATTCTTGGTTAAAATTACGTTGTTGGACAGATCCTGATTGGTCTCGAGGTCTGAGTCCCTTTTGCAAGGGCTTGGAGTGGCCCAGAAGTAGAAGTGAACTTTAAATCCCAGCGTGCCTTCTTCATTGCATGCAGCATGTTCTCACTGTGGCTCCCTCCACTCCTCTGGTTGAAACTTCATTCATTCAAAGAACGTGCCTCTATTTGTGTGTAGTCAGGAAACACATTTTTAAATGTGTGTATTGGTCTAAACTTACTTTTCAGAATTACGCTGTTTCAGGCAGTCTCTGCCACAATTTCCCCAGCCTGTTTCATCATAAGTGGACACGTGATGAGTGTTTTGACACATTGCCTTTTTTTAAAAAAAAATCTGTAGTATATTATAAATTTTCTAACAATTTAATATTTACTGCTGTCTTTGCTCTGGCTTTCTAGCATAGCGAGGGAAAACTGGTTTTGAATATTAGCATGTATCAGAATTACTTGGAGGGATTATTAATGAAATACAGATTGCTGGGCCTTGCAAGAGTTTCTTATTCAGGGGGCCTGGGGTGCTTGAGAATGTGCATTGGTCTCTTAAATTCCCAAGTGCTGCTGATGCTGCTGTCCTGGATCCAGGCTTTCAGAAGCACAGAGTTCATCTTACATTCTTTTCCCTGTTTGGTATTATGCCCAATTAGTGACTGGACAAAAATACACATAAAATCCCCAACCAAAAACATGTAGTAATCCAGAAGTTTATTTTGAAAAAGGTTTGTTGGAAACCTGAGACCCATTTTTCTCCCAGAAAAAGCTTCATATTAATTGTCTAGCCCACAAAACCTATTTGAGTAAATTTGCAAAGAAAAGCGGAAGGGAAAAAATAGTGTTGCCCGTGGAATACTTGAGACAGAAAAACAATATACTTATAGGGAAAAAAATATGTGCATGTTTAATCTTGAGAACTGGTGCTTTAGGGGAATGCAGCCTGAAGAGGGCAAGATGCCAGGTCACAACCTAGGCGGTTCCTGAAAGGCCTGGGATGCCTGTGAAAATCCAGAGATCTTCAGAGTTGTTGGAAGTGGTTCTTGTATTTAATTTTACTCCCACATTTGAGCATTTCCTCTTTCTTGATGCAGGTATATTGATCCAGGCACTTACAATGCTTAGTAGAAGTATCCTTGGTAGCATTTTCTTACTCAGAGGAAAGCAGAGGGAGGAGGGATTTCTGAAAGGCACCTTGCACCTTAGCAACCTTACCAGGACAGTAGGAGGTGGAAGGAGATGGGTGTGGTGAACTGAGGTGAACTTACCTGAATTAGGGGTGTGGGCGAGGAGGTGGGGAGAGGGGAAGAGGGAAGGAAAAGGAAGGCCACAGCTGAGCTTTGAGCTCCTCAGAGCATCATCCAAGGCCATCAGCTGGCTTCCTAAAAATGCAAGTTCAGTTATTTTGGAGAGAAGCAAGATGAGAGGCTGTAAAATCAGCCACATTTAGATCTGGAACAGTTGCAGGATGTCTGCTTATATTGCCATAAATTATTCCAGTGAGGGGAAAAAAAATGTCATTTGTGCCTTTTCCTTTGGATTCTAAAGTTTGTCTCAAAATACCTTTTGATTTGACTCTTGTCTCATTTATGTCAATCACTACCTCCTTCCTATTATTTTTTCAACAGATTCTACAAAGTTCGTTTTTAGAGATAGTAATGAGTCTCAGGTAAAGGGCCAATATAAACACAGTAAAGGATTTTGTAAGTCCTTCTTTAAACCGAGTTTTCAGTTCGTGTAAACATCCTACACTCAGCTGTAATACATGGATTGGCTGGGAGGTGGATGTTTACTTCAGCTGACTTGGAATATCAACCGTTATCATTGATACAGGATTTGGCAAAAACTGTATACAGAGACTTGAGGGGTTTTTTAATTTAATTACTATAAATTTAACTTGCTCTCGTATCTTTTCAGTTGTGTTATTACATTTCTCACATGGCATAAGACTGATGCAGAAGAATGTCCTTACGTGGTTGGTGGCTCTTGCAATGAGCTTGGATAGGCAAGGCCTCTGGTGTCAGACGAGTAGCCACCTGGGCCTCACCGGTCAGTTTACTCTGATGTGGAGGAGGGAAAGGCACTGTTTCACACTAGGTGCTTTTCTCACCTGCAAAGTAGGTGTGGTATCCACTTCACCGGGTCGTGGTAGGGGTTGGCCTAGGCGATGGATGTGAAGTGGGCCATTAGCCAGGGCCGCACGTTAACTGCGGAGGAATGCCAGCACACTAGCTGCTGCTAATGCTGGCTGCAGTGCCTAATAATAGCACGTAGCATGTTCTGGGTGGTCAGTAAATCAGTGCCGTTATACTGAAAGTAGATATAACTCATTGTTACTCTAACAAGTAAAGGTGATACCAACCTTCTGGTTTAATGGAAATAGTTTGAATCTTCAAAAGCACTGTACTTCAGTGGCAGCGCTTCGAGGCCCAGCTTCTTGAACTCGTATGCTGGTCCTGCCCCCAGAGCTCTCTTACTTCGGGGGAGTTACTGGTTTCTCTCAATTTCTTCAGCCTGCCAAATTGAGATTATAACAGTACCTGCTTAGTAGGATTGTTATGAGGTTCAGTGAGTTAATAATATTATGAATGAGTTAATACCAGTAAAGTGTTAGAATGGTAACATAACTAAGCTCCTGGTAAATGGTGGCTGCTATTACTACTACTACTACTGTTTTAAAAACACGCTTGTCGGGAGTTACTCTTGTGGCTCAGCAGTAATGCATACGACTAATACCCGTGGGGATGCATGTTCGATCCCTGGCCTTGTTCAGTGGGTTAAGGATCCAGCATGACCGTGAGCTGTGGTGTGGGTCACAGACACGGCTTGGATCTGGCGTTGCTGTGGCTGTGGCGTAGGCCGGAGGCTGCAGCTCATATTTGACCCCTCGCCTAAGAACTTCCATATGTGCCAAGTGTGGCCCTAAAAAAAAAAAAAAAAAAAAGCTTGTCATCCATTATTTTTTCAGGTTTTAGTTGTGCCATACATTTGTAAACAATTTTTGAGGATAATCTAATACCTGATAATTAATTCTAGATATGTATTGTTTAGTTTAAGTGCTCTTAAATTTTCTCTCAAATTTCATGCTCTTATTGAAAATTTTTGCGCATAAAATTTTCTGTAATATTGTTTCTCAACTCCATGAAATCAGCTTTACTTTTCACTTTTTGATGACACATACCCACTCTGTTTAGGTAAAAAACAAAGCAAACAACCATGAAACCAAAATTATATAAGAAGTACATATTATTCTGGCAGCTTGGCACGTATCCGTAAACTCTTGTCTGTGCCTAGATCCTGACTTAGAATTCACGTTCGATACTTCTCTGGAAGACATCTGTGTGTATGAGAAATTCACAATTAAAAATATGAGGACAAGACAACACGGGATCCGACCCGCATCTGCGACTGACACCACAGCTCAAGGCAACGCTGGATCGTCAACCCACTGAACAAGGCCAGGGGTCGAACCCACAACCTCATAGTTCCTAGTCGGATTCGTTAACCGCTGCACTGCGACGGGAACTCCTCTAATGGTGTTGTTTTAATTATTTTTTTTTATCAAGTGGGAGCTGTTCTGTTATGTACTTGGATGTAAAATATATATACACATATATATTTTAGTGAGTTCTGTATGTTCATTTGAAACTTGTCAAGTGCTTAGGTTATTTTATAGTTTGTAGTACTTCAAGAGAAATATCACAGTGCCTTATGGAAGCATCATGTAACTTAAGAGTAGTTTTATGAAATACATTTTTCAGAGTAAGCATACTTGAGAGTTCCACATCAGTTTTCCTTTGAACTTCTGTGAAAAAAATATTTAGCATATTGTGTGGTTTAGTCTCCCAAATGGCCTATGGGTTAAATTCCTAATTATAGTGTTTAAATGTATTGTTTTTTTTTTCTTTTGTTTAATAGTCCTGTGTTTACATCTTTATATACACACTTTCCTGATTATATAATGGGATCTCTGATCATTTGGGCTCTCGGCTTTGCCTCGCTTTATTACTTAGAAAAAGCTCCCTAAGAAAGTTGAGTTATAGTTAAGTGAAAAATTTTTTTCACTTTACCTTGTTTTAGTTAATACAGTAAAATATTCTGTTATACTGAGCTGTCGACCACCCTTTAGAAAATACATGCCCTGATTTCTTTGAAAATTATACATTTATTATAAATGTAAATTTTTTTCTGATGAACATGTACTTATCAGTTTTGAATGTTTTAGAATCCAGGTAAATGATAAAATGTCCCCACCCCCTTACTTTCCACTTAGCATTTGTTATTTGATTGAGAACATAGTATAAAGTTGGATTTTTGGATAATATTTGAATATATTCTGAAATTAAACTCCAACTATTTTCTGTCAAGTTTGAAGATTTGCACTCTCATAATTATTTGCTATGCATTTGGCATAAATTTTTTAACTTCTCCCTGTTTCATCATATCTTTCTCATCTCATCATATCCTCCCCAAAAAAATTATTTTCTGTATGTAGGCAGTGCACGGAAGGATTCAATATAAAGCAGACTACTGAGTTATTTTCTTTTTTTCTTTCTTTTTATTTTTTTGCTTTTTAGGGCCACACCCGTGGCATAATGAAGTTCCCAGGCCAGGGGTTGAATCAGAGCTGCAGCCGCTGGCCTACACCACAGCCACAGCAATGCAGGATCCGAGCCACATCTTCGACCTATACCACAGTTCACAGCAACACCAGATCCTTAACCCACTGAGCAAGGCCAGGGATCAAACCTTCATCTTCATTGAATGCTCGTCAGATTCATTAACTGCTGAGCCACTACAGGAACTCCCTGAGTTATTTTCAAGTAAGGTGTGGGTATGAATGAGAAACAAAGTTTGGGAACTCGGTACTGGCAAACTCTTCATTTTCAGGTAACTTTCTAAATGTGCGGTCATTCCGTCTGTGATGTTTAGAGTAAATGTGAAGAATATGTAAAACATTCTTCTCTTTGCAGTCACATACCACAGCCTTCCTTCTTATAGTCGGAATCATTAACACAGTGGTGATCCTTCCAAGCTCTTATTTTTTGTTTTGTTTTGTTTCGTTTTGTTTTGTTGGCCATGCCTGCAGCACGTAGAAGTTCCCGGGCCAGGGATCAAACCTGCTCCATAGCAGTGACCCCAGCCACTGCAGTGGTAAAGCTGGATCCTTAACCCGCTGCACCACAGGGGAACTCCTTAAAACTATGTGTCATCAAAGCTAAGAAATGCAATTGATTGTATGACACCAGTAGTTTATGTACTGAGAAAGAAGAAAAAACCTTGGGAAATGCAGAGAGTACTTTCTCATCCTTTCAGATTTTATTTATTCTTATCTAAAGATCTCTTTTTTGAATTACTCAATGAATTTTATTACATTTATAATTGTACAATAATCATCACAACCAAATTTTATAGCATTTCCATCCCAAACCCTCAGTGCGTCCCCCCACCCCCTAACCTGTCTCCTTTAGAAACCATAAGTTTTTCAAAGTCTGTGAGTCAGTATCTGTTCTGCAAAGAAGTTCATTGTGTCCTTTTTTTAGATTCCACATGTGATAGCATTTGATGTTGGTGTCTCATTGTCTGACTGACTTCACTTAGCTTGATAATTTCTAGGTCCATCCATGTTGCTGAAAATGCCATTATTTCTTTCCTTTTAATGGCTGAGTAATATTCCATTGTGTATATGTACCGTATCTTTATCCACTCCTCTGTCGATGGGCGTTTAGGTTGTTTCCATGTCTTGGCTATCATTTAGAGTGCTTCAGTGAACAGTGGAGTACATGTGTCTTTTCGAGTCATGGTTTTCTCCGGATAGATGCCCAGGAGTGGGATTGTTGGATCAAATGGTAGTTCTATGTTTAGTTTTCTGAGGAATCTCCATACTGCTTTGCACAGTGGTTGCACCAATTTACATTCCCACCAACAGTGTCCTAGGGTCCCCTTTTCTCCACACCCTCTCCAGCGCTTATTGTCTGTAGACTTTTTGATGATGGCCCTTCTGGCTAAAGATCTCTTTTAAGACATTTATTCTGATCAGTGTTTTAAAATCATGAAACATATGAAAAGGAAAGTTTCTTCATCTTTGCACTAACAGTTCTTAGACCATGGGTATTCCCCTGAGTTTGTCGTTTGTGGTACTCTCTTTCATGAGGACTACTGGTGAATACCACTGTGCACATGGGACCTCTGTTATGGTGCCAGTGCTTGTCTAGGTACTTTCGTAACATTCTCATCTAACCCTTGCAGCAACCCTTTCGGGTAAGTGTTGTTCATGCATTTTACAGTTGAGGAAACTGAAGCTCAGAAAAATTAAGTTGCTTATTTTGATCACAGAGCAGTTAACGTGATGGAGGCCCCCGACCTCAGAGCAAGTGCTCTGGGTACCTTAAGTGGTTCTTACAACCACTATGGGTCTGAGACATTTGTGGAGATTAAAAAAATAAATACATGGGAGAGATCTACCCTTAGATACACAGTCAATCTAGAATGGAACATCTGTAATTTTTAAAAGTGTGTGTTTAAATGTGTGATTTTTATTTTCATACCTTTCAGAACCAGCATATCCTATGCTGCCAGGTAAATCTTCACTTTGTCCTTTCTAAAAAGTTTTTTTAATTGTTTTGGCCGCACCCACAGCATGTGGAAGTTTCTGGAGCAGGAATCAAACCTGCATTTCAGCAGTGACAACACCAGGTCCTTAACTACTAGGCCATCAGTCATCTCCTTGCCCTTTTCTCATTGATAAGTTTACTGATATTCTTTGGCACCTGCCAATTTTCCTATTGCTATAGTTCTAGAATTAGTAGGACTTACAATTGCGTCTTCACTTTAAGGTGGGAATTAAATACAGTGATACCAAGAATATTGCATAACCATCCTCTCCATCTGTATGTTAAACTGAGAGATCATCCCCCTGAGCAGTCATCTACATTAGAACCCCAGCCAGTCTTAATAATTGTCCACCTTGCGAGTTCCCATCATGGCTCAGCAGAAATGAATCTGACTAGTATCCATGAGGACACAGATTTGATCCCTGGCTTCGCTCAGAGGGTTAAGGGTCTGGTGTTGCCGTGAGCAGATTGCAGATGTGGCTTGAATCTGGCATTGCTGTGGCTGTAGTGTAGCCCAGTGGCTACAGCTCCGATTCAGTCCCTCCCCTGGAAACTTCCATATGCCACGGGTGCAGCCCTAAAAAGATTAAAAAAAAAAAAATTTGTCTACATGGAAACTTTAAGTATGTTTTAAAAACTGCACATGTAATAAGAATGATTATGAACCTAAGGAAATTTAAACTTTTTATTTCCACAAAAGTATTTGAAGTTTTCATTTCAAACTAAACAGGATACTGTTTGTTTATATATTTGAAAAAAAAAAAAGATTGAATAGATCGCAAGCAGCTCACATAGGGCAGATAAAAAAATCTCACAGGGCTGATATTGGGAAGACTAAGCCAGGTGCTTAGGAAACTGAAGGTAGGCGTACCGTACAGGGCGTGTAACCGTAAGGGTTGGCAATAGCTCTGGGTAGACCAGAGCAAAGTCTTCCCTGAAGCTGTGTGGACGTCCTGGGATTGGAATGCCGGCCTTGTCGTTACTTCTGTGTGTAGTGAGTTGAGTATGTGAGAAGCGTGTTCATAGACGTTGACAGACCTGTTTTACTTGTTTCTCAGTCTTTTCAGATCATTGCTTATAAAGCACTGATATTTACAGTAAATACCTTGTTTTAAATATAGGCTCACCTGTCAAACCGTGTGTCCTTGTGCTGCACTCGTTTAATGACTTTGCCCTTGACATGTCACCTGGGGTGACTTTCAGTGATAGGATGTTTGAAGGAGATAAAGGGAAAAGCAGGAAGAGAATAACATTTTCAGGAAAAAGCAGTCATACAAGGGACAGGCTGGGGAGAGAATAAAAGACGATTTCTGTTGTGTGACCTTTGGCTGATTCCTGAAGCAGACTGATTTCATTTGCCTTGTTTGTAAATGAGAACATTATAGTGTGGTAAGTTCCTTTACCTCTGACTTCATCCAGTGATCTGTTTTATTGTGTGTTTGTGTATATCAGTAGCTTACAATATTTAGCATTTTTTTTGTCTTTTTGTCTTTTTTTTTTTTTTTTTGTCTTTTTGCCATTTCTTGGGCCGCTCCCGCGGCATATGGAGTTTCCCAGGCTAGGGGTCTAATCGGAGCTGTAGCTGCCAGCCTATGCCAGAGCCACAGCAACTCGGGATCCGAGCCGCATCTGCAACCTACACCACAGCTCACGGCAACGCCGGATCGTTAACCCACTGAGCAAGTGCAGGGATTGAACCCGTAGCCTCATGGTTCCTAGTTGGCTTCATCAACCACTGTGCCACGACGGGAACTCCTCTTTTTGTCTTTTTATGGCCGCACCCTCGGCATATAGAGGTTCCCAGGCTAGAGGTCAAATCGCAGCTGTGGCTGCTGGCCTACACCACAGCTACATCAATGCAGGATCCGAGCCAGATCCGAGCCACGTCTGTCACCCACACCACAGCTCACGGCAACGCCAGATCCTTAACCCACTGAACCCACTGAGCGAGGCCAGGGATCGAACCCACATCATCATGGTTCCTAGTCGGATTCATTTAACCACTGCGCCATGATGGGAACTCCCTGCAATATTTAGCATTTTGAGTTCTATGTTAAACCACCTGGATTCACCTGTAAAATGGAGTTAGCTATTTCCTAACTTGTAATGATAATTTAATTAGATAATCCAGATAATCATTTAGCACGCTACCTGACACAAACTAAGCCCTTGGGAACTAATCCACTCTTCAAAACTCAAGTTCCAGTGTCTTAGTATTACCTGGATCTTGGATCTCCTCGGTCCTCTCTTTGTGCCTTAAGTGCGTCTTCTAACTTTCTAGTTAGGCACTGCCACTAGTCCTGAAATTGTCACCAGTCCTGAAATTGTCAGCAGTTTATCTGCATGTATAGTTCTCCTCTTAGATTATGAGCCCTTTGAGGACAGAAACAGGTTTGTCTTCATAAATTCGGTGTCTGACTTTATAAATTTTGCTGAAAGAATAAAATTGTATTCTTGTTTTTAAATAGGGTCCCCTCCCTCTCTCAGTGGACGATAATGCTGTAGCAAAGGTGACCAGTAGAAATGTTCTCGGAAATTCTCGTCATGTTCTCAAACCACTTTTTTTTTTTTTTAAACAGCTATTTAATTGCCACTGTACTCCCAAGGATTAGATAGTTTTTTTACTTTGCTTCTTCACATGGTTTTCCTTATTAAAAAAGTTACAGTAAGAAAGTAACTGGCAGGTGGAGAGCTATCCACTAAACATGAATAAAAGTCAGAGTTGCATGCAGGCAGCATAATGACAGTATAAAGAGGTTGATCTTGGAGCCAAGGTGCTGGGTTCCTGCTACAGCATCTGCCATTTTCTAGCTGCAAGACTTTTTTCTCTCTCACTCTACAGTGTGGTCCTATTTCATGGTGCTTGGTATAACAGTAAGAAAAGTAGACTGGAGGCTGTGAAGGGGACTAGAGATAGTCCTCTGGTGGTGCTCCGGATAGACCAGAGCACAAGTCTTTTCTAGAGTCCTTAGAATGATCAATAGGAGATAATATTCGTGTAGTCCCAACACTGTGCCTGCTTGATAGAAGATACTCAGTTATTTCTCAGCACAGAAATGCAGGTCTAGGGAGTTCCCGTGTGGCACAGCAAGTTAAGGATCTGGCATTGTCATTGCGGTGGTGCAGGTTCAGGCTCAATCCTTGGGCCTGGGAACTTCTGCATGCCACAGATGGAGCCAAAAACAAAAGCAAGTCTCTACTTCATCCTACAGTTAATTTTTGGGAACCCGAGACCCTGAAAGCATTAAAGCCAACTAGGTCCTCATTGATGGTGTTTTCCTTAGCAAAGGTGTAGAGAAAGTTATTCTTAGCCCTGCTGATACTGATAAAATTAGCTGGTTGTTAGATGCCTTTCAGTGAGGTGGTGTTGGTATATGAACCTTTGTTGCCTGGAAAGGTTTTGTCCAAATCACTTCCTCACTAAACATGTTTTAAAGGAATCCCGCAGAATCCCTCATTTGTAATTTCTCCTCTCCCTACTCTTACTGGCTTAGAAAGCCAGTACCTTCATAATTTTTAACTAAATAAACATTTTCTTCCAACTCTCAGTTTGTGTTTTCTTATTTATTTATGTATTTATTTTTGCCTTTTTAGAGCTGCACCCATGGCATATGGAGGTTCCCAGGCTAGGGGTCTAATCGGAGCCGTAGCTGCCGGCCTACACCACAGCCATAGTGACGCCAGATCCAGGCCACTTCTGTGACCTACACCACAGCTCATGGCAACACTTAATTCTTAACCCACTGAGCAAGGCCAGGGATCAAACCTGCATCCTCATGGATACAGGTTTGTTAACTGCTGAGCCACGATGGGAATGCCAGAGTTGGGGTTTTCTTCATTTGTTCTACTTTTCTAAGTGTAACACTAAGTGAATTTTACTACAGTGTAATAGAAAACTGAAAAACAGTGTCTTAAGATGTTTATTTTTGGCCATGCCTGTGGCATGTGAAAGTTCCCGTGCCACAGCAGTGACCTGGGCCGCTGCAGTGACAATGCCAAATCCTTAAGCCCCTTTGCCAAAGCAAAAACTCCAAAATGGTCTCTTTTTTTACCCTCACACAATTTCATCCCAGGAATCTTGGTGGCGGGGAAGACTGAACTAACATAAATCTTGCTATCACCACCAGCCCATAGCTCCACATTCAGAATATGACATAAAACATAACAAATACACACAGCTGACTGCAAAAGAGAAGGAAACCCCAGCTGCCAGAAACGAAGAGAAAACAGAGTGGTAGGCAGAGGCGGAGGGGCTGAGAGTGGCTCCGACCTGCAGATTATCCTCTTGGTTCAGAGCCTCACCAGTGCGCTCTGGGACTTGAACAGCGAGACGTAACCTGAAATTCAGGGAAGGTGGGACCGAAACCTCTGCAGCAAACAGACCCTGGAGGGTATTGCAGCCTCCGGAAGGCAGAAGCAGAGCTCTGCCTCAGGGCTGCAAACAGCTTCTGAACATGAGAGGAAAGGAAGATTTCCTTGAGAAAGAATTGAAGTGTGCTTTATATTTATAGTCTTGCTCTCACAGTATCCAAGCTTAGCTTAAAAATGACTTGTGAGCAGCTCCCTCATATGCTGGGCACAATAAGGTGCTGGCAGTACAGCCACAGAACAGAGTTCTGCCCTCTTGGGGCCTCTCTTCTAATGTCATTGGGAAAAAAAGTTACTAATGTATACGTCAGACACCCTTGGTAACTTTGAAGCTACAAACAGGAGTAAGCTAGAATAGAGCATAAAAGAGATGGAAAAAAAGGAAAGATTTAACATGTGGAAATTCCAGTCTACATATATATTTCAGGAATTTTAAGCAGGAGAAAAGAGAATGGGGGGTGAGGCAGTTGTGAACTCACCTAGGCTAATGTATTCATGTATAAACAGTGGTACCCACGGACGGCCCCCCACCCACCCACACTCCTGCCCCCAGATCACCTCCTCACAGCCAGGGTATAATGAGAATGATTTCACACCAGCTTCAGTCACTATACAGATACAACGAAGCAAGAGAACAGGTCTTACTCCCTGTTCTCCAGGCTTAAGGAGGTTGTTCACTGCCCTTTGAGATGCTCTCGCCACCACCTGGCCTAAAAGCTTCCTTCAAGAAGCAGAGTTTATTTGCTCTTAACGAAGCCTGTGTTCATGGCTGGACAGAGGTCCTTTTAGGGGATTATATTAGGACATCCTTTCAAAGGGTAAGGACTACAGATCAAGCTGGATTCTTTGACTTGTTCTGGCAAGTGTGGGCTGTGCAAATCCAGTTTTAGCCAATCCATATAATGGAAATCTTTAACCATTGGGGGCCAGTTTTCGAAGTTCATCATTCTACTTAACAGACCACTAAATCTACTAATAAAAATTGCTGACATTTAGTATTAAATTAGCAAAGCATTATATGATGGTCAAGAAGTAGACAGCAGCACCTAGGAAACTTTCCTCTGAATTAGGAATTCCCTAGAGCGTGAGGTGATCATCCTGGACCATACTTCCTTGATCAGAATGCTAGCAGGACCTACGTGATGGCTACATGAGTAACAGGTGCCACAGATGCTGGACTATTGAAATGTAAAGATATCTTGACAGCTACATTGGAAGAGCTAAGTGGCTGAGAAGCTTCCAGAATTGATCAAAGACATTGTATCAGGAATGTTTGTCTTAGAACAGAACCAAAGTTAAGAATGGTGCTTAAACCATTCGGATTTACTTTTCTTTCATATGCAGGCTGTCCAGGTGTCCAAGGTCAGTAGCTCCTCCAAGGTCAGTGTAGTCCAGGCTTCTGTCCTCATCGAAAGATGGCTGCTGCAGTGCCCACATTCCAGCTGAGGAAGAGGAGCAAGGGCAAGATACACTCCAAATATGATAACAGAGTTAAAGACCTACCAGAAAAAATAATAATTTCTATACACTGGAAGAAATGTTGAAGGATATTCTTCAGGCAGAAGCAAAATGACCCAGATGAAGTCCAGAAATGCAGGAATAAATGAAAAGCAATGGAAATGGTAAATGTGTGTGTAAATATAAATGTTAGCTAAAACTAGGGTTTAAAGTATTTGTAGAGATAAAATGCATCATATGTAATCAAAAGACAAGGAGAGTAAATGGAGTTATTGCTCTCAGGTTCTAGCATTTGGTGATTGGTAGAACTGTTACTGCTAGTCGACTGTAAAGGAAGTATGTTATAATCTCTGAGTTAAACACCAAAATAACAATGGAATGTATGTCTAATGATAGAGGGTAAAGTATAAGAAGACAAGAATGGAAGAGGGAGCATAAAACTGGGTAGATTTTTAAATTGCAAAATACAAACCCAAACACTTTAAGTGATTCAACTTGAATTAAAGTTGAAAAAATGATAGCCGAGTCAATCCCACTACAGACTTCTTACAAGAGATACAACTATACGATCACAAAAAAGTTGAAAATAAGTGTGTAGGGAGATATATTAGGGACAAACAACCAAAATGGAAACAACGTGACTGGTTTTATCAGGCAAAGACATTTAAAGCAAAAAGCATCACTAGAGATAAAAAGGACATTTTGTAATGGTGAAAGAAAAGAAGCCATGCAAACCACATAATCCTAAATGTGTATATGCCCAGGATGAATGTAAACTATATAAAGCAAAAATGGTATGAGACGGAAAATAAGTAAATCCCCAACCACAGTTAGAAACTTTTGCGTAGATTTTGCAATAGCTGGCAGAATATTCAGATCAAAAGGAAAAAGCTCAGATTGCAGATGATCTGAACAATGCAGTCACTAAACTTCAACTAATTTGCGTATGTTGAACATTTGATCAAAAAGGCATAGTTCAGTTTCTTTAAGTAAACATGAATGATCGGCCAGCTATCAAGGTTGACTCTGTGCTGAGTGAGTCATAATGCAAACCAGACTACAAATTGCAACAGATCAAGAGCCTTCATTCTGTATTTCCTAACACTGGAATTAAGCTGGAAACCAATCACAAAAAGATGGCTAAAGAAACTCCCAACTGGAGCTCTCTTGTGGCACAGCAGGTTAAGGATCTGGCATTGGCATTGCAGCGTCCCAGGTTGCTGCTGTGGCCCAGTTCCCATCCCTGTCCTGGGAAGTTCCACATGCTGCAGGCAACTCCTGCCCCCGTCCACCGCCCCCCCCCCCAAAAAAAAACCCAACTGCTTGGAAATGATGTAGTACGTTTTGAAACACTCTGGGTCAAAAAAATGTTTTTTTAATGTTTTGAGTGAATAGTAACAAAGATACCAAAATTTGTTTCAGCTGAAGCAATGTATGTAGGGAAATTTCTAGCATTAAGTGCATATATTAAAAAAGAAGCAAGTGGGATGTTCCCTGATGATGTAGTGGTTGGGATTGGGAGCTTTTACCGCTGCGGCCCTGGTTCTATCCCAGGTCTGGGAACTGAGATTCCATATCAAGCCACTGCACTATGTGGCAAAGAAAAAAAAAAGAAGCAGCAAGGCTGAAAATCAGTGACCTAAACTCCTATTTTCAGGAAGCTAGAAAAAGAATAAGGAAAAATAAAAGATCGGAAGTGAATGAAATAACAGATTTATTTATGAGAAGATCAACAAAGCCAACAAGTCAGATCTTTGAAGTACAATAACAACAACGATTACTGTTTAACATTATATTTGAAATCCTAACCAATAAAATAAGGCCTGAAGTAAAGGCATCGGTTTTGAAAGGAGGAAATAACACTATTGATAGCCAGTATTGTGCATAGAAAGTGCAAAAGAATCTATGAACAAAATAATTTATCAAGGTCGCTGGATACAAAGTATACAAAAACCAATTGTATTTATATCAGAAACAAATAGAAATTGAAATCGTTAAAATGATGCAATTTACCCTCGCATAAAATATCAGATACCTAAAGATAAGTTTTTGAAAGAAAATCATAACCTTGAGAGAAACTTGAAAACATGTAAATAAATGCTTAGATTGTTATCTAGCTGTGACTGTAAAGTTGATTGGCACAAGGATAGACAAATAGACCAATGTTACAGGATGCCTAGGCACAGATCTGCAAACACAGATCGTCTGACTTAGAACTAATGGACACCATTGCGATGGATGAAATGATGGTCTTTCCAATAAAAAATTATCTAGACCCCCTTCCTCACACAAGACAGAAAAGTCAGTTCCATATGGAATATAGCCTAACTGTGAAAGGGGAAATAAATGAAACAGGGGATTATATTTTGGGATAGGCAACAAAAGACATAAAAGCATAAAGGGGAAAAGGTTTTGAGCTAATTTGCGATGATGGAATCATGATAGAGGTTGTCCCAATCCTGGCAGATCTTTTTTCCAATGAAAAAAGACAGGAGGTCAACTGTGGCATAGCAGGGTAAGAATCTGGCATTGCCTCATCTGTGCTGTGGGTGCAGCCAAATAAAAAAGACACCTTGATATGAAAAAAGAAGTTGTGAATAAGGATATAGTTAAGCTTTTTAATGGCAAAGCTGTTGCAAATTTATGTGGATAAATTTGAAATTTTAGATATTTTAAAAATATGGATCAATGTATGTTTATAAAATAGCACTAAATTTGAATCTTTTTAAAAATCTACTCCCAAGTAATCCACCAGATCTAGATGGTTTATAGTGTGGTCTGTTAAACCTTCAAGAAACAATCTTTATAAATACTGTTAGTAGAGAGTTTTTAAAGGGGGAGGGGAAACTCAACTGCGATATTAAAGTCACATAGGGTACATGTGCAGGGAGAAGTAATGTAGTCGTCACTCTTTGGACGTGGCCAGACTAGCCAGGATACTAGCATTTCAGATTCACCAATTAAAATGCCTTCATTTAAAAGATGAATGTGTTTATTTCTTTTAAAATAAAATTTGTTGGAGCTCTCGTTGTGGCACAGCGGAAACGAATCCGACTAGGAACCATGAGGTTGCGGGTTTGATCCCTGGCCTCTGTCAGTGGGATATGGATCCTGCATTGCCATGAGCCGTGGTGTAGGTTGCAGATGCCTCGGATCCCACGTGGCTGTGGCTGTGGCTAGGCCGGCAGCTACAGCTCCGATTAGACCCCTAGCCTGGGAAAAGCCACATGCTGCGGGCGCGGCCCCAAAAAGCCCCCCCCCTGAAAAAAATGAAATAAAATTTATTGCCAGAATGGGAGAATGGCATAAAATCTTTTCATGCAATATGCCATATTAAATAGGTTAAAGAGAAAAGCTATATTACCAACTCAGTGATTGCAGGAGGAAACAAATCAGCAGAATGCAACACTCTCATTTTAAAGATCAAATGAAACATCCTCTTGGTAGATTACACATAGACAGAAGCTTCTTTAGTATGATAAATGATAACTTACTAAAAACTTACAGTTAACATGACAGTGGTATAACTTCAGAGATGTTTCTTTAAAGTCAACAACAGAACAAGAATGGCTATTGTGGGAAGTTCCTTTTGTGGCTCAGAGGGTTAAGAATCAGTCTGACACTGTGTTCAATCAGGTTCAATTCCTGGCCTCACTCAGTAGGTTATAGATCCGGCATTGAGCAAGCTGCACTGTAGTTTGCAGATGCGGCTAGGAGCCGGCGTTGCCGTGACTGTGACATAGGCCTGCAGCTGCAGCTCTGATTCAACCCCTAGCCCAGGAACGTCCATATCCCACAGGTGCAAGCATTAAAAAAATAAAAAAGAATGGCTACTGTGCATCTGTTCTACATTGCACTGATATCTTGGCCAGTGCGATAAGATTAGAAGAAAAAATAGCCATAAGGGTTGGAAAGTAAGAAACAATCGTTATTAGGGGGCAAGATAATTGTTTACCTGCAAGTCCAAGGTAAACTACAAAGTATTATAACAAATATGGAAGTTGAGGGTCTGAGGATGTAAGACCAACGTGCAAGAATCAGTAATGCTCCTTTTCACTCAAAACAGTCTATTTAAAAGCATAGTCTTTTAAAAGAGTTTCATTCACAGTAAAAACTACAAGGCACCTAGTAATACACCTAGTAAATGTGCAAGAATTTTATAAAAGCAGACCACAATAAATGGAGCAAGCAATATTAAAGTATTAGTTCTTGCCAAAGTAATCTATAAATTCACTGAAGTTCCAAACAAATTCTCAACAGAATTTTTCATGGAATTCAATAAATCTAACAATGTGGAAAGACAAAGAGCCAAGGTGGTTTTTTAAGAAGGGATCTTAGTAGGGGGAGGGGCATCTATCCTACAAAATAGCAGGACTTAAACAGTTTCAGTAATAAAGCCACCGTAGGGGTGCAAGGATGGATGTATAGATCTCTGGTATACAGATGTATGAGAACTTGATATGACAGTGGAGAAAATGAAGGAGTCTTCAATAAATGACATCAGGACAGTCTCATGTCCGTGTGGGGGGAAAGTTCATCATATACCTTTCTCACACCATATGCAAAAAACTTTGTGGATTGAGAACTATCTTAAACTATTTTAGAAAGATATACAGGGAGTTCCCGCTGTGCCACAGTGGAATCCGTGGTGTCTCTACAGCGCCAGGATGCAGGTTTGATCCCCAGCCTGGCACAGTGGGTTGAAGGATACTATTGCCGCAAGTTCGGCATTAGGTTGCAGCTGCCGCTCCAATCTGATGTCTGGCCCAGGAACTCCATGTATTGTGGGTCAGCCAGAAAGAGAAAAGAGAGAAAGACATACAGAAAAATATTATAACTTAGTGCAAGAAAGAAGTTGACTGTGATACACACACGAAGTAAACCATAAAAAGGTTAATGCATCTGATTGTATTAAATTTAGAAATTTAAATATGACAAAAGACAATATGAAAAGGCAGCGTACTTGAATCTATCTACCAGTAACTGGCAGTTGAAGTGTCCAGATTATATAAAGGCTGACTTAAGGGGAAAAAATTATATACGAAGAAGATCAAAAAGTCAATTAACAAAAAAATGTTTTAGGTCTCTAACTAGCCAGGGAAATTCAAGTACAATTAGATACCATTTTATACAATCATATAATACCAAGGATAGGCAAAAATCTTGAAAAAAAAAACCTTTTCATTACTTTAGTAAAGTTGAAAGTACGCATTGCTGGAGTTCCTTTTGTGGCACAGTGGAAACTAATCCAACTAATACCCATGGTGATGTGGGTTCGATCCCTGGCCTCGCTCAGTGGGTTAAGGATCTGGCATTGCCATGAGCTGTGGTGTAGGTTGCAGAGGTGGCTTAGATCCTGCGTTGTTGTGGCCGTGGTGTAGGCCAGCAGCTGTAGCTCTGATTCGACCTGGGAACTTCCATGTGCCTCAGGTGTGGCCCTAAAAAGCCAAAAAAAAGACGAGGGAAGGGAGGAAGAGAGAAAGGGAGGGAGGAAAGAAGGACGGAAGGAAGAAATTACTCTTTCTTACAACAGTGATTCCACAGGTGAGTGTTTTTACTAAAGTTCTGCATCATACTTAGGTTCTAAAATTATTGAAACTTGAAGCTTGTTATAGACATTTGTAGCAGAGAGATAGAAAATTGAATTGCTTTTTCCGAAATCTGGAAAATTGCATTGATATTGTAAAACAAAGCTTTAGCTCTAGATAGAAAAATAAAGTCTAATATTTTGTTTTAAATTCAGGTACATTTGATGATATTAATAAATACAGTTTGTGAACTACCACTGTCTTCTCCATTGGTCATGTTTTGACTTTACACAATACCTAAGACTTATTTCATAACTGACATTCATTCACACAAGGAGAGAATATGTAATAAAATAATCTGATGGAAAAAATTTCCTTTATATGTAGCAGCAGAAAAACACAATGGGGCAACTTGTTGCTTATGATAAAATATATATACTCAAATTTAATGTCTTTTTAAAACCTTTACTTTAATAGTATCTAATACATGTATTTTTTTTCTCTTTAGGGCCATACCTGCAGCATATGGAAGTTCCCAGGCAAGGAGTTGAATGGGAGCCACAGCTGCTGGCCTATGTCTCAGCCATAGCAACTCGGGATCCAAGCCACCTCTGTTATCTACCGCACAGCTCACAGCAATGCTGGATCTTTAACCCACTGAGCGAGGCCAGGGATCGAACCTGCATCCTCATGGATACTAGTTAGATTCGTTTCCTCTGCGCCACAACGGGAACTCCCAAATACAGATTTTATATTTATAAAATTCACTTTCCATATTAAGAAGGCCTGAGAGTTTATAGTACTGCATCTAAATATGTAATATTCAGAGTTGTAGTGATTAGCATTATCGATTGATTCCTTTTTAAAGAGAGTCGCGTGTTTTACGTATTTCTAATTTCACAATTTTATTTCTGAGAAAAAGTTATTGTTCCCACAGTATATTGTCTAAACAATAAGACATCCACAGGGTGGATTCTTACGGCAATGTTTGAAGTAACAGGGGAAAAAAAACTAACTTACATGACCCTAGCACTAGCGTTTCTAGTCAAATCCAGTCCGTGGCCTCTAAGCTAAGAATTGTTTTACCAGGTGTGCAGGGTCTAGCTTATCAAATCCTGCACATTCCAAAGATAAGCCTGCCCCTTGACCAGCTCCCTAGGAGATAACCTTTTAAGTTCTTAGAATATCCCGCCTCCTGGGTGTGCCTCTGTTTACTTGGAGCCTTGAGCCACATCACATAGTTTATGATAACAGTGATTTTGGGGTGGGGGGACCTTGCACCTCACAGGAGCACCTTGATCTCTGGAGGAGCCGGAAGCTGAATAAGGCCAGCCAAGTGGGTGCTCCATGCCTGCCAGACCTGCACTGCAGTGGAAGCCCTGGACACGGAGTCTCAGGTGAGTGTCCCTTGTTGACGGGATGCTCTGCGTGTTGTCCCACATCACTTCCGGAAGAATTAAATTCGGTCCCTGCAGCTTCTCTAGAGAGGAAACGTGGAGGCTTGTGCGGGTCTCCTGGACTCTTCCCGGTGCCTTTCACATTTGCTGATTTTAAATTTTATCTTTTTGCTATAAACTGTAACTGTCAGCCCGACAGCTTTTCTGAGTTCCATGGGTCATTGAACTAGAGAGTAATCTGGGGGCCTCTGACATGATATATTTAAAGGACTATGTTTTTAGAAAGAATATGCAGGAGTTCCCATTGTGGCTTAGTGGGTGAAAGACCTGACATTGTCTCTGTGAGGGTGTGGGTTTGATCCCTGGCCTCACTCAGTGGGTTAAGGATCTGGTGTTGCTGCAAGCTGCAGTTAGGCAAATGCAGCCAGTAAAATACATTTTTAAAGAAATAAATAGAATATGCAGTAGAGACCATATGTGTCCCGAGAAGCTTAAAACATTGCTGTTTGGCCCTTTGCAGAAAACTGTTTCCAACTCATGCAGAAATGTAACAAATAAATAACCTATGTTATTTTCACACATTGAAAACATAACAATTAAAATGGATGAATAGCTATGTAAATAAATCTCAAACTGTTTTAAGTTAAAAAAGTAGCAGAAGAATAAAGCAGTAGGATACTATTTATGTAGCTTAAACTATTGTTATGATTAAATGTGTACGTAAAATGTAAAAAGCACCAAGAAGGATGTCCAGGAACCTCAGGATTGTCCTGAGCTCCAGGGAAAAAAACGGAATGGAAGGTAAGAAATTTGTCAGATTTCATCCTTAAAAAGAGAGATTCAGGGGAAATAACTGAATCTCATGAAACAAATAAAAAGAGTTTATTTTACTGACTCTTTTGTTTCTTTCCCCAATCAGCTTAGCTTGGAACTGTAGAATGATTGTGATAAAGATCTCGGCGGCCTCCCATTCTTCAGGTTCTCCGTCAAGGCACAGGTCTTGGTCAGTGAATTGCCCAAAGTCATGATAAACTCTTGTTTTGTTGTTTTTGCTTTTTAGGGCCGCACTCGAAGCGTATGGAGGCTCCCAGGCTAGGGGCTGAATGGGAACTACAGCTGTCGGCCTATGTCACAGCTCACTGCCACGCTGGATCCTTAATCCACTGAGCGAGGCCAGGGATCAAACCCACATCCTCTTGGTTCCTAGTCGGATTCATTTCTGCTGCGCCACGACGAGAACTCTGAGTTCTTGTTTGTTTAAAGAGACCATTCTGTAGGAAGTATGTTAGTGCTGGCAGGGTCAGTAATTTTGAACTATGGGAACCTCTTAAAGGAATAAGGGCTATGCTAATACATTCCAGAGCTATATCAAGTTCTCTTTTAATTCTGTCCATCTATAAATTGAAGACTATTGAGAAATAGGTATGGAAGAAAGAGAAACATACATTCTGAGAATTCATGCAGCTAGCTCTTTTACAGATAGTAAAGCATGCATAGGGAGTTCCCTGGTGGCCTAGCAGTTAAGGACTCAGCATTGTCGCTGCTGTGGCTCTGGTTCAGTCCCTGGCCCAGGAACTTCTGCAGCCCTGGGCACAGCCAAAAACAAAGAAAAGCATGCACAGCCTCAGGGATTAGTATCCTTTATGCTGGGGGTGAGCTGCTTAATGCACTCTAGGTTTACAGTGGAGGCAATATACCTAATTTGTATTTTCTTAAAATTTCTTTTGCTCTTTGAAGCAGTCGTAGAGATCATGCCAAGTTTAAGTGTGTGCTAATATGTAGACAGTTTAAAAGGTATTAAAAGTTAAGGAGATCTAGTTGTGGCTCAGCAGGTTAAGAACCCAACTAGTCTCTATGAGGATGTGGATTCAATCCCTGGCCTCTCTCAGTGGGTTAAAAGGATCTGGTGTTGCCGCAAGCTGTGACGTAGTCAGAGATGTGTCTTGGAGCCAGTGTTGCCATGGCTGTGCTGTAGGCTGGCAGCTGCAGCACTGATTCAACCCCTAGGCCTGGGAACTTCCATATGCTGTAGGTGTGACTATAAAAAGAAAAAAAAAAGAATTTAAAAAAGTTAAGTACTAGTAAGATCTTAAGTAATCATCAAATAAGAAAATGGTTTTTTAAATGTTGTGTATACTGTAAATTAGGGTAAAGTGGTACTACCACGAACCACACTGAATTCAGATTTCTAGTATATAAGTTTAATACCTTACCTACTAACATTCAGGGAGTTACTGGGAGAATCAAATGAGATAATAAACATTTAAAAAAAGAAGAAATGCTTTATAAATGTGAAAATACTGTGTAAATGAGTCTTATAAAAGGTAGTACCATCACCCTGACTGTGATGACACTCGCGTGGGCTAATTATAATTGTGAAAGAGAAAAAATGCCTTCTTGGTTTCCTGAGACCAGAGGTGAATTGATTGAGCTACAAATACGAAAAGTGATTAATACTCCTCTAGCTTTTTCTTTGCATCCCATATCAGGTTGCATGAGAGATGAGAAAAGAGACATAGCTCCTGCCCCTTTTACCAATTCAGCATTTATTGAGCACCTACTATGTGTTAGGAGGAGAGGAGCTAAGAACTTAATATATTAATTGTTCTCATATTTGCCTAACAAGGTATTATCCTTGTTTCAAATGGAAAAAAATTATATGCTTCAAAAACAACCTACAGGAGGTTCCCTTGTGGCCCAGCAGGTTAAGCATCAGGCATTGCCCCAGCTGTGGCTCTGGTTACAGCTGTGATGTGGGTTTGATCCCTGGCCCAGGGAACTTCCACATGCCACAGGTGTGGCCAAAAAAAAAAAAGAAGAAGAAGGAAAAACAACCTACCATACAAGAAAGCTAGGATCCAAATGCTAAATAATCCAGTGAAGCGAACCTATGGTAGAGGAGATGAGTGAAAGAAGACACTAGGGTGGGTGGAAGCGGTTAGGGAGGCCTCTGAGGACTTCGAGGAGGCCCTTGGAGGGTAGCTGGAATTGGATAGGTGAAGAAGAATTGAATATTGTCAACAAGGGGATGTGGTAACTATGGTTACCGTTTACTGGGTTCCCTACCTAGTTAAGTCTAACAGTGGGCATCCTGGAACTGAGAACACAGTCACTTGGTCCCAGGACAAGAGATGGGGGGAGTGAATGGGGGCGTTACTCCCTCAAATGGCAACGAGAAGTGATAGAAGATTCTTCTCATTTCCAGAACCCAAGAACAAGGCCCAGCCCATAATCAGGATAGAGCCTTCGCTGTTAACACTCATAATTTTGTAAACATACCACATGAGGGAACCATTTAAACATTTCATGGATGGCGGCTGGCTTGTTTGTTTCCTTAAGTCTGTCCTTTTATTTTTTAATTTAATTAAGTTTTTTTCCTTGTGATGAGAACTTTTAGGATCTACAGTCTTAGCCACTCTCAACTATACTGTATGTATTACAGCTATAGTCTCCATGCTGTACCTTATACCTACTTATAAGGAGGAGATTGTACTTTAAAAAAAGCCTTTATAAAGTAGCTGTTGAGGTGGGGTGGGCAGGGTGGGGGGGTTGAAACAGGGCGGTAGAATTTAGTGGACCTGAGTACTGTACCTTATTCCTTAGCACGATTCACTGATTACATACATTTATTATCTGCACCTATAAATTACGTGGATGTATTTGCCTCTCAGTCCCATTGGTCCTACCTTTGTGGGTATAAAATAACTGATGTGAGGGTACTTTGAAAAAAGCCGAAGATTGATGTAAAGGCTGTTTCACGTTCCAGCGGCGCTGACATCACTCCTGCCGCAGAGATGATCGTAGGGCGTTTATCAAAACACATGCTCTAAGCGGATCTTAAAGGCTTTCCCCCATAACTTTAAATGGCTTCTAAAATAGGTTTCTGTGTAGTTTTCATTTCTTTTGGCAATGATTTTTAAAGAGAACTAAAGCATGTTCTGGCAGCCCAGCTTTCCAAGTAAACGTGGTAACCGGAGCCTCATTTCGGACGTAAGGCACCATGAGTGTTGTAACTGCTCAGTGCTCATGTTTTCAATAACAAGGTTAATGAAAATATAGATGGAAAATTCCCCACCCTGCACGTTCTCCGCTGGTTTCCAGAGTCAGGACGGCACGTGAGCTACCAAACGAGTAGGTCCGTGCACCTTCCTGGCATCTGGCACTGCTTTTACCTGTCCAGCCGTGCTCTGTAACATTTTAACCCACATTCCACCAGCCGATTTTTTTTTTCTTTCTTTTTTTTTTTTGGTGGGGGGGAGGGGGCGATTGTTTAAATTTTTTTTTTTTCCACCAACCGGTTTTGTTAGATTTCACTTCCTGTGGTTTGTATCGTTAAAACAGCCCACAGGTTCTTCATGATCTAAATTTTCATTGAAATTCACTTCTGTGAGTCTTCAGGGAATGAGGCAGAAACAGCACAGTCTCTGGCTCTTGCCCCTCTGAACATGGACTGGAAAAGGATCAGACTCTTCGACTTAGCACAGACACTTCCTCCTCTAAACCAGTGGTTTTCAGATATTTCTTTTTTCTTTTTTTTCCTTTTTTTAGTCTTTTTTTTTTTTTTTGTCTTTTTGGGGCCACACCCATGACATATGGAGGTTCCCAGGCTAGGGGTCGAATCAGAGCTACAGCTGCTGGCCTACACCATAGCCACAGCAACACCAGATCTGAGCTGTGTCTGCAACCTATACACCACAGCTCACAGCAACGCTGGATCCTCAACCCACTGAGTGAGGTCAGGGATCGAACCCGCAACCACATGGTTCCTATTCGGATTTGTTTCTGCTGCGCCACGACGGGAACTCCCAGATATTTCTTATAATGGAACAGATTCTTGGAAGAAGTCTTTCACCAGCGCCCAAACATGAGGCACCTGCCTGTGAGGCCACCTGCTAGGCTGCTTCCGTAGTCTCTGTTCCCAGCATGGGACAGGCACGACCAGGCTGCCACGAATGTGAGCCCACCTTCCCTGCCTGCCTCGGCTTTGACCGCTGGCCTCAAGGAACTTTCCAATCCAGCCATTCTTCACCCTGTTTCATTCTCCAAGAAGTCCTTCTGTTTTGCAGTCCTCTGCCTTTGCCTAAGCTGCTCTTGTATTGGGAATGCTCCCGGACCCTCCTGAATCTTTATTTTGATGTCTTTGATACGACCTTTTCCTAGAAGTCTTTCCTGATATCCTTGTCTGGCGACCCGGGCTCTCCATTCTGTCCCTCTACACTGTAATGGCTATTTACTCCCACATTGCAGGTGTGTTCTTTTTGAGGACAGAAGCCCATTCTCATCTGATATTCTGCCTCCTATGTTAGGTGTGTGGTTGGTAAGAACATCAGTAGTGTTTACTGGATGGATGGACAGACAGACAGATAGAAGGAATTTACCAACAGCCAAGCGAGTGAAATGTCCCAGTGCCTTGAACCAAGAAGCGGAGTAGAAGGAACTGCTGGTGAAGGGAATTCTCTTCCTAGGGCCGGCTGCTTTGGAATTTGCCTGTAGGTTAAGTGTGGACCTGACCCCACTTCCCAGAATACAGTCATCACTGAGTTAGCCCTGGGGAGCGGTCCAGCATGAGTCATATGCCTTCTTCCCATATCTGGTGCCGTGTATTTATAGCTAATGCTGGTGGTTTGTCACTTGCTAAACAGCAGAAGAAGAATGACTGCATGAAGGCCAAGCAGAAGACTAATGGAAATGGTTTTAATAATTAATTTTTAAAAGGCTTATGAATGGCGAGTCAGCTGGGAAGCTATAGAAACATTTAAGCTGAAATTTCAGCTAAAAGATGCTGCTCTTTGGATTCTTCTGGGGTTAAGTGGGGGTAATTTAAAGCTGGCAGGAAGAAGGCCCATGATACATCGTTTTGCTTGCCTCCCCCCCCCCCTTTTAAACAGCAAACCATATCCTTGAGTGCTGCAAGATGATGGGAGCCAATGAAATGTGGAATGGCATGGATGGGAAGTTACATTACTTAATAGGTATTATTTTATGGTATAATACAGTTTTCAAAATCACTCAGATAATATTTAACCTTCCTTTTCCTTTTAGCCTAATTGGCGCATGTCTTCCCCCAGATAATTTTCACAGAGCAAAAAGTTCTATGGAGATTTTCTACTTAAGTTTTCCCCTTCCATGAGTATTTCAATTGATGGGTCTCAAGGAACTCTCAGTAAAATGTTAACAAAAGTTAATTTGTAAATGCAGCCACTCCCCTCTGTGAAAGAGAGAATGGAACTCGCATTTATTGAGCATCTAGAATGTTCAAAACATGGTTAGGCACTTTTTCATGAGGTGTCTCAAGAAGTCTTCTCCACTGCATTGAAAAGCTATCCCCATTACATTGATAGTCTTGGCGAGGTTAGGCAGTTTTCCCGCTTACACAGCATGTGGCACCAATAGGGGATGGATCAAGTTTCATCTAGCTTAAATCCCCATTTTTGCCCCATGTTTTAGTGTGTTCCAATGACCCTGTAGTCAGAAACCTTGTTATCTAAATATGGAAGCAAAAGAAGTGCTCTAAGATGTTCCTCTCTCTAGCTCTTTCCTTCTTTTGGAGAAAACGAGCAAACCTGCCCCCTTGGCTCCCCCCATCACTAATCTGTTCAGTGCCCAGACCGATGTTGTATAAAAAGATGATAATTTACATTTGGATAGTAATTCAGGAATTTACAAAGAGTCTGCAACCTCTCATTTCATCCTCATTTTACAGCAGAAAAAAACTAAAATCCAAATAGATTTGTGACTTAAAGTCTCATTGCTAATTAGTAGCAGGGGACTTAACTAAATCCAGAATCCCTGATTCCAAATACTCTTTCCATGGCATCCTCAAGTGAGAACATGTGTGACTTTTCTCTAAGGATGAAGAGGATTTCACTCTCCAGAGCTCCATTTGTTTCTTCTCTTATCTTAAGGAGAGCCTATCCTGCCAAGACATGGAATTTATTACCCTCGGAATAAGCTTCACTCACAAGCCTCTCCATACCCTACTGTAATTATCTGGATGTGCAGATATTATTCTCCATCAAAACATTCCACAAATGGGCGTAGTGGAACACATGCAAATGGTTAAACCATCATTATTTATTCCCAATGATATGAGGGTGGTCCTCGGCAGAGCAGAGAGAGGAGGCTTAGATGAGAATTCCACCCACTAAAAGAGAGCTGCTCCCCTGCGGCTTCTTACGTCGCTGCTACTGAAGTCCACAGCTAAGCAAGCCCAAGTCTTTTCCTCAAGATGTCAGAACAGGAGTGGGGACCCTAGTGGTTGTCGAGTCTCACCTTCACGTTGTACTTTAAGAAAATGAGGAGGAAGAGTTCTCTTGTGTCACAGTGGGTCAAGGAGTGGGGCGGGGGGAAGGCGTGGACACTGCAGTGGTTCAGGTCACTGCTGTGGTTTGGGTTCAGTCCCTGGCCCAGGAACAGCTTCCACATGCCATAGGTGCAGCAAAAAAAGAAAGAAAGAAAGAAAGAGAAATAGATTTCTCCATAGAAATAAGAGAAGCAAAAGACAGTGATGAAATGGGCTAAAAGGCGTTCATTGCCAATGCAGAGTTCAACACACCAAAAATACCCTTCAAGAATGAAGAAATAGGAGTTCCCGTCGTGGCGCAGTGGTTAACGAATCCGACTAGGAACCATGAAGTTGCAGGTTCGGTCCCTGCCCTTGCTCGGTGGGTTAACGATCCGGCGTTGCCGTGAGCTGTGGTGTAGGTTGCAGACGCGGCTCGGATCCCGCGTTGCTGTGGCTCTGGCGTAGGCTGGTGGCTGCAGCTCCGATTGGACCCCTAGCCTGGGAACCTCCATATGCCCCGGGAGCGGCCCAAAGAAATAGCAAAAAGACAAAAAAAAAAAAAAGAATGAAGAAATACATTTTCAGATGATAAAATCAGTTTATCACCAATAAACCTGCCCAAAGGAAATTCCAAAGATAATATCCAAGTTGATTGAAGTTTAATGATGCAAGAATAATTGAAGAGCAAAGAAAGTGACATCTTGTGTAGTTAAAAATATTTACAGAGAACTGAAACACACGACAACACTAGCATATAAATCATATAAACTTCAACTGTTTACCCAAGTCCTCACATCATCTGAGAGGAGACTAAATGTATTAACTCACATTGGACTCTGATAGGTCGGCAATGCATGGTTTGCTGTAAGTGACCACTAAAGGATAAAAATATATGACTTTCAACTGACAGTCCAAAATGGGATGATGGAGAAAGACAAAAATCTAGGGGGTGGGTGGGACGTAGGACATTATATTAATATCAAATGTAAATAGAATAAATGCTCCGATTCAAAGACAAGAATTGTAGGGAGTTCTCAGGTGGCCCAGCAGGTTAAGGATCTGGCATTGTCACTGCAGTGGCTCAGGTCACTGTTGTGGCACAGGTTTGATCCCTGGCCCGGGAACTTCTGCATGCTTCACGCATGGCCAAAAAAAGACAAGAATTGTCAAACTAAAATTTTAGAAGTCCAACCATATGCTCTTTATGAGAGAGACATCTAAAACATACGGATACCAGTAGATTGAAATAATGGAATTAAGTTACGCCGTGGTAGGTATTATTACATAAAACTTAAGGCAGAATGCATCACTAGAGTAAAGGTCATTGTATAATAAAAATTCCCAATCACCAGAAATATCTACTAATTCTAGATTCTACTTACGACTTCAAAACACATGAAGCAAAAATTGATCATCTACAAGGAGAAATATATAAATGTACAATCACGGCGAGAGATTTTAACACATTAAAATCCCGAGGGCAATCCCTAACTCGTGCAGGATGAGAACCAAGCAGTAGAAAAATAATCACCACGTCACCCTCAAGTGGCTGATTCTACATGGCTCTTCAGACAGTCCCCAGAAAAGTAAAGCCCATTTCCTCTCAGCAGAGATCAGCTCAGTAGAACATTGAATTGGATTGTCTTCCTTCCTTGTCTTGCTCTCCCCAGACCCCGTTCATTTTCCCTTGGAATCATATCCCAGAGTAAATTCTTGCATGCAAAGTACTTCTCTCAACCCTGCTACTTTGTGGACCCAGGCTAAGACGCTTGGTGATACCAGCAGTTCTACAAACAAACCGTCCAAATGGATTCTAGTATTGGACCAACTGGATCCAGTAAGGATCCCAGTCATGTTGGTAAATGGGGTGACCTTAACCCTTGGCACGCAGCAGCATCACAGTTGCTGAGGTTTTCACCAGCAGTGAATTGGAATGATGAATTCGGAAGATGAGGCATTGCTTTATGTAGTGGCAATTCATAAAAAAATACGTGGTCAATGTTAATTATAGGGAGTGTAGAGCTGGCTGACTCTGGTTGCTGGTCTTTAGAAGTCTTGTGAAAGGAGAGGAAAATGGCAGCTTGATTGGCCAACTATCAACCTCAAGGAATGCTGTGCAACTGGGAAAGTTTCCAGGACAACAGAGAAATGTCCCTCTCCCCCCAACAGCCCTAGGAAGATAGTTGCCATTCATCCCAGGCTTTAATTGTGAGTACAGCTCGGTTACCAAGGAGAACACAGCCTTAAGGAGACTCTGAGGTCAGTGTCGGGGCCCAGCTAAGGAAACAGCAGACCTTGAGACATGGGGTAAGGGTATTTGAATGGACAAATCTGAGACCCTTGAACCCCACATTCCTCGGATCCCAGGAACTGTCCCTCCTCCTTCCTGGAGAGGAGTGGTCTTCCCTGGCTGCAGACACTGCGAAGGCACCACTAGAGGCAGGAGCTTCACAAGGTGGGGTTCGTCCTAAGATCTGCCTCTACCTCCTTTGTTTCCTCCAGACCAGCCGTCACGTCAGGCGCAGCCCAAGCAAGACGACCCAGCTCCTTCTTTCGGGAGATACCGTGTGTACTCAAAGGGTCGGAGGTGTTGGTTAACAGGCACTGAGGTGGACCGGAGACCTCATGTTGGACTGGGTCTTAAGGAGCAGCCAAGGAAAGATGCCTCCTTGTGTTTCAGTTTTCTTCAACTGTCAAATCTGATTACGAGTGCCTGTCCAACCTACTTTATATACTTATTAGAGTAAATGAAGAAATTAATATTATAGTGAACTCTGCTAGGGACTATACTAGGCACTTCCTGTAAATTATTTAATTAGGATAAAATTGGGCAAGTGTAAACACTTAATCTAGTTCTAAACTTGTTTAGAACACAAACACAACATTGTAATCAACTACACGCCAATACATTTTTTTAAAAGAAGACTTAAATGTGTTATTTTTAATAGCATGCCCTAGGAAAAACGCAGATTTGTGAAACCTTGTTGCCTAAAAGGAAAGAAGAAAAGGAAGCTGGTGTTTCAAAAACTCAGACATATTAGAATATGGCATTGAGTAAGCTGTTGTCTTGTTTGGGGGAAGGGGGACCATCTGAAGAGGGCTTTAGGGACAGTTCTAGTCATTGACCTTGGGAGAAGCAGGGTAGGAGCAGTGCTGCTGCGGAAGCTGAGAGAGCAGTTCTGTGTCCAGTGGAGCACAGTGAACTCCTGGGTGGCACCTGTGGTGTCTTGGGTATCGCATGGCCTCCCACCCAGACTGCCTCGGTTGGAATCCCAGCTCTGGCGCTCAGCCCACTGGGGGATGTTGGACAGGTAGTTACAAAACTCCATTTTATGGAGTTCCCTGGTGGCACAGCAGGTGAAGAATTTGACCTTGGTAGTGCTGCAGCTCAGGTCACTGGTGTGGCATGGGTTCCACCTCTGGCCTGGGAACTTCTGTATGCCGAGGACACGGCCGGAAAAAAAAAAATCAAAACCAAAAAACCCTCTACTTGAGCTCTTTCATCTGCAATACAGTAGTATCTATTGCATAGGATGTTTGAAGATAGAATGGTTTAATTTAGAAAATGAATGGTGACAATTACTATAGAAGCACCAGAAAGCCTGCTTGTTCTGGTGGAATCATGCATGTCCTACATGGTGTCTAGAATAAAGGAGATTTTTAAGATGGATATAAATTGGATAAATGAAATGCCCAGATATCAGGGGTATACATGAGACAGGATAGCTGTGAGTTGAAAATGGTTGAGGCTCAGTAGTAGGTACATGGAGATTTGTTATACTATTTTCTGTGCTCTTGTGTACCTTTGAAATTTTCCTTACTAAAAACGCTTTTTTAAAAGAATGATGGTCTGGAGTACCCATTGTAGCTCAGCGGGTTAACCCAGCTAGTATCCATGAGGATGCAGGTTCAATCCCTGGCCTCGTTCGGTGGGGGTTAAGGATCTGGTGTTGCCTGAGCTGTGGTGTAGGTCACAGATGTGGCTTGGATCCTGTATTGCTGTGGCTGTGGCGTAGGCCAGCAGCCTCAGCTCTGATTCAGCCCTTAGGCTGGGAACCTCCATATGCCTCAGGTGCAGCCCTAGAAAGGAAAAAAAAAAAAAAAAAGTTCATTGAGAACTAACCGAATGGCTGAATGAGGGAAGAAATAGGTATTTGACAGAACAAAACACGGCCCAAGTTCAAGTTGCTCTCCCAGGAAAACTCAGGAAGTAACCTCCAGGTACATAAACACGCTCCGCACAGGCACGAGGTCGAAGCCTCCAGTGCACAGACATTGTAAAGTTAAACAGTAGCTAAAATAGCTCAGCTGCCATGTGGAATGATTAGTTTACGCAGCCTCGAGACATGAACCTGATGTGCAGCTCGTTTATTTTTCATACTTACATAAAGCCGCAGCACCTGTGTTTGGGGATGGAGCTCTCACGTGAGCAGTTAATGAAGCGCAACTGGTAAGCAGATGTTTCTAGAAACTCTGCTTTTGTTGATTTCACACTGTACCCAGGTGCTGGCAGCCAATCGATTAAAAAAAAAAAGCAATTAGTGCCCTGATAGTGGTAAGAGTTTTAGAGTCTGAATGGTCTAACTCATGTCTAATTTTCATCCGGGTACCAAGTCTGAGACACATCTGGGTCTGAATCCTTTTTCCTGCTCAAAAGTTGTGTGGTTTGGGGCAAGTTTCTTAACCTGTCTGGGCCTCATTTTCCTCGTTTGTAAAGGAGAGAATACCAGTCTCCCATGAACTGGTGAATATTTAAAACTGGCTCTCAGCATTGGGGAAATAACAATTAAAAAAATAAAATAAAATTGGCTCTCGGGGCAAAGAAAAAGAAAAAAAATTCTGGTTTTAATGTTTGCTGATTTTCATGGTGTAATTACTCCCACCATGGCCCGTTTCAAGCTGCCCATGGGCTGTTCCTGGACACGGGGGCAGAGGGGGGGTACTCAATATTATGAAGTGTTTCCACCCTACAGTAGGTGGCGTGACCTCTAGGGCCTGGGATAGTGAAACAGTGAAAAAAGTTTAGGAAGTGAGGAGTTTTAAGTAATAATTGCCTTTGGTTTTACTGTATATACGTATGTATTATTTATATAATTTGAGTTTTAATAATGGCTGAATGTAAGACCCCGCTCACCAAATTCCTGGAAATTTAACCACGTCCCTCATGAGTTGCACAGCAGTTTCCAGCATTGCAGCTCTTGGATTTGCAGTCAAGAAGACTGCGGTGTTTTTGCATGTTTTCTCCATGGTATCCACCCCCATCCTAGGAGGTATGACCGGGCGCTCTGCCAGGTTGTTCTCCAGAGTGGTCATCCCAGCTTACCTGCCTTCCCCCCAGCAGTGCCCACGGGGGTCCATACCCTGTCGCAAAGTGCAGCTCTGCGGGATGAGCAAAATGAAGACGGGCCCTGGGGTGACAGGCAGCATTTGAAGCGACAGCGAAGCCTCTATCCTGGAACACAGACGCATCTTCTAAGCATAATAATGCTCAGTGATAACACGTGAAAGCAGAATGAGATCTGTAACAAATATTATTCGTTTAAACGCATCCAAACCACAGACTTTTTTCTCAAGAACGCACGAATGAAACAAACGCACATCAGATGTATTTGAACAGTTGCCTATGGGGGGTAGGGGTTTGTTCTGTCTGCAGTATCTATCCAGCACCACATGGGAGCGTGTATGTACCCGCATCCAACATGGTGTTTGCTGCTTGGTCTCCCCCGCCACCCTGGCCAGCAAAAGCTATGCTGCTTATATGAATCATGTTCAAGGTTGTATTCTTACTGCTTTTGATGAGCTGTGCAAGATTGCACTTTTTTTAGGGCCGCACCCACGGCATATGGAGGTTCCCAGGCTAGGGGTCAAATCAGAGCGACAGCTGCCAGCCTACACCACAGCCACAGCAACGCAGACTCCAAGCCCCGGCTGGGACCTACAACCTACACCACAGCTCACAGCAATGCCAGATCCTTAACCCACTCACTGAGTGAGGCCAAGGATCGAACCCTCAACCTCATGGTTCCTAGTCGGTGGTTTCCGCTGTGCCACAACAGGAACTCCGAGATTGCATATTTAAATAATTTTTTTTTTCAGAAAAAAATAACGTAAATCCTGTTTTTACTGTATTTCCACACTTAAGCACTCTTTTTTGTTTGTTTGGTTGGTTGGATTTTTTTGGCCGCACGTGTGGCATGTGGGAGTTCCCAAGCCAGGGATCAAATCCACACCACAGCAGCGACCCAAGCTGCTACAGTGACAATGCCAGATCCTTTAACCTGCTGCTCTACAGGAGAACTCCAAACAGTATTTTTAATATAGGAGTCTCCGAGAGCAATCATCAAAGCCTAACACCATCACGGCCCTTTTGTCAGTATGTGCCCAGTATTCACTGTAACAATTGCCAAGCAACAAGCAATTTCAGCTGTCTTATTTGTGTTATCCCACTTCATCTTCACAGCAAAGATTTGAAGCTTAGAGTAGCCCCATGTTTTGCCCAAGATGAGAGAACTAGCAAGGACAAGGCCGCAGCTGTCTAGCAAACACGGAGTGACCGGGTCCCTTGCCAGGGAGAAAAAGGGAGTCCAGTACAGACTTGGCTGGTAAGGGGGAGGAGACCCTGGGATGCATGTCTGCGTCTTGATTACCCTTTCCTGCGTTCTTTGTTCCAACGCAGAACGCAAATACGACAGTGATTAACAAACCAGTGTGAACTTGATATTAAGAAAAAGGTAAGGCTGGTGAGGACTTGGAAGATTAAAAAAAAAAAAACGCCCTTGCCTTTATTCACGTGATTGAAATAACAAGGCTTCGAAAATTCACGTTTTCTAATCTGCCCAAGGTCACACAGGAAATTGTCCACAGAGCCAGGACAGGAAGCCTGATTTCCGAGCTCTTAGACCAGGTGTCTTAGGTGGAGGACAAATCCTAGAGACCTCACGGTGGTTACGCTAAAGCTCAGACCAGCCGCCGGACAGTCCCCAGCCTCTGTTTCCTCTGTCCTCACAGTGGTGGCACCTCCTCTGTGCTCCCATGACTCAGCGGCTGTTGGCAGGATCATCCATCCCCTGTGTGTCCTTCCACGAGAGGCGCTTCTGGGGGCCAGGCACTGCTCTAGGCACAGAGATGTGCTGGTGAGTGTGTCACAGTCCTTGCACTGTGGACTTTACCTTCTCGTAAGTGTATATTCAAGAAGCCAAGTGAATGAACAGGCAATCAACCGAGGAGCACTGTAAAAAAATTACGAGGTTGGAGTAAGGACATAGTGAGTGATGAGAAGGTTAAGGAAGTCAGATATGGGACATGAGCAGAGACCAAGGTGAAATGAGAGCACAAGCCATTCCAAGGTCTGGAGAAATGGAGTTCCCGCTGTGGCTGAGCAGTAATGAACCCGACTAGTATCCAGGAAGTCATGGGTTCACTCGGTGGGTTAAGGATCTGGCATTGCTGTGGCTGTGGTGTAGGCCAGCAGCTGCAGCTCTGATTGGACCCCTAGCCTGGGAACTTCCATATGCTGCAGGTGCAGCCCTAAAACGACAAAAAGAAAAAAAAAAAACCAAAAAACACCTCTGGAGAAAGAACATTCTAAGGAGAGAGACTGCCCCCAAAAAGCTCCAAGATAGTGGTAAGCGTGGTCTGTTCCGACTCCAACAAAACTGCCGGTGTCCATGTCCCTGGTCCTGACCAAGGAGACTTGAGGACACATTTGCTGAAGCGTATCTGGAGACAGCTGCCTCGGAATTAAAGAGCCCTCTTTCCCACCCACTCTCTGGCTTTTCTTCCTGTCTTGACACAGTTAGGGGAGGACACCATGGCCAGAGCTGTGAAAAGCCGTTTTGCAAACATGAGGCAAGAAGCAACTTCACTCTCCATCAAACAGAACCAAAGATTGGAGCCAGGAGCGGGAGATTCTGAGAGCTCACTCCTAAACCGGGCACAGAGAGGTTGAGTAGCTTGCCGGACATCACACAGCTCATATGGTGTAGAGTTAGGGACTTGAGCCCTGGTATTTTATGTCCAAATGGCTGCTTTTGTTTTTTGCACTGCCTCCTTTCCTTACCCACAGCCCTCTTCTCCAGCCATGTGTCCTCCCTTTGATTTAGTTCATTCTGGGTAGGAAAGCTCAGTTCTCCTAGTCACTACATGGTGTTGAGGACAGAACTTGGGTTTTGAATTCAGACAGACGTGGTTGGAATTGCCCAGTGTTCAACTGCAGAATCCTTGCGAGGGTTGAGAAAATGAAGCTGGCCTGAGCTTCCAGAACCAGTACCAAAGCCACACTGCTGACCCGAACTGCCAGGAGAGCTGCTGGCTGCAGCTCAGTAGTGCCACTGTCCTGGTCTAGGGGGCAGCCAGCATAATCGGGAAGCAGCCACTGCCGCTCCAGCCTGTCAACGTGTCTGCCCCAATCCACGCCACAGAATGAGAGCCCGACTCCTCATCTCATCCGGGGCCTGTTTGCTCTTTCCTCCACATCGCCGGTGTTCTGCAGCATCAGTGCCGTTGTCTTCTAGTTGCTGTTAGCCCTCTCACCTCCCTAGTGCCAGAAATACTACTCCCGGAGCATGTCTGCTGTCACTGGTTCCCACCCGCCCCAGCTCACCACAGTGACAGTTTTCCCAGATTCTCCCTCCGCCATTCCTGACATCCTTGCTTCCAACAGGTGTGTCCCCCGGAAACACTCCCTGACAAACTTTCAACACACAACCCTCTGCCTCAGCGCCCGTTCACAGCAATCTCAGTCCAAAGCATTTGGTACTGGAAGTGGTCCTGGGAAACCGACCCTGAAATGGAAGTTTAGTGACTCAGCCTTAAAAAAGAATGAAATAGTGCCGTTTGCAGCAACATGGATGGACCTGGAGAAGATCATACTGAGTGAGGTAAGCTAGACAGAGAAAGACAAATACCGTGTGATATCACTATATGTGGAATCCTAAAAAATGATTCAAATGAACTTATTTACAAAACAGAAGCAGACTCACAGACATAGAAAACAAACTTATAATTACCAAAGGGGGAAGGATAAATTAGAATACATTTAGCAGATACAACCTACTATGTGTAAAATAGGTAAACAACAAAGTCCTCCCGTATAGTACAGGGAACTATACTCAATATCTTGTAATCGACCATAATGGAAAAAGAATCTGTATGGCTGAACCACTTTGGAGTTCCTGCTGTGGCTCGGTGGGTTGAGAACCCAACGTAGTGTCCACAGGGTGTGGGTTCGATCCCTGGCCTCCCTCAGTCGGTTAAGGATCAGGCATTGCTGACAGCTGCAGTGTAGGTCACAGATATGGCTTGGATCCAGTGGTGCTGTGGCTGTGGTGTAGGCTGGCAGCTGTAGTTCCAATTTGACCCCTAGCCCAGGAACGTCCATGTGCCACAGCTGCAACTGTAAAAAGAAAAAAAAAAAAAGTAACTGAACCACTTGGTTGGACGTCGGAAGCTAACACGACATTGTCAGTCAACTGTACTTTAATTAAAAATAATGTAATTAAATTATTAATTTAATTAGTTACCTGGTGGTGCAGTGGGTTAAGGATACAGCACTGTGGAGTTCCCTTCTTGGCGCAGCTGAAACGAATCTGACTAGGAACTGTGAGGTTGCGGGTTCGATCCATGACCTCGCTCATTGGGTTGGAGATCTGGCATTGCTGTAAGCTGTGGTGTAGGTCCCAGACGTGGCTTGGATCTGGCATTGCTGTGGCTGTGATATGGGCTGGCAGCTATAGCTCTGATTCGACTCCTAGCCTGAGAACCTCCATATGCTGCCAGGGAGGTGCTAAAACGCAAAAAAAAAAAAAAAAAGATACAGCATCAGCATTGTCTCTGCAGCAGCTTGGGTCACTGCTGTGGTGTGGGTTCCATCCCTGGCCTGGCAACTTCCACATGCCGTGGGCATGGCCAATAAATTAATCAATTAGATAATCAAATGGGATTTTAGGGATGGACCACTTGCTGGCCAGCTGGCAACGAAGACCCTTCCCTGGTAGTAGGGGGGGATTAATAGCCCTTGGCACGCTGTGGTGGAGTGGGGGTTTCAAGGGAGCATAAGATTGAGACATAGCAAGAAAGTGATTGTTCTGGAGTTAAAACTCGGTCCCTATAAGTGTTTCTACTTCAGTGCTATATATATCAACTGTGTGACCTTTGCTGAATCACCCAACCCGTCTTCTTGCTCTGAAATTCTACAACTCCAGTTTGGGGAAACATCTTACCCATCATCTATCACGGCAAAACCCAGTAATGTCTTCACTGCGGCCGTATCCAGCTCTTTCTTTCCGGGACTTGTTTGCAGGGAGGGTGAGCCCACGTTCTGCTCCGCCGTCGTCATGCTGTTCAGGGTCCCCTTGGCTTATTTATACACAAGAGCCCTATTTCTCATCCTCAACATGGCACCTAATGGATGCTTTGGCCTGAAGCGTGTAGTTCATTGAACAGGTCAGATCCTCTTCCTCCTTCACCCTGCTTCCCCCGGCTACCACATTGTTCTGTGCTTCATTATAAAACGCATCCTTCTTTCCACTGTATTGACCCCAAATATTTCATCAATTCACTTGTGTCACTGAAAGCCAAGTGTCTGTTCAGGCTGGCCACAAACAAAGGCTGCTCTGTGAGGCTGAGACTGCAGACAAGCCGAGCAGATTCCCTTCTACAAGACGGGTCGTGGGGGGTTTTTGTTATTTTTTGCAAAAATGGCAGCAGCTTCTGTAGACATGATTCGTCGGTGGCACATAATGGCACCAAACCTAAGAGGTAGTCTGTTGTCATCTTCATCTGGATTTACTGCTAGTTTTGTCCACCTTTTGTCCCTATTTTATGGAGTTGTACCATTATGCAGTTATAATTTTACATTTTGTTTATTTGACCTACTTCACAGATTTTTCCATTCTCTTAATCTGGACTTCCCTGTTTTAATTGTCACTTTATATTCAGGAAGTATTTGTTGGTTCACTGAGTAACTCCCTAAGTAGTCCTTTGTGGGTTTCTCCCAATTTTATTATTGTAAATAATGTAGTAAATATCTTTGTGTACATACCTCTCTTAATCTTCCAGATTATTTTCTCAGGAAAATTCCCCAATGTGGGATCAGAAGGGTGAACATTTTTATAATTCTTAAAGCTGACAGCCAACCATGTGACTGTATCATTGAATCTATCTTTTCATTCAGGAGATAAAATCCATACTATTTTTGTGAAGGCAGGACCCCTTCATGAACTGGCTTCTGCCTGTCTCTCCCCCTCATTTCTCAACTCTCTTCAACTTTCCATTTCCCTCACATCCACCCAGACAAGACACAGATCTGCATGTGCAGGACACCTTCTGCTGTTACAGTCCTGCGACCCTAGGTGCTTGTACTGGAGCAGAATGCTGGACAAATAGCCAGACGGTCATTATAAACCATTATCTTCTCTGCTCAGAGCTGTGGGCTGAACTATGGCTCCCCACACTCATGGACTGAAACTGTCACCATCCCACACCGCCCCCCAGCATGATGGCATTTGAAGATAGGGCCTGTGGGAGGGGACTACTTTTAGATGAAGTCATGAGGATGGAGTCCTCGGATCGGATAGCGTCTCTTTTTAAAAATTATTTGTCTTGTTTTTAATTCAATTAAATTCATTTATTTTGGCAGAAGGAGGTTCCCAGGCCAGGGGGTGATCCTGAGCCACAGCAGTGACAACACCAGACCCTTAACCCACAGAACCACCAGGTAACTCTGCGATAGTGTCCTTACAAGGAGAGAGCAAAGATATCTCTGTCTCTGTCCTGTGAGGACACACAAAACACAGCCATCTGCAGGCCAGGAAGAAGGCCCTCACAGGAATCTAACTGGCAGCACCTTAAACTTGAACTTCCTAGCCTCCAAACCACAAGAAGAAAATGTCTATCGTTTAAGACTCCCATTCGTGATATTTCGTTAGAGCAGCCCCAGCAGACCGATGCGCTCAGAACCCACCAACCTTACGTGTGTAATGTGAGTAGATAATTAAATATCTAGATAGACCATTTAGAATTGATTATATTGCTACGTCTTGTGGTGTTGACGTCGTAGGACAACTCTGTAAATATGCCAATTTGATGTCAGATGAAGGGCCACAGGGACGTCCCAGAGACTGAGTGATTCAGGACGGCCTCAGGGTGCTGAGGGTGCCCTATGAGAAGAGTCACCAGGGGACAAGACTCCAGAGCAGGAGGGGCCTTCTCTGCCAGCTTCACGTGTTTGGCAGTTGACCAACAGAGGCTGGTATTTGGAAGGTTTTGCCAGAGGAGGAACGTGGGCAGATTACCATGGCAGGGTGAGCTCTCACGGGAGTGTCGGGGTGGACTAGGCTGGAGGCCAGCGGCTCCCTTGGCAGTTCAGGTCAGCCCTCTGGCTTCGGTTACTGGTCCTGGCAGCTAGTAGACTTGCAGGAAGTGAAGGGGGATAAAGCGCTGCAAGAATACAGAGCACTAGGGATGCAGGGTGGCGAGGTCAGGGACATCTAGAGATAACCGAGCCTAATCTCCCACGTAGATGAAGCAGAGGAGGGCCAGAGAGAAAATGTTCTCTGGAGCACTCCAGATAATTCAGTAATGAATTCAACAAACGCTGACTCCACCCTGAGCCAGGCACTGCACTAGCAGAAGGGGACAGATGTGCTAGGATGCAGGAGACAGTCTCAGTTCATCCACTGAGGGCTCGGATGTTTACAAATCTAGCCATGACAGCCACGCACGTGCTCTAGGGCAGCTGCATGGAGGGCAAGGTGCTGATAACTGGTGGCCTGAGGCTCAGGAGCAGTGAGGGGTAGCCTTGACCACAGACTTGTGCTCCCTGCATCCAGCTGGGCTGCCTTCATGGGTATATTGGTGGACGCCTGGGATTTGTCCATCACAATGGAAACTCCGAGGGGCAGGCTTGCCATCTGTAACTCTGTGAGCACAATCTGACAATGTTTGAGGACAATACTGAGTAATGATGCTCTCAGTAAGATAGACAAATAGGTTCCTTGCAGCACAGTGAGGTAAGGATCCGGCATGTCCCTACAGTGGCTTGGGTTGCTGCTGTGGCTCGCGTTGAATCCCTTGTCCAGGAACACATGCTCACCTGAAAAAAAAAAAAAAGGATAAATAATATATCAATAAATACTCCTTTCTTTTACAAAAATATTTCAGCACCGTAGCAACTTAATTAACTTCAATATTTCTGAAGGCATAAAGGTGTCCTTGTCTATCCCAGTGTACTTCTGCCTGTGGGAATAGAGGCTGGGCTGCGCGTGTCACCACTGGTTGTCTCTCCCTTCGGCCAGACTTTTTTCCCCGTCATCCTGTGGTTGAGGGCCCCCATTTTTCTGACTCTAGTCAAATTTCAAATTTCTATGGAGGAACCAAAAAAAAAAAAAAAAAGGGAAAGAAGCAATTGTTGTGATTCTGCAAGGCTTGAGCAAAAACCTGCATCTGTTGTCCTGTTTAATTTTTACAAAAACGTTAAGGCAGGTGTTTTGGTTCTGGAAGAGAAGGCTACAGTCACATGAGTATTACAAGACAGGGCCGAGATTTGACTTGCAGAGCCTAAATCTGGATAATTTGCACATATCCATGCCTGTAGTCTAGCTGGTGTTGTGTCATCTCAGAAGAGACACAAGACCAACATCAAAGGAGAATCAAAAGCAGCTTAAATCAAAGGGGCAGGGATTCCTAAGAGAGACTCTGCTTCCAACTTTCTTTCCCCAAGTCTCTGTCATTTTTTGACACAGCGGCAGGTGCCACTTAAAATAGCTTGGTCTTCTCTCTCCAAACTCTTTCAAACGCTGGTCTCCTTCAGACTCACCCCACTGGCTCTGGTCTTTCTCTGAGGCTCACTTCACCTTTTACGTCTGTTCATTTCTCCCTGGCAGCAAATTTCAGATGTAAGCCAGTCTAGTTTTCTGGACTTTCTCAGTTCTGCTGCACTACTAGCCCAGCACAGAGGCCCAGGACCTGAGAGCCCACAAGTGAATTCTCCTTAAAACGAGCAGAAGCCAGGATTGCTTCTATGGTCATTTATTCCGCCCATGCCAGTCTCTGTTATCTCCTGTGTTCCCTGAAGAATGAGGTTGGAAAGGGAGTTCCCATCGTGAAACAGCGGTTAATGAACCCGACTAGCATCCATGAGGACGAGGGTTCGATCCCTGGCCTCCGTCAGGGGGTTAAGGATCCAGCGTTGGCTGTGGCTGTGGGGTAGGCCAGTGGTTACAGCTCCAATTGGACCCCTAAACTGGAAACCTCCGTATGCCGTGCGTGCAGTCCTAAAAAGACAAAAAGACAAGGAAAAAAAAAAAAAAGAGGATCAAAGAACATGGCTGTCAACTATCCTGCAAAATAACTGTCCTTAAGAGGAAAGGACAGTCACTAGAGGGAAGCAGGAGGAGGTGTTTTTTCTTCTTCTATTTTTTTTTCTTTTTCTTTTCGGGCCACACCTGATCCATATGGAAGTTCCCAGGCTAGGGGTCAAATCAGAGCTGCAGCTGCCAGCCCACACCACAGGCACAGCAATGCAGGATGCAAGCCGTGTCTGCAGCCTACGCCACAGCTCATGGCAACGCCTGATCCCTCACCCACTCAGTGAGAGCCAGGGATTGAACCTGTATCTTCATGGATCCTAGTTACCTCATGGGTTTGTTACTGCTAAGCCATGATGGGAACTCCAGGGGGAGGTTTTCTCAAGACTTGGTGTTCACCTTTATACGGCTGATGCTGTAGTAGGCATTCAGTATATTTTAAAATGACCTAACTAAAGAAATCAGGTTATATAAATGCCAGGAGAAGGAGGGAGATAAGGCACATGTTTCGTTATTGGACATGTTCATAAAACTAACCAGCTCCAGATTTCTGGATGTATTCCTCCGGACCAAAGCCTACTCCAGTGCCAGGCTTTGAATGAATGAATGCAGCTTCTTCTGGAAGAAGTTGGCACAGGCCAATGGGACCAAACTCAACTCACTTCTCATGGTTTTTTTTCCCCCCAGATCTGAGTTCAAAACAACGCCCAGGCCTTTTTAAGGATTTTAGATTTTCCAGGTGTAATTTGATAAAACATGTTAACACATAATCTACAACAAACTTTATCTCATATGTTCAAATGACACAAATGATGAAATTTAAAAGATTTCCCTTTGAGGAGTTTCCATCCTGGCACAGCGGAAACAATCCTTCTAGGAACCATGAGGTTGCGGGTTCGATCCCTGGCCTCGCTCAGTGGGTTAAGGATCTGGCATTACCCATGAGCTGTGGGTAGGTCAGTAACTCAGATCCTGAGTTGCTGTGGCTGTGGTGTAGGCCGGCAGCTACAGCTCCAATTAGACCCCTAGCCTGGGAACCTCCATATGCTGCAGGTGTGGCCCTAAAAGGACAAAAAGACAAAAAGACAAAAAAAAAAAAAAAGCTTTCCCTTTGAGAGTAGGAGCAAGTCTGAACTTCTAGTCAACATTGTACCAGAGGTTTTAGCTAGGGCAATAAGGAAGACAAAGAAATATAAAGAATGTGGATTGGAAGAAAAAAAATGTCATTTTTTTCAGATGCTACTATGTGTACATTAAAGAATCTATACTTACAACACTATTACTTATAACAAAGAAATCAATACATAAATATCACTGTACTTTCTATTCCAGAAAAAAATTGATAGATTTTTAAAAGATAATAAAGTATAATTTCAAAAGTATCAATTACTATGAAATAAATCTATGAAAAATGTGCAAACCTTATAAAGGTAAAAATTTTAACCTTACTGAGAGATATTAAATAATATCTAAAGGACCATTATACCATGTTCACGGACTCGAAAAATCAATATTTTGTATGTGTCAGTTCCTCCCAATCAGGTTCAGTGCAATCATGATCAAAGTCTTAGTAAGTTTATTTTGAAGAATATTACAAACTGCTTCTTGAGAAAAAGGAAATTTTTAGGAGGATTTTAAAATCAGGTATCAAGACACTAGTATTTTTGTGATCAAGACAGTGTGGTGTTTATGCAAAGTTAAAAACAAAACAAAACAAAACAAAAAAACAGACCAGTGAGACCGAATGGAGAGCTTAAAAACAGGCCTCACATATATGGGCTTGATATATGACAGAAGTAGCAGTAGGTAAAGGACAGTGTTTTCAGTAAAATAGGGCAATAGGACATCCTTACTGGAAAAAAATTTAAATTATACCCCCCCCTCACATTGTATGTAAAATCAGTTCCAGGTGGATTAAAGACCTAATTTGAAAGGCCAAAACCTAAGCTTTTAGAGGATCCTAATAACTTTAGAGTATCTTAGTAACTTTGAAGTTGGTGTCTCAATAGAACAAAAAAAAAACAAAAAAACCACTAAATGTAAAGGAGAAGTGATAAAAAGGACTAAAAATTAAAAGTCCTGTTCATCAAAAAATACTATTAAAAGAATTAAAATACAAGCCACAGAACTATCTTTGTTTTTTTTGTTTTTTTGTTTTTTTTTTTAAGGGGTGGTGGTGCGTTGATTGTACCTACGGCGTGTGGAAATTCCCAGGCCAGGGACTGAACCCGCCGCACCACAGCAGCCACCCAAGCTGCTGCAGTGACAGTGCTGGACCCTTAGCCTGCTGTGCCACAAGGGAACTCCACAAGCCACAGAGTAGAAGCATGTATTTGTAACATATAATTTTTAAAAAGGGATGGCTAGTACTCAGCATACACAAGAAATCATAAAGATAAATGAAAAAAGGCAAATAGCCTGGTAAGAAAAAAGTGGGCACAGATATGAATGTGCACCTCACAGGAAACTGTATCCAAATGGCTAACCTATAAAACGCAGAAATGTTCCACCTCATTGTCCACTGGGGAATACAAATTAATATCACAGTGAGACAGAGCTACACAGCCATGTGACTGATCAGAATATCAAAGACTAACAATTCTAAGTGTTGGCTGTGATGTGGAAATTCAGAAACTTACACTCCCGATGACAAGAATGGCGCTGGCACACCTGCTTTGGAAAACAGTGGCATTATCAGAGTTCCCTGGTGGTACAGTGGAGTTAAGGATCCGGCGTTGTCACCGATGTGGCTCAAGTCGCTGCTGTGGTACAGGTTTGATCGCTGGCCCAGGGACTTCTGCGAGCAGCTAAAAAAAAAAAAAAAAAAGAAAAGAAAAGAAAATGCTTTTTAAAAAACTACCCAGGAGTTCCCGTCGTGGCGCAGTGGTTAACGAATCCGACTAGGAACCATGAGGTTGCGGGTTCGGTCCCTGCCCTTGCTCAGTGGGTTAACGATCCGGCATTGCCCTGAGCTGTGGTGTAGGTTGCAGACGTGGCTCGGATCCCGCGTTGCTGTGGCTCTGGCGTAGGCCGGTGGCTACAGCTCCGATTCGACCCCTAGCCTGGGAACCTCCATATGCCGCGGGAGCGGCCCAAGAAATAGCAACAACAACAACAACAGACAAAAAGACAAAAAAAAAAAACAAAAACTACCCAAACCCCACATGTTTCTAAGATGCGATAAACATTTGATGATATAGTTAATGGACAAATCCAACTATTCAACACACTATGCACACTCATTATCAGAAATAAGCTTTGATCTTGTTATCCACCTTTCATTAATTCTGGATTTCATCAAGACCGAAGCCCAAGTGGCTTTTAACCAGCACCAGAGACCAGAGATACTTGAGGCTAATTTGCATCTCCTTTGGTCTACTCAGACCTTAATAAAATGATGGCACCTTCATTATGATGAAAGAGGAATTAGAGATACAAAATTCCAGGGCCTCAGAAAGAGTAAAGAAAAGATCTCAACATAAGAACAAAGAAGCACAAGTGGCCTAGATTCCACCCCTGCTGACCTGGAGGCCGTGATTTACCTGATTTGGGTCTTCACAGTTACAAGTTCCATAAATGTATTTCACAAGCTTGGTATATTTAGCTGCCCTTTGGAGGTATGTGAGTTATACATAATAGTAGTCAGCAATTTTGTTGGGACTTTGCTGATTTGGTGTTTTGGAGAAGTGTTGAATTTTATTTTAGAAAATCTATTAGGAAAAATGTTCATATAAGCCAATTACTTACATAAATGAGATTTCAGAAAGAATGCTTAAACAAGGTTTCCAAATAGTCTAAACAGCTTTAGAAAAGTGAAGAAGGTGTATTCCAGGAACAAATTATAATTATAATAGCATCAACCCCCCCTCCTCCACGAAACAATAGGCTATGAATTTTAGCAGACTGCTTATGATCATTAGCAATGATTAAGAATCAGCATGGTGGGAGTTCCCCTTGCGGCTCAGCAGAAGTGAATCCAACTAGTATTCTTGAGGATCCCTGGCCTTGCTCAGTGGGTTAAGGGTCCGGCATTGCTGTGGCTGTGGTGTAGGCCAGCAGCTTTAGCTCTGATTCCACCCCTAGCCTGGGAACTTCCATATGCCGCAAGTTCGGCCCTAAACGGCAAGGGAAAAAAAAAAAAAAGAATTAGCATGGTTTTATAGGGAAAGTTTTTCTCATTAACCTCATTTCCATTTTTTAATTTTTTTTAAATTTATTTATTTATTTATTTATTTATTTATTTTTTGTCTTTGTTGTTGTTGTTGTTGTTGTTGTTGCTATTTCTTGGGCCGCTCCCGCGGCATATGGAGGTTCACAGGCTAGGGGTCGAATCGGAGCTGTAGCCACCGGCCTACGCCAGAGCCACAGCAACTCGGGATCCGAGCCACGTCTGCAACCTACACCACAGCTCAGGGCAATGCCGGATCGTTAACCCACTGAGCAAGGGCAGGGACCGAACCCGCAACCTCATGGTTCCTAGTCGGATTCGTTAACCACTGCGCCACGACGGGAACTCCTAAATAAGTTTTTTAAGAGCTGTGTGGTTAATGAAACTGTCGTGCCAAACTCAATGACCTCAGTTCATCAGCCTGCCCCTTATAACTCTTGATTAATACCTGGGTTGAGAGGAAGAAAATGTACTTATCAACTGTACAGGTGACCCAGAACTGGAGGAAGAGTTGACACGTTGCACTGCACACTCACATGTAGAAGGATTTAAACGTGTTCCAAAAGGGGATCGAAACAGCTGAAAACCAGTAGGTTAGAAAAAGTTCTGCAGCACAAGTTCAGGATTGAGACGATCTGACTGGAGTATTTGCCCAGCTATAAACTCAGGGCAGAATCTTTCTGCCTCCATCGCCATTGCCAAGCAGGTGTGGCAGACTGCACAGTCCCCCACAGCAGAGTGACACCCAGGTACAAGTGGGTACTAAATGCCATGAGGACCTAAACAGGGAGACGTCCTAGGCGGGATTCCAGGTGGCTCCCAGGACTCTCAATTCCTGTGCGCATCCTGCACAGCCCCTTGCCTGCGAGTCTGGGCGGGCCCAGAAATGGGATGGACTTCCTTCCGGCAATTGGGTAAAAGGAGCAAGAGCTTTTGCAGAGACAGTGAAGGTCCCAGACCAGTTGACTTGAAGTTCATCTAAAGGGATTATCCTGGATGGGGTGTCTTAATCAGATGAACCCTCAAAGGGGACCAGACCTTCATAAGGAAGAGATTTGAGTACAAATGATTCTCCCGATGGCTTTGAAAAAGTACGGAGAACAAATGCAGGAGCGAGAAGCCCATGTAGCCCAACTCTGGCATTTTCTCCTCATAGCCTGCAGGTCCTATTGCCATGCAGTGAAAAAAAAAGTCTCTCTTTGCCCAGAAAGGAAGGGCAGTTTAACTTCTGGCAGGCCGTGGTGGAACTATAACCTTCCCAGGTGCCTGGCGAGCAGAAAGAAGTGGTTCCATTATCTTCACCATCCTTCGGAGACAGGGAGGAGATGCAGGCTCTGAGGTCTAGACCCACACATCCTGCCTGCTAGGTGTGTAGACCCGGGAGCTTCTGCATCCAGAGCTAAGAGGGGCCCAGACTTGACGTGGCTGTAGGAGGCACCCGCATATGGGTGGTAATTGAATTCGAAGTAAATTGTTCGTCACCCAGGAAGAGTGTCAACAGGAAGAACAAAAATGTGCCAAAGAGTCCTGGAAAACACCTGTTTTTTTTTTTGTTTGTTTTTTGTTTTTAAGATTTCTTTCTTTCTCTTTCTCTCTCTCTTTCTTTTCTTTTCTTTTCTTTTCTTTTCTTTTCTTTTCTTTCTTTCTGTCTTTCTTTTTTCTTTCTTTTCTTTTTTTCTTTCTTTCTGGTTATCCATTTCTTTTTTTAATTTTTTGCCATGACTTGTTGCGGCTTCATCACCCATTTAAGCAACAGCCAGCAAAGAGCAGAGCTGACTGAGGCGGAGCTGCCGTCCAGGGGCAGGAAGGAAATGGGGAGGGAGTGCTGTCAGGAGCAGGGAACAGAGGAGAGAGGAAGGGAGGTCAGTGGCCCTAACCACGGCCGAGAGCCAAGTTCAGTGCAGATCCGAGAAGGGCTTACTCAAGGTTGAGAAGGTCTTTGGAAATCTTGGCCAGAGCAGTTTCGGAGGTGTGGTGGGGCCGGAGCAGAGTCAGGTATTGGAGGGTAAATACAATACAGAGTAAGGGCGAGGATCATTCTTTCCAGAGCTTTGTGCCTGGTGGGGAGAGACAGGAGGAGACGGACTGTGAGCAGGGAGCGAGGACTTGGTTTGAATCCTGAGGGGAAGGAGTCCATACAGACGGAGAGGCTCTGGGTGCAAAACAGAAATCATAACGTGTTTTTTCTCTTACGTATTTAAAAACTTCCTCCAGCACCTACTGAGTATAAGGCCCCTGGTTGCGTGGTGACTGTGGAGGGCCAGGGCTGTAGAAAGGCTGCATGTTGAGTTTAATGATTTTTCCAGCCTATTCTTAGAAATGTCTTCAAAGCTGTGCTAACAGGTTGGCTCTGGCTGATAAGGTGCCATCGCCCCTTGCCTCTGATGTTATGTGGTGCTCAGTCTTCTAGACATTGTTCCACTAATTGGCTTCCCGGAGCTGCTTGCTCGGCTGTGCCAAGGGCGATTAACAGACTGTGCTGATGCGGCTCCCAGCCCTCGCGAGGGGCAGCACGTGAGCCCGTCCTTGGGAAGCTGGAGGCCGGAGAGGGTCCTTCCGAAGGCCGGAGCATCCCATGGTTCCGGAGCCCTGAGGCTAAATTCCACGCAAGGGCCCTTGTGCTTTATTTATTTTCCTCTAGGTTGACCCATCCTGGGAAAGACTTGGGACAAAGCACCATTGTTTAGCTTGTGGATGCAAGAAACAGAGAAAAAAAAAAAAAGCGTAGTTAAGAAGGGAACAGGACATTCTAAGCTTGGGCTTCTCAACTATCTGTAACAAAGGTTTATTTTGTTTAATTTCTTGGTCTAGACTAATGCTGACTCTCACTTCCTGTCATTGGAACCGTAACACATTGTTCACAGACCTGCCCTAGTTCAAAGTCCATGCTTTGGTCAATTTCTCCTTCTAATAATGATACTAACGTAGGCACTTTATGCATGCCCAGGTTAGGGTGGTCAGCCGGCTTCACCTTTGGAGCCCCAGGAGCCCGGGTCAGAGGCTTCTCAGCTCTCTTCCCTGCAGGTTTGAGTGTGTACCTTCCAGTGGGTTTCCCCGGAAACAGGCCCCCAGACAAGGATGTGAGTGCTAGATTATGGGGACATGATCCCAGAAAGTATTGTTAAGAGATTGGGAAAGTGACAGAGCTCCTGCTGTGGCGAAACAGGCTCGGTGGTGTCTCGGGAGCACTGGGACGCAGGTTTAATCCCCAGCCCAGCACAGTGGGTGAAGGATATGGCATTGCCTCAGCTACAGCTTAGGTTGCAGTTGTGGCTTGGATCCAATACCTGGCCTAGAAACTGCACGTGCGTGGGTCAACCAAGAAAAAAAAAATAAAGAAAAAAGTAGACAGAGAAAGAAAAAAGATTGGGAAAGTGAAATGAGGCTGGGAAGAAGTCACTATAGGGGCATGATAAGCAAATCATGGGGGTGACTGGTCTCCATCCTGCGGGGGATGTTCTGAGAGAGCAGGGGACGCTCACCTGGAGTCAGCCTGCTCAGGGCACAAGGAGCGTCAGTGCAGAGGCACCGCTGCCAGGTCATTCCTCCTTCCCTCCCCACCTCCTGCCTGCAGGCTCCAGGGGGCAGAGACAGCCTCCAGGCAAGGACCTGCAGGGGGCTGGGGCTAGAACAGCCGGATAAGGGCGGGGGTCAGCAGCCTCCCTCTGCAGTCCAGTCATGCCAGCGTGTGCCTTTTGCTCTGTGCCCCCCTCAGTGCTGTGTGATGATCTGGCCCCTCGTTTCTCTCCCCTCCTGAAGGCTCGGACCTCCGAAGGCAGAGGCTGTTCCCTTGATCTCTGAACCTCACGGTAGGGTTCTTTAGCAGCCAGAAGATGCAGAACGCGTGACTCTGACCCTCCCAACACCCCAGGGTGGGATCGCTCTTCGCCTCATTTTACAGGTGAGGAAACCAAGGCTCTGAGACGGCTGTGGTTGTGTAGCTAGCCGTAACCACAACGGCTAACCAGTGGCAGACTCACGTCTCCCAACTCCAAATCCCGGGTGTTTTTCCTTCTGATTACAGCCGGCTAGAATTTTTATTTCCATTCGTTACCACCATGCTGCCCCAACATACACACCTACACACACCATTGACTCCCAATCTCTACATACTTGGTACCTTTTTATTTTTAATTAATTAATTAATTAATTAATTTTAGGGCTGCACCTGTGACATATGCACATTCCCAGGCTAGGGGTCAAATCAGAGCTGCAGCTGCAGGCCTACACCACAGCCACAGCAGTGCCAGGTCCGAGCCGAGTCTTCGGCCTACACTGCAGCTCACAGCAGTGCTGGACCCTCAGTCCACTGATTGAGGCCAAGGGTCGAACCCAAATGCTCATGGATCCTAGTTGAGTTCCTTACAACGAGTAACAGGAGTGTTAATAGATACTTACAAGTTGCAAACCCCCCAGGGTCTATGGAGTTGTCTATTCTAAGGCCATTCAGAATAGCCCCAGATGGATTTCACAGTATAAAAGAAAGGCAAGGAGGAGTTCCCACTGTGGCATAACGGGATTGGCGGTGTCTTGGGAGTGCTGGGACACAGATTTGATCCTGGCACAGTGGGTTAAGGAACCAGCGTTGCCACACCTGCGGGGTAGCTCATAACTGATGCTCGTATCTGATCCCTGGCCTGGGAACTCTGTGAGCCTCGGGGCGGCCAAAAAAGAAAAAAAATAAAAGGAAGGCAAGGTGAGTGGCTTTAGCCCCCTCACATTCACTGGGAACTCTGTCACCGGGGTCCTACCCACCCTGCGTCTTCTGAAGGTGTGTCTGATTTGGGCAACTCTTCAGCAGGCTCAGCAGTGTCTGTCCCCTTGGCTGTTTTCCTGGAAGGACTTCTGAAGCTGCTTCGGAGTGCAGCCCTGGGCCTCATCCGATCACTCTGTCCATCGCTCTGCTCTCCTGCTGCGCTAGGCTTCTGCTTCCTCAGCCAATGTCTTTCGGTCCCCATCCTGGGGCCTTGGTGTGTGCTCTTTCCTCTGTCTGGAGTAGAGTTCCCCTGCTTCTGCCTAATTACCTCCCCCTCCTCATTCATCAGCTCTGGTGTCTCCTCCGGAGGGAGGACTTCCTGCTGTATCCCTGCCTCCCCCACCCCCAACACCCTTACCCCTCCCCCAGCACCCTGCCCCTCTCCTCTTGGCAATTCTTCCAGCTTCAGCGTGGACAAGGTTTATTGGGGTCATTTGTGGGCAGGACGACTTCCCCTTTTAGAGTCTAAATTTCCTGAGAAGAGGGAAGAGTGTCTGGGTTGGCTCAGCCCACTCCTTCTTCGGCCCAGAGCTGGTGCTCAGATATCTGAATGCATGAATGCATTAACGACCAAATGAAAAGCCAGTCTCACCAGCTCCTCCCAAGGTAGCCATTATTAATCTCATTTTAGAGATGAGGCAGAAATTCAGAAGGGCCCAGCAGCTTTTGAGGATGGCAGCTCAGCATCCCTATGTAGAGCTGCCTGATTTCAGCACCTCGGGGACTTGGTGAAGGAGGCTGAGCGGGTGCAGTATTTAGGGAAATTTGAGTCTCACCTGTTTGTGTTCCTTACTGATGCTCGTGAGATGCTTTCGTTGGCTATGTTGATAGGAAACTGAGAGAAAAGCAGCACTAGACTGGAGGAATGATGATCATGCAAGATGACCCTGAGCCTTGGTCTGTTGTGGGGGCGAATGAACCGGGATTGACGGTAACAGGTCGACCAAGAGACCTGAACAGCCACACATTGCAGAGTGATTTCCTTGCACCAAACACTGGGTTGGTTGTTTTGGGTTTTTTTTTTTTTGGTGTTTTTTTTTGTCTTTATCCTGAAGGAATTGCATTGTTTGCTTGGAATAATTGGCAAGATGTAAAGTAAGCAGGGTAGGCGTTCCGGCTATGGCGCAATGATCAGTGGCATCTTGGGAGCGCTGGGACGCAGGTTTGATCCCTGGCCCAGCGCAGTGAGTTAAATAGCCCGCGTTGCTGCAGCTGAGGTCCCAACTGTGGCTCAGATCTGATCCCTGGCCTGGGAACTCCGTATGCCACAGGGCGGCCAAAAATAAATAAATAAATAAATTTAATTGAATATTTAAAATTTTTTTTTTAAATAGAGCAAGATTGAAACCCACTCACTGGTCTTGTAGACAATTCCTAGGATAGGATTTGAGGGTCATGGTCTTCCCTCTCCCCTCCGTGACCCTGCGAATGAACTTGAGTTCTGACATCGGGGGCCAGCAGAGCCCTGGTCCCTGCTCCCCAGCCTGCTTCTGAGCTGCCTGAGACGCTGGTTTCTGACTCAGCCTGGAGGCTGGCCCTTAGCCGTCTCTGCATGCCTCCTGAGGCCGATGCTCTGCCTTCTAAGAAGGTTCTCAAGTGCACATATCCGGGACAGACTTGCCGTTGGCATCCGTAACATTTTGTTGTTATTTTTACTTTTTAAAAATTCTGACTCATGTTTTATTTTGCCTAACCCTGGACCCAGTGAAAAACATGTTTTACTCCCTTGGGATCATGAGATCCACTTTGCTTTAATGGTGATGGCGTGACATGTCATGCATTTAATCTCTGTTACAGGCTTCCTGAGGGATTTATTGATTTATTTTATAGCAAATGAACAAACAAAACCCCACCCCCCTCAGGTTGCTCTGCTCCCTCAATATTTCATTTGCAGATTAGGGGCCCAGAGGAAACCCCTTAAAGAGTAAAAAGATAGGAGCTCCCATTGTGGTTCAGCGGCAATGGACCCATCCATGAGGATGTGAGTTCTATCCCTGGCCTCGCTCAGGGGGTTAAGGATCCGGTGTTGCCGTGAGCTGTGGTGTAGGTCAAAGACACAGCTCAGATACAGCATTGCTGTGGCTGTGGTGTAGGCTGGCAGCTGCAGCTCCAATTCAACCCCTAGCCGGGGAACCTCCATATGCCATGAGTCCAGCCCTAAAAAAAAAAAGTATAAAGATAATAAAACATGGAAACAGAAATACTAATGGAAAAACCATGTAGCCCTGCTGTTCTGATGGTTACACTATGTCCTCAAGCATTGTCAAAGATCACCATGTTTGTTTTATTTTGAATTTAGTGTTTTTTTTGGAATACATATTTCTTTGGTTGGACATAGAGTCAGCTCCACCAACTGTCCAAGGCCCGCGCTGGTCTCAGTGCTGCTTCTCACTGTAATTCTGTGCTTGGGGAAAAGCGTTCATGGCTCTCGGGAGGTTTTATGTGGTTGTTCCTCCCAATGCAAAGGTCTCAGGCCCCTTTAAGGCCCTGATAAAAGCTGAAGACCTTCCCCGAGGAAAAACGTGTCGTGCTAACACAATTTTGTATAATTTCAGGATGTTCATTTACCCTCCCCAAAGCCATGGACTGGGATGAAAACTGCTCCCAACTCCTTCCGGCCCTGACACGGGACGATGATGCTGAAGTTTATCTAGGAAGAGGCACAAATCGGACAGCCTACCCTAATAAATCATGGAGTAGGAACAGGTGACAAGCACACACTTGTGCCCATGTGACTTCACTTCTGCCAGCTCCCTCCAGCGCAGGACAAATGGTGGGTGTGGTCCCCCCCACCCCGTGCTGAGCTGCTGACAGGAGCGGGAGCAGAGGCAGGACTGGGCTATGCTGATCTGATAAGAGGATTAAGTTTCGGCTTCCCTCCCACCAACCCTAATGCCCGGGACTAAGCGGCTGCCCAAGCTGAGCCCTTTCTCAGATGGAAAATGTCTCTCTGCCCAGGCAATCGCTGCCTGCCAGTTCCCAGAGCCACCAGCTTCTCCCCCAACCCCAACAACACCTTTGCCCAGGTGGTGCCCTCTGTCAGCAATGCCCCGCCCCTCTGGTCAAATACCCACTTGTTCTTCCAGACTGGTTCAGGTTTCACCTCTGAGCTGTTGCCCTAGTTCTGGGGGAGGGTTTAGCTGCTCCCTCCTGTGCTCTCCTGGCCCCAGGCCCACCCCTCTCTTCCCACGCAGTACGTGTGGACCTCCGACAGTAGTTATTTTTCTCACATGATTATCTTTCCGTTGATAGGATGAGCTTCCTGAGGACAAGGACCAGCTTCCTTCGCGGGGTCTGGCATATAATGGTTTCTTTATAAATGTTTCTAGGTTGCTATGGCTGAGTATCTGTGTATATGTGTATCTATGTGGGTGTCTATATGCATATATTATATAGACAAGCTACAGAAAGAAAGTGGCTGATATGATACAGGGTACATGTAGCAGACAGACACCCTAGCGAAGCAGCAAGTTCATGAAGACTTCTTTCCTAAGAGTAAAGGTAATCACAAGGGCACTTGAGAGCAGCCTGAAGTGCAGGGAGCGGTGTGATATGGGGGCAACTCAGAGCAGACACAGAGCGTGCTCTTGGCTGGGCAGAGACTCCACGTCTGGGGCCTGGACATGGAAAGCAGCTTTGTGGCAGAGTCTCTGAAGAGCCTCCAGAGGCAGGAAGCTGCCCCTGGGGCCCCACCTGCCTTTCTCGCATTTATAACAAGAGTGAGCTCTCTGAAAGGTTTTCTGCAGGGGTCTCATTTTCCTAGTGCATCTCACAGACCAAATGTTTATTAAGCCTTCATACTTTTTTTTTTTTTTTTTTTTTGCTTTTAGAGCCACGCCTGTGGGCTACATCACAGCTCACAGCAACATGGGATCCTTAACCCACTGAGCAATGCCAGGGATCGAACCCGCATCCTCATGGATACTAGTCGGCTTCATAACCTGCTGAGCTACAACAGGCATGCGCTAGGCCTGCAGGCTTTTATTTTCTTTTGATTAACCCTCTGGGCCTTAACTCTAAATTGGGAGGAGGATGAGGCTGGTCCAGCAAACAAGGCATCCTGGACAGATGGGGAGGGGGATGCTCCACCAGCGGGAAACACTTCTCAGGATGAGTCACATCAGAAATGGGTGGTGACACCATGATGAACTGCCAGTGACAAGACACACATGGAGATTGCGGCGTCTAATGGAACATTCGAGGGGCAATCAAGAGATGCAGCACTACCTCCACCTCTGAGCAATCGCCTGTAGCCGGACACTTTGGAGCCTGTTTTCCAGGCATTGGGCTAGTCCAGAGGTTGGCACGTGTGTTTACCCACAGACCGCTTTCCTGGAGTCCATCTTGTTATTAAGTCCAGCAGGACCAGCAGATAAAGGAGAAGCAGCAGGGAGGGGCCCAGAGCCCACACCCCTCCCCCAAACCTGATAACCCTGGCGGCAGGAAGGTCCCAGAGGAATCCAGTTTGATACTCTTTGCACTAAATTACTCCTCTTACCCTGGGGATCCCGAACTCAATGACCCTGAAGTCCAGATGGAAACATAAAAGGGTGATACCTGCTTGTTTAGGCTGTGGCAAAATTGGGGTGTCCTCACAGAGGGAGCCCCAGGGGAGAAGCTGTGCTTCTTCCACGGGAGTGATTGTTGCTAGACTCTGGCAGGCCTAGTAATGCAGCAGGCTCTGTGCTCCCTGAACAGATTTTTCCAGTGAAGCCAGAAATCCAGATTTTTCCATGAACTCACCTAATTTAAAAAAAAAAAAAGTTAACGTGGAGTTCCTATCGTTGCTCAGCAGTTAACAAACCCAACTAGTATCCATGAGGATGGAGGTTAGATTCCTGGCCTTGCTTAGTGGGTTAAGGATCCAGTGCTGCCATGAGCTGTGGTGTGGGTTGAAGATGTGGCTCAGATCTCGAGTGACTGTGGCTGTGGCACAGGCTGGTGCTGCAGCTCTGATTCGACCTCTAGCTTGGGAACCTCCATATGCCGCAGGTGTGGCCCTAAAAAAAGAAAAGACAAAAAAAAAGTTAATGACTATTTTTTAGAGCCATTTTAGGTTACAGAAAAAAATGCACAGAAAGTACATGGAGTTCCCATTACCGCCTTCTCGCCCCATTCCCATTTCTCCTGTTATTAACATCTCGCATTAGGAGTTCCCGTCGTGGCGCAGTGGTTAACGAATCCGACTAGGAACCATGAGGTTGTGGGTTCGGTCCCTGCCCTTGCTCAGTGGGTTAACGATCCGGCGTTGCCGTGAGCTGTGGTGTAGGTTGCAGACGCGGCTTGGATCCTGCGTTGCTGTGGCTCTGGCGTAGGCCAGTGTTTATAGCTCCGATTCGACCCCTAGCCTGGGAACCTCCATATGCTGAGGGAGCAGCCCAAGAAATAGCAAAAAGACAAAAAAAAAAATCTCACATTAGTATGGTACATTGGTTATAATTGATGAATCAATATTGATGCATCATTACTGACTAAAGTCCATGGTTTACATTCATTCTTTGTTTTGTATATTCTATGGACTTTTCTCTTTTTTTTGACTGAGCCTACAGCACGTGGAAATTCCCAGGCCAGGGACTGAACCTGAGCCACAGCAGTGACAACACCAGGTCCATAACCCCCTGAGCCACCAGGGTACTCCTATTCTGTGCATTTTGACAAATGCATAATGACATGTATCCACCAACCCAGTGACATACAGAGTGGCTTCACTGCCCTAACCGCACCCCCCCCCCCGCCCCCATCCCACCTTTTCATCCCTCCTCACTTACTCCCCCTCTGCCCAGGAATCCCTGGCCAGCACTGGTCTTTTCACAGTGTCTCTTCTTTCCTGGAATGTCATACAGTTGGAACCGTACAGTCTGTAGCCTTTCCAGATTGGCCTCTTTCACTTTAGCAGTGTGCATTGAAGATTCCTCCTTATAACTCCCAGTTTTTAACTGTTGAAAATAAATTAAAATAGTCACAAAATGCTGAAAGGCAGACCTTCATCCTATACCTCCCTTAGTGGGATGAAGAGGCACCTTTTATCTTGCTTTTTACAACCAGCATTGGAGGCAGGGGATGGCAGGAGGGAGGATTGATCTCAGAGGTAGAGGCAGGAGTTCCCTGGTGGCTCAGTGAGTTAAGGGTCTGACATTGGCAATGCAGCAGCTTGCGTTGCTGCTATGGCGCTTGTTCGATTCTGGAGTGGAGAACTTCCACATGCTACCGGTGCGGCCAAAACAATACAAAACAAAAAAACCAAACATGAGGGGCCAGTGGCTCCAGAAGGAGACATGGCTTCCTGTTTCCGATTTGGTTTCTGGTTTCATTTCCTATTTCTGGTTCAAGCTCGCTCAGCTTGGGACAATCCCCTCCACTGGTCAGTGTACCTGCCTCGCCCACCATCCCACCTTTTTTTTGGTTCTGTCCCCTTTCTGCCCCACTCCCACTCACCCGACTTGCTTCAGGGAGAGAAAGCACAGTGAAAACGCCCCGGAGGGCCCGTCTCTGTTCTCCCCTCCAGCTGTGTCCCTGCCAGTGTTTGCCCGGAAGCAGCCGGCATAGCCACCCGATAATGAGATTTAGCAGCCTTGGCTGCCGGCAGTCAAAGCCAGTGATAACTGGATAATATTTCTTAGCATGGGGCTTACAGTTTATTTTTGTGCTCACGCGGTGCTCATATAGGAAGCATCACATTTACGTTTAAAACTTGAGGAGCAGCTTAAAAACATGGGGTCAGAATCAAACAGTTTTGGGCTCAGATGACATTTCTGCAGCAGGTGACTAGCAGGATGAGCCTCGCTGAATCCACACCATCACTGGGCCCCAGTTTTCTCATCTGCAAAAATGAGCACACTAGTTCCCTCCCTGAGAGTTACTAGGAAGACTGCTACGGTTGGCTCGCACACAGAAATAGTCATCCAGTATCAATTCCTTGTCCTTACTGATTGCTGGAGACCTGGATTTCAGTCCCAGTTTTCTTATCCTCCAACTTTGTGACCAGGGACTAGTCATAAACTGGAGACCACAAGCCAGGAGCTGCCCTGCTCCTATTTATTTTTGAATTTTTATTGAAAACATTTTTTGTTTGTTTGCTTGCTTTTTTGGCTGCTCTATGGCATGTGGCGTTCCTGGGCCAGGGATCAGATCCAAGCATCAGTTGCAACCTATGCCACAACTGTGGCAACACCAGATTCTTAACCCACTGTGCTGGGCTGGGGATCGAACCTGTGTCCCAGTGTTCCAGAGATGCCACCGATCCCATTGTGCCACAGTGGGAACTCCTAACCCCTCCTTTTTTAAAAATGGAAGTGTAATGGCTATATAACTTTATATAGGTTCCAGGTGTACAGTAAAGTCATTTACAGTTTTTAAAGGTTGTACTCCATTTATAGTTATTATAAAATATTGGCTATATTCCCCACATTGTATGGTGTATTCCTGTGGCTCATTTTAAACCTTGCATTAGTAGCTCTTACTCCTGTCCCCCTATCTTGCCCCTCCCCACTTTCCTCTCCCCACTGGTAGTCACTAGTTTGTTCTCTATGAGTCTGCTTCTTTTTTTAATACTGACAAGTTTACTGGATTTTTTGGATTCCTCGTGTAAGTGATATCATACTGTATTTTCTTTTTCGGTCTGACTTAATTCACTTAGCATAATGCCCTTCAAGTCCATCTATGTTGCTGCAAATGGCAAAATATCATTTTTTTTATAGCTGAATAGTATTCCAGTGTGTGTGTGTGTGTGTGTGTGTGTGTGTGTGTGTGTATCACATCTTATTTATCCACTCATCTGTTGATGGACACTTAGTTTGCTTCCATATCTTGGCAATTGTAAATAATGCTGCTATGAATATTGGGAGTGCGTGTATCTTTTCTGGTTTTTTTTTTTTTTTGGCCACACCCATGGCATATGGAAGTTCCAGAGCTAGGGATCAAATCCAAGCTGGAGCTGTGACCTACACCACAGCTGTAGCAACGCTGGATCATTAACCCTCTTTGCCATGGTGGGAAGACCTATTTTTTCTCGTTAGTGGTAAATATTATTTTAAAGTCAAGGATCTTTTTTTTTTTTTTGCTATTTCTTGGGCCGCTCCCTCGGCAAATGGAGGTTCCCAGGCTAGGGGTCCAATCGGAGCTGCAGCCACAGGCCTACGCCAGAGCCACAGCAACGCAGGATCCAAGCCGCGTCTACAACTTACACCACAGCTCACGGCAACGCGGGATCGTTAACCCACTGAGCAAGGGCAGGGACCGAACCCACAACCTCATGGTTCCTAGTCGGATTCGTTAACCACTGCGCCACGACGGGGACTCCTCAAGGATCTTTTTATATGCACTCAAAAAGTACATGTAACCTAACTCTGCACCTTAATGAATTTTCAAAAACTGAACACACTACATACTCAGGGCCCAGATGGAATCCTCATCCTGCAGGGGCACAACTACCATCCCGACCACTAGGACCCTCAATGGAGCAGTGACGGTGATCGTACCTCATTAAATAGAATCATGTTGTACCTACTCTTGGGTCTGCTTCTTTTGCCCAGCACTTGTATGAGATTCACCCATATTGCTGGATATGGCTGTAGAGTGTCCATATTTCTGTGTTCCAATAAAACTTTATTTATAAAAGTAGAATGAGGGTCATATTTGTTTGGTTTTTAAAATTGAAGTGTATTTAATTTATAAGGTTTTTTTAATTTACAAGGTTGTGTTAGTTTCAAGTGTATAGCAAAGTCATTCCGTTAATATGTATATAAGCTGGATTTATATATTCCGTTTATAGATCGATAGGTTCTTTTCAATGACAGGTTATTATAAGATATTGAGTATAATTCCCTGTGCTGTAAGTAGGTCTTTGTTGTTTGCCTACTTTATGTATAGTGGTGTGTATGTGTCAATCTCAAACTCCTAATTTCTCTCTCTTCCCTCCCCGCAAATTGTCCATTTTTATTACTGATTATTGGAGGGTTGGCATTCTAGGGCTCATGGGCTAAATTCAACCTTCCATCTGTTTTCATAAATAAAGTTTTGCTTTTTTTTTTTTTTTTTTGCTCTTTAGGGCCGCGCCAGATCCTTAACCCACTGAGCGAGGCCAGGGATCAAACCCACATCCTCATGGATCCTAGGCAGGTTTGTTAACTGCTGAGCCCCGAAGGGAACTCCCAGTTTTGCTTTTTTTTTTTTGAAACACAGCCATGCATGCGGACTCAATTCTGCACTATCTATGGCTGCATTGCGCTGCAGGGACAAAAGTTGGAAAGACCATATGGACACAAAGCTGGAGGTATTTTCTAGTGCGTTACGGAATAAGTTTTGGACTTCTTCTGTGTAGGATTCCATTGTGTGAATGTACTAAAACCTAATTCTTCATTTTAATGTTAAGGCGCATTTGTGGAGTCGCCAAGTTGGGGCTGTTAGTAATCTGCTATGAACATCTCACGTATGTCTTTTAGTGAAAAACACGTGTGCATTTCCATTGAGTCTATTCCTGGGAGTGAATTTGTTAAATCACAGGGTAGACATTAAGTTTAACCTTCTCAAAACCATCCACCAGTCCTCCAAAGCGGTTGTGCCATTACTTCTCCCACAAGCAGTGTCTGAGGGTTTTGGTTGCTCTGTATCCTCTCTGCACTTGTATTTTCTGTTTTTATCATTTTGGCCATTTTCTCTGCCCCCGTTTTGGTGCTTCTCTTCTCTCTAGAAGTTATTTCTCAGCATCTGGGGGTGACTGTTTCATCTTTGAATACTTTGTTTCCTTAAGAAGCTCTTCTTCGTATTGTTGCCTTTTGGACATTTAAAGATCAGCATGTGGAGTTCCCTGGTGACCTGGTGGTTAAGGGCTGTGCATTACATAAAAAATTTAACTTAATGCTCTCTTCTCCGGAGAAAGAGAACTAAACATTTCCAGCTTACTTTGTTGTTGTCGTTGTTGCATTTTAGGGCCGCACGTGTGGCATATGGAAGTTCCCAGGCTAGGGGTCGAATCAGAGCTGCAGTTGCCAGCCTGTGCCACAGTCACAACACCAGATCCGAGCCGCTTCTGTGACCTACACCACAGGTCACAGATCCACAAAGCTGGATCCTGAACCCACTGAGTGAGGCTGAGGATTGAACCGGGGATTGCATCCTCATGGATACTAATTGGGTTTGTTACTGCTGAGCCACAATGGGGACCTCCCCGCTTCTTTAAAGTTGATCAGCATGTCGAAGTTCCCGTCGTGGCGCAGTGGTTAACGAATCCGACTAGGAACCATGAGGTTGCGGGTTCGGTCCCTGCCCTTGCTCAGTGGGTTAACGATCCGGCGTTGCCGTGAGCTGTGGTGTAGGTTGCAGACGCGGCTCGGATCCCGCGTTGCTGTGGCTCTGGCGTAGGCCGGTGGCTACAGCTCCGATTCGACCCCTAGCCTGGGAACCTCCATATGCCGCGGGAGCGGCCCAAGAAATAGCAACAACAATAACAACAACAACAACAAAAAGAAAGACAAAAGACAAAAAAATAAATAAATAAATAAAGTTGATCAGAAAACATGGATTTACATGCCTTCACCATCCTGGTTGCCTGGTGAACAACAGGCTTAGCATGTCTGGGCCTCAGTTTCCCCATCTGTAAAATAAAGAGGTTTGATTTCATGATCTTTAAGGTCATTTTAATGCCAATGTTCTGTGTTAAACTCAGGAACCCCTGCAAAGATGTCCACATACATTTCTAAGCAGGGGACGTCCCCCTCCCCTAAATGTTCCTGTAGCATTTATCTGCTGACGGTAGAAAATGGAGACATTTATTTATTCAATTTCTCTTCCTCCAACAAATAGTTTCTGAGTGCCACGATGTTCCAGGTAAGACCCATCAAGGGTCTCCTGTTCTATTCCCAGCTCTGGCAGGAAGCAGGCAGGGAGAGTGGACTGGGTGCCTGGGGGACCCTCTAGCATCCATGGGAGCTTGTACCTGTGCCAAGCGCATTTTAAAAAGGCAAGAGTCATGGGAAATGTCGCCCTGATGAACCTCATCTGTGGCGGGAGGGTGACGGAGGGGAGGGAGGCGTCGAGGCCGGGCCTAAACCTGGTCCCTGGAGGAGGGTGATGGGATGGGGGAATGCAGGTTTCGCCCTCAGCTTTCTCAGGATTTATTTCGTTCGCAGGATGTGACTCCCAGGCCAGACTGCTCATTGCTTTCTCCTGAACCTAAGTCTGTCAGCAAATCTGGTTGGCAGGCGCCTCTGCTACTTGAATTTTGCAGAGACCAGCCTCATTGAACTCACCCAAACACTGTCAACATGTGAAGGCAGGGTGGAGAGAATGCAAATACTAATGAGGCTTGTGAGATATCAAATTCCACAGAGTCTGGTAGGAACACTGCTTTGAATTCTCTTTAAAAGAAAACCTAGCTAGGAGTTCCTACTGTGGCTCAACAGGATTGACGGCATCTTGGGAGGGAGCACTGGGACACAGGTTTGATCCCTGGGTGGGCACAGTGGGTTAAGGATCTGTTGTTACCACAGCTGTGGTTTAGGTCGCAACCGCGGCTTGAGTCTGATCATTGGCCAGGGAACTCCATATTCCAAGGAGTGGCCACAAAAGGAAAGAAAAGAAAACCTAGCTCTTGTGTGTTAATTCATTTCAGCCTCTCAATATAAGCCCATGCAGTAGAGATTGCCACCTTTGTTTTAATGAATGGGGAAACTGATGAGAAGCTGCAAATTGTAGAACTTGCCCAGGGTACTAGTTTCTAAAGGTGGAGCCAGGGTTATGGACTTAGGCTGCCAAGCTCTACGGGCACTGCTCTTTTAAAAAATTTTTATTTATTTATATTATTTAGTCTTTTGACCTTTTAGGGCCTCACCCACGGCATGTGGAGGTTCCCAGGCTAGGGGTCCAATCGGAGCTGTAGCCGCCAGCCTACACCAGAGCCACAGCAACGTGTGATCCGAGCTGTGTCTGCGACTTACACCACAGTTCATGGCAACACCGGATCCTTAACCCACTGAGCAAGGCCAGGGATTGAACCCCCAACCTCATGGTTCCTAGTCGGATGCGTTAACCACTGAGCTATGACGGGGACGCCTATTTTTATTTTTTAAGTTTTATTGAAGTATAGTTGATTTACAAGGTTGTGATAATTTCTGCTGTACAACAAAGTGGTTCAGTTACACATATACACGCATCCCGTCTTTTTCAGATTCTTTTCCCACGTAGATGATCACAGAATATAGAGCCCAGTTCCCCATGCTGGACAGTAGGTCCCCGATGGGCAGTCATGCCACGTGCCTCAGTGCATGTGTCAATACAGGCTTTGCTGTTAATCATGATATTTTTACAAGCAGAGTAACGGAGCTTCATGTTTGTAAGAAAACCTTCACTTATAGGTCAGAATTGGAGGCCTGGCGGCTTGGCCAGCTCTGGTGTTGGAACAGGGAGCTGGATGACATCCCAGGGGAAGCTACCTAATCTAACTCGCCCCCAGTTACTGATGGGCCCAGGAATCCGTGCCCCAGAGTCACAAAGCTCACCTGCCTTAATCGCACTGTCAATAACAGTGCTGTAAAAAAATCACTCCGTGGGAGCCAGGGAATCCCCAGAGGACGAGCCAGATGCCGTCCCCAGAGAAGGCAGGCCGGGAGAGTGGACATTTACCACGGCGTGAGGGTTCACCTGCCCGAGGTCACACAGCTTCACTTCCACGTCCATTGAATTTTGGCTACGTGGTGTTTTGCCTCGGTTTACAATTCACTTCATTGTGTCTCATTAGCATTCCGTGTCATTTACAGGGTCATAGAGAAGCTGAATCTATCAGCCGTTCTCCTAGGACATCTGGCTAATCCGTTAACTTGCACCACCAGTTATGAGCCCTCTTTCCACCTGGTTATTTCGGAGACCACGGTCTTGACCGGCCCTTCCTCATTTTGGTGCAGTTCCTTCACTTCTGGAAATCTCTGACTACTCACCATACACTTACCTGCTCTTTTCAACTCATAATCAGATATACTGAACTTCAGTTAGGAAACAGAACCCCGTATATGCCAAACTTACCTACTTACTGAAACATCCTTTTTAAAAATCCTTTCTTTGAATTATACCTAGATTTGTCATTACACATAATATTAATTTTCCTTTTTGATCATTAAAGATTCATGGCTTTTCACAGACTCCCCTTGTTCTTTTATTTATTTATTTATTTATTTTGTCTTTTTGCCTTTTCTAGGCCTGTCCCATGGCACATGGAGGTTCCCGGGCTAGGGGTCGAATCGGAGCTGTAGCCGCCAGCCTACGCCAGAGCCACAGCAACACTGGATCCGAGCCACGTCTGAGACCCACGCCGTAGCTCACAGCAACGCCGGATCCTCAACTCACTGAGCAAGGCCAGGGATCGAACCCGAAACCTCACGGTTCCTAGTCGGATTTGTTAACCACTGAGCCACGACGGGAACTCCACCCCTTGTTCTTTTAAATCGACAACCATAGCCCTAGTTATTTTTTGTTATCTCCAAGTTGTTACAACCTGACCAGAGGAACCCCTTTCCTTTTCAGCCAACTCCCTTGTTCTTTTAGCAACAGCCAGGCATTTTGGGCTGCAGCCTGGTTTTCTGGCCATCACAAGATGTCTCAGGCCATTCTGACGTTCCCCCTGGCCCCAGATATGGACCCAGCTTCTTTGAATGAGCCCTGGATACTGCTAAGGAAAAATGCTATTGAGATCAATATGTGGGAGCTGAGGATACCAGCGTGCTGGTGATGAGATGGCACTCCGCAGCCACTGAAAAGAACAAACTAGAAAATATGCCGCTTCCTAAGGTCATCATTATGTTCTCAAATTGCTCAAATCATTCTGACATTACAACACTGTTTTCTCTTACACCATTTTAAATGGATTTTTCTCTACGAAGGGCCTATTTAGATTTTTAACACTTCGCTCAGACTATGATTATCCCAACCTCTGATTTTATCATTGCTGTGCGCCTCCAGGCCATTATTTTGAGGTCACGTGTATGTATCCTTTATTAAAACCCGCTTTCAGTAAGCATCTTGTAAAATCATGTTTTCGTGTATATGCGTATTTGTCATATAGCTGTTAGACATAATTATAACATTATTGACACAAATATATTCAGTTATGTAAATGTATTATCCTATCACCAAATGCTATTTCATGTTGATACATTCATTGGCACAAATTCACTCATGTGTGAGCCTTGAGAGGCTGACAGCCACCAGAGGGCCAGAGGGGAACTCGTCTCCTCTAGGAACAATCCCTGAAGCAGGATGCCATTTATTATATGATTTTGATCAATTTATGTTTAATTCCACTAATGTGCCTTCTTGAAATGGAGGCATTTTGGGATAGTATGCACATGGAAAGAAGACAGATGTTTGCTGACTGAAAGGTGCAAATCACCCGGCAGAGCCGGGGTGGACACATCTCTCCCTTTGCAAGTCTGGTCCCAAAGAAAAGGACTATTCCCTTGTCGTGTCTGTACACCTGAGGCCAGGCCTGTTTTCAGGAATAACAGGTGCTCCGTGACTCTTCTTTGAATAGAGAAGGAAGAAAATGTCATGAGAATAACGGAGAAAATCACAGCTGTCCCGATAATTAACCCAGGACCATCATTCATAATCCACAATTTCTTTTCCTTTAAATTTTACTTTATTACTATTCTGAGGCAACTAGGTTTTGAGACACATTTTAAATGGCTTCATTTTCAAAATTCATCTTGGTCACAACATCCAGGAGCAATCCATCTGCTAATCAATATCTAACATTTAAATGCTGCTGTCAGTAAGGCGACCCAGCACAAAACCAATGCCGTCAGCAACCCAGAAGAACTCTGATTTCCTGACAGAAATCGATTCACAGCAAAATAGTGGTTATTGCAAATATTTAGCGTTCTACAAGGGGAAGCTCATCAATGCAACTTTTTGAGCAGTTCACTTGCAAATGAGCTATTCTGACAGGCTCCACCTAGCCATCTATCTTGTGATGTAGGATGTGGTGGGTGTATGCTAATAGCCCTGGGCTTGCCTTGGCATTGGCCCTTTCAGGGGTGTGGTGGGGAGTGTGGGCACATCCTGGCAGGCGATGTGGTGAAGTGGGGAGGATACTGGGCATGGAGAGACCAGTTCCACACCTGGGTCTTCACTGGCACTCAGCAAGCCACATAACCTCTCTAAACATCTTTTTTCACTTCTAGAAAAGAATGCTAGTCATATCTGTCCAGTTTAACCCTTCAGTTGTTGTGAGGATGAAATGAAGGAGTGGGAGAGGAGGTATCTCTGAACATATATTTAAAAGACTGTAAATCTGGGGGTCTTACAATGACTCTTTGTCTCCTAAGAACTGGATTAAGGAGCAAGACAGGATTAAGGAACTCCTGAGAAATTAGCATCATCCTAAAGCTCAATATTCATGCGCGTTTTACTGACTGGAAAACAAGTGCCAATGGGAACGAGTGTGTTCCCTGAGGAACACTGCTGTGCAGGATTTGTGAGAAAAGGAGAAAAAAACCTGCCTGGCTCCTGTGCTCAAGAAGCTCATGGTCTAGCCCCTGGGGAGGGGGTGAGCAGAGAAGTGCAATGGGCACGGAGAAGTGTGGGTGGAGCCGAAGAAGGAATTCTCCAGCTAAGCAGCAGTAGAGGGGAGGTTATTCCAGGAGGAGACTTACAAATAGGCAAAGATTTACACTTTGGTATTTTCCAAATTTCTCACTTGAAGTTTTATTTTTACTTATTTTCCTTGTCTCTGTACTGCATGCACCATTTTAAGTTGACTGATTTTTAAAAATGTAAATGAGTTTAAAAGGAAAACTTTATACGATTACTACCATAAATGAAAAAAGTTGTCCTTTTTATAAACAGAAGGCAACCTTAAACATACACGCAACAAGAAGTCATTAATTTATTCAACAAATAACTGTCAGGCTCAGTTGTAGTTTCTAGAGCCAAGAGGGTGACCAAGGCGAGATGGAGAAAAATTATTGTAATAGCACGGAGAAAACACACAATGACTTAGGAAGGTTCCTTCGGATGGAGTGGTCCCGAGGGCCCGCTAGAAGATGTCGTTTAAGCAGAGATCTGAAGGAAGTGGTACACTAACCACCTTAACACCGAGGAGGAAAACGAGGTCACTACATCTCAACCACATACTGTCGCCTGCAGAGAGAAGTCTGTGAGCCAGGTTCTGGGAGCTGAGCAAGGGTTAGGGAGACTTTCTGCAAGACCATCCGGAGGACGGAGGCAGCCTGTCGCTGGGTGGAGGTGGTTCCAGATAGTTTCTGTCTCTAAGACTAAATCAACTCTTATAGGGGTACTCCTCGAGGAAAGCATCCCACTTGGGAAACACTGCAACCTCTGAGAAGGAGGCAGGCTGTGACTGCCCCGATTGACAAATTAGGTAACTAAGGCCAAGAAAAGTTAAATCTCTGGGAACCGGGACACCGGCGTGGAACTCTCCTTCCTCGTCCGGCCCAGTGGTTCGGTTGCAAGGATCTGCCAGCAGGTAGATGATCCAGGCAGAACAGGGAAGACTCCCAATCCTGCCAGCCCTTTTCCAGGCCTCCCGTTAGCCCATTCCCAGGAGAGGCTCAAAACGCGGAGCGACGGAATCCGCGGAGCAGGATACCAAGCGGGGGCCGCCGACCCGAGCATGCGCAGTAGCCCGGCCCAGCCAGGCCGCGCTCGGCGCGGGGGGAGGGCCGTCCGAGGCTGACGTCCGCGACGCCGGCGTCAGCGCCCCGGGAGGAGGAGGGCGAAGACTCCATCCGCCATGTTGGATGCCGCAGATTCGCCATAACCGCGCCGGCTCTTTTCTTAAAAAAATAAAAATAAAAAGCGAAGCCTCAGCGGGTCGACCCGCCTTCTCGGTGGGCGCGGGAGGGGGCCCGGAAGAGCCCGAGGCTTTTTTTTCCTCCGCGGTGGGGGCGTTGCCATGGAGACGCGGGCGGCAGGTGAGCCGGGCTGGGGGTTGGGGTGGGGATGAGGTGGGGGGTGGGGCGCAGCGCGGCGCGCGGGAAGCCGTTTCGAGCTTGCAGATGGGGGAAGAGCGCGCAGGCCGCCGGGCGGCGGAGGGATCCGCGGCCCGGGGCGGAGAGCGGACGTAACGGCGTCCTTTGACGGCACGTTCAGTGGCTGGAAGTATTCCGCCGCCTTGAGTTTTTATTAAGAAAAAAAGCAACGAGGGTGCTAGCGGAAGAACGAGCAACGGGAAGCCACACGCGCGCGTGCGCGGGGCCGTTTCCAGGGTAACGGGTAGGGCCGGGGCGCACGCCGGCGACCGAGCGCAGGCGTCCTGGCAGGCGGGAGGTTCGAACCCCGAGGCTTCCAACTCTGTCCGCGTGGTCCCTGGGTGGGCCGGTCTCAGTTTGCTCCTCTGTGAAGTGGGTGGCTTCTCTAGACCCATGTACGTGGCCAGGATGTTTTGAAGGGACAGGGTTCCACCGAGCTGCCGAAGGAAAGTTTCTATGTGTTCTACAGAGGGAGCCACAAGTGCCAAGGATTAGCATTGTTGCTACTGGGAACCCGCTAACACCCTGTGATCAACTGTAAATTTATCCTCTACCGGCCGCCCAGCTCTGTGGGCCCCCGTTCCTCACTCTTTAAAGTTAGGCTGAAATGCCACCCCCTCCAGGCAGCCGTCTCTGGCATCTCGGCTGAAGCAGCCTTTCTGCCGGCTGGATGCGAGAGCGCGATGGATCTTCCACGAACACCTGGTCCAACTCCCTTAACGTGGAGCCTGGGGCTCCTTCATCCGCAGCTAACAATAAGCGTGCACGCTGGGGCACTGACCTCACGCTTTTTGCTGCTCATTTCTCCCGACAGCTCTAATTTGTGTGTCATTTACTGACGAGGAACAAAAGTTCAGAGAGGTCAACTTCATACAGTTTGTTAATGGCAGCGCTGAGGCTTTAAAAATCAACTTCCTCCGACTTGGGATGAAATCCAAACTTCAGCGCGGCTGCCTGACTTGTACTTCCATCCCCTGGATTAACGCCTGTCCTCTAGTGGGTGCTCAGTGTGCATTTACTGAGTGGAAGCACGAAGGAACTAAGTGACTGCCTCCACCTCCCTCCGTCGGTCTGGTTCTCTTGCAGAGCCCGTGAGCTTTTGGAAATACAAGCTTAATGTCACAGGCTTACCCTCCAGGACCGCCTCCCCAGCTTCATCTTCTGAGCCTACCGTTTGATACTGAAGCAGCTATGTTGCATGTCCTCCACGCGGGGCGTCGGGGGCTGCAGTAGACACCTGGAGCTTATGCTCGCTGGCTGGCTGACGTCACCGTCCCGACTGCCACGGGGCACTTTTCTTTGCTTCTTCAGTTCAAGCCAAGAGCTTTGCATGGCCCTCCCTGCTTCACGCCAGGCAGGGGTGGGTAGAGAGCCCTTCTTCTCTTGGTCCTGCTCACATCCCATGGTTGGGTCAGATTGGGGCAAGTGTGTGTATAGTGATGGAGCTGTGCCAGAGCCAGAGTAGTGCATCACCTGGTACTTTGTGACAGTAACGGTGTCACTGCAGGACAGCCCAGTAAATTGAGAGATGAGTTGTTGGGAGCTAGGAATAGCGACTTTATTGGGAAAGCCAGCAGATGGAGAAGATGATTGACTCGTGTCCCAAAGAACCCTCTGACCTGAGGTAGAATTCAGGCTTCTTCATACTAAAAGAGCAGGAAGTGTGGCTGGCAGACTTCTTCATGCCGGAATCCCTTGTTCTTGCAGCTCTCCAGGTAGGTTTGTGGCAATATTCCCCTAAACCTCCAGCAAGACAAATGTTATTTTCTACTCTGCAACTCTTATCTCCTTATGAATAGAAAAGTGTTATCCTTTAAAGGGCAGAGCCCTGAGAAGGGGCTCTCCTGTATATTTCAGGCAATAGGCAACTTTCTTTCAGTGAATTAGCTTGTAGCAAAGGCAGTAGAATACAAAGGTTAAAGTCAAAGAAACACCCAGTGTGGCATCAGATTTGTTCTCCCCCGGGGGCAGTGACAGTGTCTTCTCTATTTGCTGACTGCCCTCTGCCAGGTCATTGGGCTACTGCTGGTCTGTGGCACTGCTCCTCTTCTGGAGTTTTACCTATGACAGTTTTTAAAAAGAAACCTGGGCGTTTGTTGTAGTTCTCTTCAATCTGCCGATGTAATAAATAAGCAGAACTCTTGTTTTTAAATGAATTGCCGTCAACTTGTGGTCAGCTATCTTCTGAAAAGAGTTTCTTGTTTCGCCTGATTGTTGGGTCAACTTAGGAGCGCCAGTGCAGTAAGCTGGAGTTGCTTCTGGTCAGTAAGAGCCGGCTTTTCCGTGGTAAACCAGTAAACCAGCTGCGAGGGTAAACTGGAGCTGTTATCACACCACCCCCTCCTCAGCCGGTTTCCCATCTCTTTGTCTTTTCTTGCCTTACCTTGCAGTTTACATAACAGCGTTTCAAAGGTAGATATCCTTAGGTAGAATTCAGTTTCTGCCTAGGACCAGGGCAGTCAAGAATTAGGTATATTAAAAAGATTCTCCTCAATTGCATTTCCTTTTATAGATAGTTTCATGCCTGCTGCTTCTGAAAACCTTCAGCAAGAGGGGCTGATTTAACTATGTAGAGTGGATTTAGCCTAGAGTTAAGTTTTCTCTTTGTTCTTAGCTGTTTATTCTGCTAAACTTTCACTGTCTCTGAAATTTCTCAAGGGCAAGTGTCAACTTTAAGGGCTGGAACTCTCTGGAGGGTGGAATGGACACGTGCTCTGGGTCCAGAGATCTGCTGCTCATCACTCAGGTCGGATTCCTGACCTGAGGGAAGTCACATAACTCCTGTGACTCCTGCATCTGCAAAAGGAGCCCTAGCCCCCGCTCACTGCTCACCGCTCACAGTGCAGAGAGCCAGCAGGTGCAGGGCTGGCTCTCTATCCTTTTCACCCAGACCCGGCTCCCTGCTTCCTGCTCTGCAGCCTGGTGCACTGTCTTCTTGCTTCTTGAGCACATTTGTGGTTGGAAAAGTCTACAGACTTTGATTTTTTTTTTTTAAAGAAAAAAGTAATCTGGGAGTGAAGCAAAAACAGTCATATTAAATACTTATTACAGGTTTGAAGTTACATTCCCCCCGCCCCCGCAAATAATGTAGCATATATAGATAACTACCTGCCTATGAACAGATTATGCTTGGCACATTAATAGAAAAAGGATTTAAATTGAGTAACAGATTTTTCTTCTTTTAAATCATGTACCAGATGGAGTTGCACATTATTGCACTCTGGAATCTGGCACCTTTGTGCCCCCAAATAAGTCTGGGCTGAGACAGGATGGGAAAGGTGGGGACCCAGCTTCAGAGGTGGCTGCTAGCCTTGCTAGGGGTATAGGAGGAGACGGGGCCAGGTCAGCCTTGGCATCCGGAGCCCAGGAGCAGGAGGCTTTGGGAGCAGCATTCTGGAAGACGAGGGTCTCCAATGTCCTGGCATCCTAGAGGGCCTTGTGAGTCAGCCCCAAGGCCCAGGTCTCCTGGTAGGGGTCCTGGCTGGCCCCTTTCCTTCTGTTAGATGTTCTCTTCCCCTCTGCCAGCAGGCCTCTAATTCAGGGGCCACAGCTCCTGCTCTGCCCCTTAGGATCCTTTCTTCTTCCCTCCCTCCCTCCCCTTTTTTCTTCCACTCAGATTCTCTGGTTCACCCAAATATTTGTGCCAAACTTTGTGCCAGGAACTGGGAATGCAAAGTCAGGTATGAGTCTCTCTGTCCTTTTGAGGCCCTCATGCTGTCCTGGCAATGGAAAACCAGCCCTTGCGGAGATGGCGCCAGATGCTAGGATGGATGTAAGCCCCAGGAATTGAAGGTTTCAGGCTGGGGGGAGGACAGTGCACCCAGGGATTCTGGGAGGGCTTCCTGAAAGCGGAGGCACCTGAGCTGGAACCTGCAGCGTGAGCAGAGGTCCCCTGACGGGGGATGGTGGTGCAAGGCACAGGTGTGACACACCCAAAGGTGTGTTCTGTGGGACTAGGTGAGGGCTGAGGCCGGGGGCAGCAGTGGGGGTATAGAGGTCTGTGGTGAAGAGTCTTTCAGACAGTAGGAAGCTGTTGGGACTTCATTATGAAGACTTCAAAGAACGAGGCTGAAGGGTCAGCTGGTTTGCCTTTCAGGAACTGCCTGGAGACAAGTTTTTTAAAGTATAATTTACATTCAGTGAAATGCACAGACCTTAAGCTTATGGTTTGACCACCTGTGTAACCCACACCCCTAATAACGTAAACGCTTTCATCAGCCCAGAAGGTTCTCTCTTGCACCTCTCCACCCAGTCCCTGTCTGTCACCCTCACTAGTCTGAGTTCTCTCATCAGAGATTTTAATTTTACCTCTTCTAGAACATCGTAGTTCTTTTGTATCTGGCTTTTTATCACTCAGCATAGAGATTTTGAGATCTGGTATTTGGTGTCTTTTTATTGCCTAATAATATTCCATTGTGTGGATGTGCCAGATTGTTTCTATGATAAACACCTAGATTTGTTTCCAGTTTTTGGCTGTTGTAAATAAAGCTGCCATGAACAGCCCTGTACAAGGTTTTTGTAGACATAGATTTGCATTCCTCTTGGGTGACGGAGTGGCTGGATTGTAGGGTAGAGGTGTATTTAACTTTTTAAGAAACTTCCAAGTAGGTTTCCGGAGGAGCTGCACCAGCAGTGAGAGAATTTCACTTGCTCTACATCATCACCAACATTTGGTGTCGCTGGTCTTTTACCTCTGATCTATTCTGGAGGCTGTACTGTGGCGTCTCTTCTAATTTGCATTTCCCTCGTAACCTGTGATGTTGAGTACTTTTGCTTGTGCTTTTTGGCCATATGTATATAATCTTTGGAGAATCTTTTGCCTTATTTGAATGCTGGCTTGCTTGTCTTTTTAATTGTTACGTTGTAGAGATCTATATAAAGTCTGGATGCAAGACCTTTGTCCTGTGTATGTGTTGTGACTATTTCCTCCCAGTTGCTGCATGCTTATTTATTTCCTTAATTTTATCTTTGATCAGCAGAAGTTTGTAATTTTACCAGATGATTACCATTATTTTTGCTTTTACAGGTAGTGCCTTTTGTGTTTTAGGAAATGTTCTCCTACTTTAAGGTCACAAAGATAGCCTCCTAGGTTTGCTCATTTTTTTCAGAGCGTTATACTTCTTGTTTTTATGGTCGGGTCTCTCATCCATCTCAAGTCATTTGTGTGTGGTGTGAGGTAGGGATCGGAATTCCCCCCCCCACCCCCCAAAGGTGGATGTTCAGGTTTTGCAGCCTCATTTGTTAAGAGAGACTTTTTAGCTTTTTTTTTAGGGCCACATGTGAGGCACATGGAAGTTCCCAGGCTAGAGGTCGAATCAGAGCTATAGCTGCCAGCCTACATCACAGCCACAGCAACATGGGATCTGAGCTGCATCTGCAGCCTACACCACAGCTCACAGCAATGCTTGATCCCCAACCCATCGAGAAAGGGAAGGGATTGAACTCTTATCCTCATGGATCCTGGTTGATTTTGTTTCCACTGTGCCACCACGGGGATGCCCTACTTTGGTCCTTTTGGTGAAAATTATGTGTGGGTCCATTTCTGAGCTCTCTTGGTCTGTTCCATTGATCTATTTGTTAATTCTTCGTCAGCACCATTCTAAATTACTATAGCTTTGTAGTAGTTTTTGAAGTTATAAAGACTATATAGGAGGACATTTTTGGGGGCAGAAGTGCAGGCAGGAGCAAGACCCATCCTGGTGCACCCCAAGGTTGACCCTCACCCCAGGGCAGTGGCTCTGGGCGTGAAGGTTAGGGGCATATTTAGGGAAATGCATTAGAGGAAAAAACCCATGGGAATGGTAATTAATTGAATTTTAACTTAGAGAACAGCCAGCCTTTGTCTGTTTGGCTGTAGGGAAAGAGCAGCAACGAACCTAACAGGCACGGGGTTGTGAATGTTTTCAGGCTTTATGCACATAGCCCTGGTCCATAATTCTCCATTCCCTCCTGCAGTGGTAAGGAGAAGGCCTTTGCATTCTGCTCCCTGCTTTTATTTTGGAGTTGGACTAGGAAGCTGGCACAGTGCTTGCCAGGTTGTTGGAAGCACCTCCGAAAGACCTTTCATGGGGACTGAGGCCCCTCCCTCAAGGTCATCTTTGAAGAGTGCCCTGGAGCAGAGGTCCCTCCTGCTTCAGGAGGGCCACATGGCAGCCTTACCCACTCATCACTAATATTCTTTCTCGTGATGACAGTTTCCATGGACCCCACTCCCTCTTTGTCCCTGCTGTGAGGTGCCCTACAGCCGTCATTCCCTGAGAGTGTCACTGTAATTCTGACTTGGGGTCCTGTTGCCTTTCTTAGAGATTTATAGCAGCATTCCATACTTGGGGATTTTATCAAGTGCATGTGGGCTGGGTGGGGAGTGACAGAAGGTCCCTGGGCTTCGGGAGAGTTCTGGGAGCCCTGAACACTAGGCTTGACTCAACTCTTTTCATGTCATTCTCTCCCCTTCTCCCTCCTCTTTTCAATTTTTAGAAGAAAGCAAAATCATCAGAAAAAACATCCTTGGAGTTCCCTTGTGGCACAATTGGTTAAGGATCTGGCATTATCACTAGAGTGGTTTGGGCCACTATTGTGGCATGGGTTTGACCCCTGGCCCAGGAACTTTCACACGCCACAGGCGCAGCCAAAGGAAAGAGGAAAGATGTTCTTTTTGAATTTTCTTGAGTCTTCGCCTCTAGTTGGAGATGCCCAGGTGTGGGGCATGGGTCAGGAGTAGGGCTTTGGTGGCAGGAACTGAGCAGAAGGGGTGGAAGAACATCAGGCGGGCAGGATTCACTGCTGGGATTCAGTGACTGCTGCCTGCCTGTCCAGGCACACGGTCCAAGGTAAAAGGGTCATTAGGAGGACACTGCCCTTGACCGCTGGAGGCCCTCAGGAGGCTGGTCCGTTAGAAGGGAAAAGGGTCTGTGAGGTTTGGCATGATGATTCCATTGACCTTTGGAGGTTCCAGCCAGAGTGGCTCAAGGAAGGAGAGAGGTTTGTGTAGAACTTGATGTTTGGAATCTTGGATGTAAGGAACACAGAGCATCCTTTGCCATTACTGTTATTTTGAACAAGAATCCCTTTGCAAGCCATCTCCAGTGTCGGAGGGTCCCACCTGTCCTGCTCTCTGAGTTGTCCCTCTCAAGCTTGCTCTCTCCGTCTCGTCCGCGTGACTTTCTTCTGATTGGCTGGTGGGGTTTCATTAGCTTTCTGGTTCCATCTGGTCTGGGGTCTGTGAGTCTGTGGTCCCCACCTCGGTGGGGAGAGTGTTAGTTTCTGCAGAACAAGTCAAAGATATGAGTCAAATTGTTATATATATCCCTTGAGGAGGAATTTGGATTTTGTTTTATGCCTGAACTATTATTTTTTGGACTGCTTTTCCTTTGCTTCTGCATTCCTGATTAGCAGCTGCTTGGGTCTGCTCTTTGAACTCTGGGAAGGTCTAGGAGACAGTAGCCTTTTTCTACAAATGAGAAACTGGGGACCTGGAGGGGCTCCTATACTCGGGGGCCCCCCACAGGGTCCTGCTTGATCTCATTTGGTGCAAACCCAACTTCCAGAGTGACTTGAGTTTGCTCTTCCCCTCCCCGCATTTCAGCGCAGTCACAGTTACTCATTTAAACCACAGTGGTTTCATTCATTTGTTTGTTTGCATTTCATTTTAGGGATTCTTCTCATACTATTTCTTTTTCTTTTTTTTTTTAAGTTTGTGAACTTTGGGGGTGAGTATTTCTTGTTTTGTTTTGATTTTTTTTTTTTCCTTCGTGGCTGTGCCTGCAGCATGTGACCTGAGCCACAGCAGTGATGATGCTGGATCCTTAACCCACTGTGCCACCAGGGAACTCCAGGGTGAGTATTTCTTGTGTTTCAGAGAGAGGTCTGAATTTCGCTGCTTTTTAGTGGGGACCTACACACAGATGTGACCCAGGGGTGTGTTTCCAGGAAGGAGCGGTGGTCCAGGGGAGGAGGTGGAGTAGAGTGGGACTTCCTTGATGATGGGGGGGTGGGTGCCCCGATATTTTCTGGACTGTTACCCTTCATTGAGCATTTCTCCCAGGCCCTTTGTCTGGTCTGGTTTCTCTTCCTTATAACCACCAGTCCTGATGCTGTGCTTATTCTCATTTTACAAACAGAAGTCAGAGGTTCTGGGGGGCGTTGGCTGGCGGCTCTGCCACTCTGAGCTGCTCTTCCTTCCCCAGCCCTCGGTCTTAATGTCATGCTAGGAAGCAGGAGGTGAATGCCTTGGTTAACAGCATTCTCAGGAGACCTTAGGTGAATATTCTGGAAGTGTTCTAGTCCTGTTCGTGACAAAGGAAACAGCATTTCTTTGTTTAGAAGTAAGTAGGTTTGTTAACCTTAAATATTGATCTCTCTAAGCTTTTAACTGTATTTTGAATGAAATGATAGTGATGTTTTTGGAATTTACAGTCTTTTAGGACAGAGAGGGATTAAACGAATAAATAAACACACAATCAGACACATGGTTGGAAGCTGGTAATTGCTTCTAAGCAACGGTGGGGGTGGACAAGAGAAAGAAATGGAGACCTACTTTATATTCCAGGGATTTAAGAAGAGTCTCTCTGAGAGAGTGAGGGAGGAGCTGAGACTGGAAGGATGAGGTTTTGGATTTTAAAAAAAGTTTGACAATCAGAAAGCAGGCACTCACCAGCCCTCTCCACTTTGTAGAATTTCCAGCATCTCAGAACTAGTTCCCAGAGGCTGGAGTTCTCCTTTGCCCTTCATCGCCCCCTAGGGGACATGCATAGAAAGGACCTGCTGTGGTAGTTTAGGAGAAACCTGTGTCTGGAGAGGTGGTGTCCGCAAGCCAGGACTGGCCTGGCCACGGTGTGGACGCTGTCCCAGCAGCGGGACCTGTCAGGCATGGCAGAAGGACCGGAATGCTGGACCTGTAGGGGAGGGGACCCAAGGCTACCAGGTAGCCTGGTTGGGTGCAGGGGCAGGGGCTGGCCTTGCCAGGGTCACCCCGAGGCTGCATAGCCGCCTGACCTTCTAAAGATCCCTCACCTGTAAACAGAATGGTAGCTGCTCAGACCCGGGGAGGGGCAGGGAGGGCACTGGCTGGGGGCCTGGATGCTCCATCTCTTCCAAGGCAAGAGTCTATGAAACTGGGCCTCAGGTAAAGCCACAGTCACTTTAAATTGTTTTCCTGAATAAAATGGATTATTTATGTTCCTGGAGGGAAGGTCTTTGTCTTACTCATTTCTAAATGTGCTTAGCACACCTAGTATGTGGTATATACCAGACGTTCCTGAAATGTTGAACTGTGAGACTAAGTTAAAAATTACTTTTTTTCCCCTAGTAAAAACTGCATAGCCCAGGTATGTGGAGCATACACCTAATATTTACTTTATAGCTTAGTTGCCAGGATGAATGGACCAGATCATTCTTGTAGGCTGAAGTTCAGTGGCCGGAGGGTCTGGAAAATTCTCTTTTCCCTGTGGCTCTTGTTGCTTAAATTTTAAGCTCTCTTTTGGAATTTAAACAAACCTTAGACACATCCGAATATTAGAGGTCAGTTATTTCTTCTTGAATTAGTTTTTTAAGTTCAGAATACATTGTAACTGAGTCCAGTTGCAGGCTTTCATGGTAAGTAAAGCAGGTGTTTAAAATTTGAAGTTGAATTTGCAGGTTTCCCACATCTGCCTTCAGTTCTTGCCCAGGCTGTTTTTTTATTTTATTTTATATTATTTTATTGTATTAATTCTTTTAGTTTTTAATTTTTAATTTTTCATTTCTTTACTGCTACACCTGCAGCATATGGAAGTTCCCGGGCTACGGGTAGAATTGGAGCTGCAGCTGCCACCATACACCACAGCCACGACAACACACCAGATCCAAGCCGCATCTACGACCTATACCACAGCTCATGGCAGTGCTGGATCCTTAACTCACTGAGTGGGCCGGGGACTGAGCCTGCATCCTCACGGATACTAGTCGGGTTCCTTACCCCTGAGCCACAGCGGGAACTCCGAGGCTGTTATTGTAGTTTATCTCCTCTGATTATGACCCCAGGAACCCAGAGCAGACAGCCAGCCTCTGAAGCTTGTGACGGTAATACATGAAGATGCCTCTGTCTTTTGCTTCGTTTTGATAGTGTGGACAGGAACTCTGGCTGGCAGGGTCCACGCTTCATCTTCATGTTCTTAACTCTGTGGGTCTCCAAGATTTTGGGGTGCTGGAGATTTGGGGTGGTGGAGGCCCACTCTTGTCCCACTGGCTGTCAGGGAGTGGGGCCTGCGTGTCGCATTTCTCTGATCTGCAGTGAAAAAATTGCCAGGTGTCCTGGAAATACTGTGACTCCTGGATCCGTGTCTGGTCAGCACTGTGATGTGCTCTGAGTGGAAAATACACGTCAGATTTTGAAGACCTAGTACAACAACAACAATAAAAATTTCTCATCAATCTTTTAAAAATAAACTGCATGTCAGAGACCTACTATATAGCACAGGGAACTATACTCAGTATTTTATGATAACACACGAGGGAAGAGAATCTGAAACAGAATAGGTAAGTATTTACATGTGTATAACGAACCACTGGGTACTGACTCTGCTAATGTTGTAAAGCAACTGTATCAATGAAAGTGGATTACACGTGAAAGAATAATGTTTTGGACACACTGGGTTAATGAGATGTATTATTAAAATTAATTATGCTTGTTTCTTTTCATTTTAATGTGGCCGCCAGAAAATTTGAGATCACCCGAGCGGCCCTCTTTCTGTAGGACAGAACTGTCCCTTCTGGAACGTCTGTGTCTGTGTCTCCATGAGGCAGCGTCCCACGGGCAGGGACCGGCCTGCCTCCTGTAGGAATGGTGCCGAGCCCCTTCCACCTGCCTGCTTGGTTTACAGGCCCGTTTTACCTGTTCTTCCCGGGTATTGGGTCCTGGGTAGCAATGCAAAGTCCTTTCCCCAGCATTTCCTCCGCAAGCTGACCCCCTGCCCCCACCACCCTGATGAGCCCAGCAGGGTGGCAGCAGCTGGGTCTCCAGCCCAGGACCCAGGGATCAGGAAGGGAACGGCTCCTCCAGTCGTGCAGAAGGGCACCCAGAGCTGCTGTCCCCAGGCCCTGTGCTGAAGCTGGTTCGAGGCAGCCCTTTGCCTTCGGAAATGGGACTGGGTGGGTTTGCCACACAAAGGAACCAAAATAAACTGAAACAACAACACACAGAAACTGGAAACTCAGGGGAGTTCCCTGGTGGTCTAGTGGTTAGGACTGTTAGGTTCACTGCTGCGGCCCCGTTCAGTCTCTGGTCTGGGAACTGAGCTCCCACATCAAGCCACTGCATGCTCCGGCCAGATAAATAAATGAATGAATAAACAAATAATTAAATGCTGGAAACTCAGAGGCCTGGCAGCGGTGCCATGAGCATTGCTGTTCCCCTCAGATACATCGTAAAATGAGAGGGAGGGACTTCCCCTTGTGGTTGAGCAGTAATGAATCTGTCTAGAATCCGTGAGGATGCAGGTTCAATCCCCGGCCTTGCTTAGTGGGTTAAGGATCTGGCAACACTGCAAGCGGTGGGGTAGGTTGCAGACGCTGCTGGAACTGGTGTTGCTGTGGCTGTGGCGTAGGCTGGCAGCTGTAGCTCTGATTCTACCCCTAGCTTGGGAACTTCCATATGCCCTGGGTGCGGCCCTAAAAAGCAGGGGGGAAAAAAAAAGGCAAAAAACAAAAATGAGAGGAATTTGCACGTTTTGTGTTTCCCATGGCGGGAGGGCTCTGGGCCCCCTCTGTGGTCTGCACGAGGGGGGCTGATGTCCCTGCAGGGCGTTGGCCACATCCTCAGAGCTTCCCCCTATTTGCTGGGGCAAGGATGGTGCAGCTGCTTAGAGAACTGGGTGAGGGCTGTGGTTCCTGTTGACATAAAATTTGTGGTGCTTTCTTCAGCTCTGACGTTAAGTGTGAGTAGACTATTGCCCAGGGCTCTCACTCTGAGAGAGCTTGAAAATAACTTAAAAAAGTTACGCCACGTTTCAACATGGGAGAAATGTGTATGCATGAAACTATAATGCAGCTGTTGGCCCAGCCTTAATTATAGCTGGTACCAAGCGTTTCTCATTTCATTTTGTTAATGCAGTTTCAACAAAGGAGCACCCGTGGGATTTCTCCTTTGCATGTAACAGAAACGTTAACTTTGTGAGCTAAAGAAGTTGGCATGCTCATCAGCATTTCATGAGATGCATGATAGTAATACCAAAGTTAGGGTGTGTGTTTATTGGCATTTCAGCCCACTGAAGCTCTGAGCTGGGAGGGCGCCTTGGAGATTATCCGGGGACGGGTGGGAGGGCAGGTGCATATCGAGCCTGGCCAGGCCAGAGGGGAGTGGGGCTCTGTCTGGGGCTGTCCCCACACCCTGGCTTCCGTCCAGGCGGCTCTGTCCATCTCTCTGTAAGGGAGCCTCTGGGTGAGGCTTGCAGGCCAGGTTCCACTTTAAAACATTCAAGGTCACTGCTAATGGGGTCTAGTGAGGCTCAGAGGCTTACACAGACTCCATCACATTGGGCGGGTGGGAGCAGGGGCTGGGGGACCCAGCTCCTGGCTGAGACGACTGCCCTTCCTACCATGTCAGAAGTGTCAGTCCCCAGCTAGGGATGTCCTGCAGTCCTTTTGCAGCACCAGCAGACCCCCCAGGCAGATGGGGAAACAGGCTCAGGAGGCCACCACACATGCCAGGGCTGCACGGCTCCTGGGGCAGAGGTGGGTTCATGTTTAGGTCTGGGCTTCTCACCTTACTTTGTCATCTGATTTTTTAAATTGATTTTTTATGTTTTGCCCTCACCTGTGGCATGTGGAAGTTCCTGGGCCAGGAATCGAACCAGAGCCGCAGCAATGCCAATGCCAAATTCTTAACCCCTAGGCCACCAGGAAACTCCGTACTTTGTTGTTTTAAAATGAGAGATTCCCCTCTATCTTTTCCTTTAAAATTTGCTGTTGAGAAACATGATGTACAGCACACATGTAGAAAAGTGTTTCGAAGTGATGAACAGATCTGTGGATGTTCACAGACTGAATTCACTGTGAGACCAAGCCGAACACATGCAGAAGCCCCAGACCCAAGGAGAACCTGTCCTGACTCTGCCGAGAAGTGGGGCCCCTTTTGTACTCTGTGCGAATGGAGCACTGAATTAAACTTCTTTGACTCAGCTCCACTTTGTTAGCATAAAAATGTGGCTGTGAATGGGGAAGCACCATAAGGTTTGGAGATAACTTCTATATGGGTTGAGAATTGGCTGGGCAGTGGCTGGTGGTGACTAGGACAGAGAATCTGGGGTTGGCGTTGGGTCTGCCTCACCTGCCGGGTCGTCCAGGACTTGCTGCCAGTACAGACCCAAGCCCTGCTGGGGAAGCAGCAACAGCAAGTGGTGACTGCATGTAGGATGGGCTTGGGGCCTGGGCTGTGCTTCTGCTTTGTGCTTACCTGCCGAGTGACATTGCATCCCCTCCTTGGGCTCAGTTTACTTGATTTGAAGTGAGGACAGCAGTCCCTCCCTCACTGGATTAATGTGAATATTAAGTGGGTGGTGAGCAAAGCATGGCCTCCAGCAGAGGTAGGAATCAGGGAATATTAGCCACATTTTCATTCGGGTCTCTGCTCAGTCTTGGGAATGGCTTCATCCTTCGGACGGAAGGTGTAGTGCTCAGACTGGCCACCAGAGGGTGCTCCTGGCACATGTATGGTGCCTGCTTGAGCGAAGGCCCTGGGTTTACTGTGTGTTGGTAACCTATGTTTCCCTCCCCCGCCCCCCCCCCAAAGCTGATGCCTTATATGTAGTGATTCTCTGTTCCCTAGTTCTAGACCTGCTGTCGAGCCGTGTGGGGGCGTACTTATTAGGTGTGCGGTCTGGGTGGGTTGGTGGCACTTTGATTTTCCAGCTTAGCCCTCCCTGCATTGAGTTGCTGTCTTAAATTCTAACACACAAGAGTGAGGGTCCCTTTTTGGTATAGCTACTCGTAGTTGTCATCAATCTTTTGAAATGTCTCTGTAGCCCCGATGCTTGGTCTAGGGTGGGGCCCAAAGCCGGCTTTGTTCTTCCGGGGCTCTGCTGCGTTATTACAGGAAATGACACTACCTCCTGGAACAGTGCTGGCCCCCAGGGGGGCGGGCAGTTACGGAGATCCACTTGGGAGGTCTTGGTCAAGTTTTGACTGTGTGTTATCTGACCGGGGCTCCTTAGTGTCCCGCTGACTGCTCTGAGTCCTAGCTCTCTCCTCAGTACCTGGGGATGATGACGGTGATGGTGGAGGTGGTGGTGGTGGTGGTGGAGGTGATGATGGGGATGATGACAGAGGTGACGGTGGTGATGGTGGTATTGACAGAGGGATGGTGGTGTAGATGATGAGGAAGGTGATGCTGGCGATGGTGGAGGTGATGGTGATAGGGGAATGGTGATGGAGGTGATGTGATGGTGGTGATGGTGATGGCGATGGAGGGATGGCAGTGGAGGTGATGGTGGTGGTGATGCTGGCGATGGTGGAGGTGATGGTGATAGGGAATGGTGATGGAGGTGATGTGATGGTGGTGATGGTGATGGAGGGATGGTGGTGGAGGTGATGGTGGAGGTGATGGTGATAGGGGAATGGTGATGGAGGTGATGGTGGTGGTGACAGTAGTAGGTACCATCTACTTGGCCATTTCCCAGGACAGCAGGGCGGATCAGGTGGGGTCACTGGCCTGCAGGCCTGTGGACACAAAGTGGGTGGTCTAATGTAACTCTGAAACTGGGGTGGGTGGGGAGGCTGGGGGGTGCCATTTTGGCCATGAAGTCTTCGTCCCCCCGCTTCCCCTGCCACGGCTGACACGTAGGATCTCTCCCAGAACACCCAGCTCTAGGAGCTCTTGTACCTCTTCCTGCTGGGCTTCCCCTAATCCTGGGCCTCCTGTGCACTGGGCCCTGTGCATCTGGGCTGGGCAGGTGCTCACCTGGCCCACGCTTTCAAAGCTCTGCAATCTGGCACTTTGAGGCTTGGCTGTCCATCCCTACCAGGTATCTTGTTGCAGTGAATGTAGCTCTTGAATCAAGAATGCCTTTTTTGGAGTTCCCCTTGTGGCCCACTGGAAACAAATCCATCTAGTATCCGTGAGGATGAGGGTTCGATCCCTGGCCTTACTCAGTGGGTTAAGGATCTGTGTTGCCGTGAGCTGTGCTGTATGTCGCAGATGCAGCTCGGAGCCTGCGTTGCTGTGACTGTGGTCTAGGCCGGCAGCTGTATCTCCCATTCGACCCTTAGCCTGGGAACCTCCATACAACCACAGATGCGGCCCTAAAAAAAAAGGCAAAAAAAGAAAAAAAGAATGCTTTTTCCTCATCAGTTCCAAATTAAATCTATCTGGCTTCTGGTTAAACCACTTTCTTTTCTGTTTTCTCTTTGTCATCTGAACACTGTGCACTTTCAGTGTCACTCTGACCTATCCTTATGAGAGACCCACAGGGACAGGCAGAGGACATGATGTCCCACCCACCTGCAGTCACCCAGTCCAGTGGCTGATAATGCTTCTGAGAGAAATACCAGGACACCATCAGCCCTGGGAAACATCTGTCCTGTGACCAGGGTTCGCGTCTCTGCCGAGCACCCACAGCTGTGGCCCCGCTGTCCTTCCTTGCCTGGTGTTTGGCCCAGAGCCCATCAGGCTGTGCGGGGCTCAGGCTGTTTGGGGATCAGTAGGAGATCTTACTTACTGTGCCTTTATTTCTAATGTCAATATACCATTTCAAATTTAATTTTTTTCTTGGATGACCCATGTAAGCATCATTGCGGAAGATGTGAAAAATCCAGAGCCTATGAAACTGAAAATGAGTGGCATTCAGGAGCTGCCTCCCCGGAGCCAGGCACTTTGCTGGGTGTTGGGGAGTCAGAGGGGTGGGGAAAGGTGTGGCCCTCACGCTGTCTCTGTCTCTCTGTTTCTGCAGACCAGTCTCCATGCCCCCTCTGCTTAACGGTGGCCTAGTCACCCAGGTGGAAGACCTTTTCTCCCAAGTTGCAAGTTGGCAGCCCTCGGGCACATCCAACCTGCAGACTTGATTTCTTTGTCCTGCGTGTTTTTCTTTTCCCAGAAAAATCTCATTTAGCTGCTAGCATCTGAAACCCAGAGATTGGAGTTCCCATCATGGCACAGTGGAAATGAATCCCAACTAGGAACCATGAGGACACAGGTTCGATCCCTGGCCTTGCTCAGTGGGTTAAGGATCTGGTGTTGCTGTGAGCTGTGGTGTAGGTGGCAGACACAGCTCGGATCCTGCGTTGCTATGGCTATGGTGTAGGCCAGTGGCCACAGCTTCAATTAGACCCCTAGCCTGGGAACCTCTATAGGCCTCTGGTGTGGCCCTAAAAAGACAAAAGATAAATAAAAAAATAAATAAGAAAAAATAAAAACCCGGAGATTGGAATTCCTGCTGTGGCGCATGGGTTAAAAATCCAACTGCAGTGGCTTGGGTCTCTGCGGAGATGCAGGTTCGATCCTGGCCGGTCAGCAGCGAGTTAAAGGATCTGGGCATTGCCACAGCTGTGGCTTAGGTCACAGTCTTGGCTGGGGTTCAGTCCCTGCCCCAGGCACTTCTGCATGGGCGGGAAAAGAAAAAAAGGATACACATAAAATCCAGAGATTTCAAATACAGATTCAGCTTCTTGGAATTTCCCAGGGGGTGGGCTTCCTGTGTGGTTACCCCTCCTCCCCCCCATTGGGCCTCCTGCTGTGGGGCCCGGTGCCCTTGCCTTTCCTGGGCGAGCTTCCTTGGGGGGGTGGTTCTGAGGACCCGGAGTTGTCACCTGCCTCCCTACCTTGAATTTGTCCTCCCCTCTGCACTCAAGGCTCCCGGGGGTTAAGGCTCTCCTCTGCTCCCTCCCCCGACTGGCTGGCCTGCCTCTGCCCCCTGCCTGCCTCCCTCCCTGGTGCCTCCGCCACAGGATTCCTGCGTTCTCCCCGTGCTCTCTGGTGGCACGTGCATACAACCTGTGTTTCTGCCTGATTTTTAAATTCCTTGTGAATTGCCCAAGTGGCTTTGGAAGCATATAGGCCTGAATTTGATCCTCTCAGGCAAAGTATAGCTTCTTCCTCTACAACATGGGATAATAATAATATCTTCATGACTGACTTATTGGGGCCACCGTGTACAGCTGTGCAGGTCGCACACTGCACAAGGGTACCATGTCTAAAGAGATCATCACTCATCATAGATTTGTATATTCATTATGACAGTGTTCTGCACATGGTAGTAGAGTATCTAGTTCCAGCAGAGTGAGCACATTGTGAGCAGTTTTTGACAGGGGGAGCTAGTGTCTTAAGAAAAGGGTGCTTTTTCCCCTCTTGCAGAGGTGCCTTGTGGGCGGGCAGCCACCCAGCTTGTCAGGATTAGATGTGGTGAGGGATATACGAGCGCCTGGTCCTCAGGGAGTGTCTGTCTTCTTCCCTCTGTTGAAAGCAGGGTTTGAGCTACTATCACAGAAGTGAGGCCAGAGGTGGGGCCCCAGCCCAAGTGTGTGTGTTGGGGGCACTGGTTTGGGAAATGGGGTCTTACAAGGAAAGAGCAGGGGCTGGGAGTCCAGCCTCCCCTGTACTTAGCCCGAGCTGCGTCTCCATCAGAATCTGGAAATCTTCCTGAGTTTCACTTGATTCCAAGACTCGCATTTTACCATCCCTAAATGAGGAGGTGTCTCGCAAGTGGTACTATTAGAAACCCGTGTGTCTTAGTCTTTTTTGGTCACATTTTAATCTTTTTTAGTGTTGTTTATGTAAAGTATCAGTGTCCTAGAGTAGCTGTTGTCTTAGATTTGAGGGGATACAGTAATGACACCTCTTTCACAGGATCCTTGTGAAGATGAAGCATGCCTGGCATGAGCCTTGGGTGGTGCCAGCTCGTACCGAGGGCTTAACGGACTGAGGCTTCCTTTTCTTCTGCCTCTTCCTCCTGGACCCTTTGTTTTGGTTACAGGAAATTTTCAGCAGTGGTGATATATGGCATATCCACAGCTGGTTAAAAGTGCTGCAAAATAAACTAAGCGGAAGGCAAATGTTTTATCCAAGCCCCAGCCTTTTATCCTGAAAATAAAGGGGAAAAAGTGTTTTCCATTGTACTAAGCTACACAGTGTGAGAGTTTATTCGTTACCTTGGATGTGACAGCAGTCTGGCTGTATGTTGCTGAAATATTTCCACTCCTACTGGGAGGCTGCCAGCACTTATGAATTTAATAACTTAAGGGCAGGTGAAAAACAAGAAAACAAAAAATCTAACTCTGAAAGAATCTGCCATCCTGCTCATCTCCTAAGGTCAGCAGTTTAATAGGATCTTGATTTTGGCTGTTGAACTCTCTAATCAATCCAAGTAAAAGTTGAAAAGCAGAGAAGGATGATTTATACTAATCAACAAGAGGAAGGCAGAGGGTTTTTTACACTATAGCTTTAATTTTTTATTTACTATTATTTTTTTTTTAGGGCAGCACCCTGGGCACATGGAGGTTCCCAGGCTAGGGGTTGAGTTGGAGCCGTAGCTGCTGGCCTACACCACAGCCACAGCAGCACGGGATCTGAGCCTCATCTTTGACCTACACTACAGCTCACGGCAATGTTGGATCCTTAACCCACTGAGCGAGGTCAGGGATCGAACCTGTGTCCTCATGGATCCTAGTCAGGTTCGTTAACCACTGAGCCACAATGGGAACTCCTACTCTGGCTTTTAATTAGAGAAACTTGATGGTCTGGTCGTGAGCATTTTGTCTTCTTGTGGTCATGGGTAAGTGGCTAAGGGTGTTTCTCATCACCAGTTCATCTAACACTTACTGATACCACCTGCTGTGCCCCTGGTGGCGTGTTAAGATGAGGATGGGTGACACTGGGGTGGGTGGGGCTCTGGGGGCAGGTAATGCATGCAGGTGCTAAGGAAGGTGCTGGGCAAAGATGTGGGTGCAGAGCCAGCCCTGAGAGCCCACAGAGGCCTGCCACCCCATGGAGGTGGCACAGGGACCAGACCGAGCCCTGGCTCTCCCTCCGTGATCCGTCTCACTCCTCCCCGTGAGATGTATACCTCACAAGGTGTTTGATTTTGGACAAGGTCATGCATGTGCCAAGCACTGTACCTGCTTCTTCTCAAATGGAGTGCCCTTTCCAGAGAATACACACTGGTAGCTGTTGGTTTGTTTTGTTTGCTAGAGTGTTTGTTTTAACTTCGTATTTGAAATAATAATAGGTTCATGGGGACTTTGAAAGAGCATGCAGAGAGCTCTTATATTGCCTTACCTGGTTCACTGCAATGGTTACATTCTTTGGGCGGGGGGAGGGGCGCGGGGGGGGGGGATAAAAAATATGTTTAACTTAAAACTGACCCTTTTGACCATTTTTAGGTGTAGAGTTTAGGGCATAAGGACGTTCACGTTGTCATGAAGCCCTCGCCGCCATTCACCTCCAGCACTTTTTCATCCCCCCACCCAGTGGTTACGCCGTGCGTGACTGCTGTGCGGTGTCAAAGCCAGCGAAGGAATGCTGGTGCCGGGCGTGTGGTTCTGATCCGCTTTTACCACGTGTGTGGGTTTCTGGAGCCACCCCTGTAGTCAAGGTGCAGGACTGTTTGTTGACATTTTACCAGTTTCAGTGAAGTGTAATTGTTTCGTTTTTTGCGTTTTAGGCCTGCACCCGTAGCATATGGAGGTTCCCAGGCTAGGGGTCGAATTGGAGCTACAGCTGCCAGCCTACACACAGCCACAGCAACACCGGATCCTTAACCCACTGAGCGAGGCCAGGAATCAAACCTGCGACCTCGCGAATACTAGTCAGGTTCGTTACCACTGAGCCACGATGGGAATTCCCTGAGTAAAGCGTAGAAACCTCATGTCCCCCGTTATTTATAATTATCTTAACAGTTTCTTCTGCAGACGTCAAGAACCATGTCAGACAGAGTTATGCCTTTTGCTTAATGGTTGAATATAATTTAGGAAATTAACAGGAAAAGGGACATCTGAGCTATTTGGCCATGTTTTTACCCTTCCCTTTGCCCACATCCCCTTTCTCGATGTCCCAGGATTCATTTTTTTAGTGCTTTTCTTCCGTTCGGAGCACTTCCTCGGCCATCTTCTGGGTTGGGTCTCCTCGCAACAAGTTCTCTTTCTTCCTCTGGGGGTGCTGGTTTCCCCTTCATTTCTAAAGGATGTTTTTGCTTAGTGTAGAATTATGGGTGGACTGTTCTGTCCTTTCTGTACTTGAAAGAGCTGTGCTGCTTCCCTCTGGGCTCCATGTGTCTGATGAGAAGTCTGCTGTCCCTTGAAGAGTTTTTTATTTTTCTCACAGGAAATTTTCTTGCTAATTTCAGACTTTCTCTCTATTTTCAGTTTTCAGAAGTTTTGTTATAATGTGTCTTGGCATAGATCTTTTTGGATTTACTCTGGAGTTTGCTTTTATTTTTGCTTTTTAGGGCCACACCCATGGCGTATGGAGGTTCCCAAGCTAGGGGTTGAATCAGAGCTGCCAGCCTACACCACAGCCACAGCTACACCAGATCTGAACCTCGTCTGCAGCCTGCGCCACAGCTCGTGGCAACACCGGATCCTTAACCCACTGAGCAAGGCCAGGGTTTGAACCCGCATTGTCATGGATCCTAGTTGGGTTCGTTAACCACTGAGCCACAAAGGGAACTCCCTGCTAATTTTCTTGACTGTGTGGGTTTGTGTCTTTTGCTAAACTTGGGAAATCTTCAGCCACTATTTATTTCAATAGTTTTCTACATCTCTCTCCTTTCCTGGGATTCTGCTGACACGAATATTAGATTTTTTGTTATAGTCCCACAGGTCCCTCAATCTCTGTTTGTTCTTTTTCAGTCTATTTTCTGTTATTCAGATTGTATATTTTTATTGTTTCATCTTCACAGTCACCGATCGTTCTGGCAGAGGTGGGCAGGAGCTGCAGTGCTGTCTGCAGGGTTTGGCTGTTGCACAAAAGTTATTGTCTAAAGGGTTTCTGTCTAGCAAGGCTGCCCTTTCCTGTCCGTTGGCCAGTAAGAGCAGGCTATGTTGGAGCTGTTTTTGCCTATGTCTGTTGGTATTTCTACGTCCAGGTTCTAGGAGGCGAAAGCAAGCCCTGGACCCTCACTGTCTTGTTCCCCGGGTTGCAGGGTGTTAGCTGCTCTGCTGCCTTCTTTCTGATTTTCAGTTTTAGGTTTCTGTTATCTGTGATGTCTGGGTTTTGAGTCGTACTTAGTGGGATGAATTGGGAAAAACACAGCTACTCCATCTTTCTGCACCTTTTTGCCATCGTATGTATTTTTAGAGACTTTAGCTTTTTAGAGACGTTTTAGGTTTTCAGAGGAAGGTGCACAGATCCCCTGTCCTTGCTGCCTACACGTGTGCACAGCCTCCTTCACCATCACCATCCCCGCCGGGTGGTACCCTGGTGCCGATGGAAAGCGTCATCGCCCACAGCCCGCGGTTCCAGCAGGGCTTCCTCCTGCTCTTGTCTGTTCTGCGGCTTTGGGTACATATGTAAGGATGCGTATCCATTGTTATGGTATCATCTAGAGCATTTTCACTACCCTCAAAATGCTGCGTGCTCTGCCCGCTCAGCCCCCAGTCCCACCCCAAGCATGGCCACCTTTTTACTGTCTTTTTCCTTACTTCTGGAGATCTTTTTACTAAATCCATGGCTGCGCCCTTTCCAGAATGTCGTGTCGTTGGAATCATACCATGTACGACCTTTCAGACTGGCTTCTTCCACTTAGTAATTGCATTTATGGTTTCTCTGTGTCTTCTCAGAGCCTGATAGCTCCTTTCCTTTCCTTTTGTTTTTGATTGAAGTATAGTTGTTGTACAATATATAAGTTTTAGGTGTGCAGTGTAGTGATTCACAATTTTTAGAGATTGTACTTCATTTATAGTTATTATAAAATACTGGCTTTATTTCCCATGTTGTGCAATATATCCTTGTGCCTTTGTTTATTTATTTATTGGCTGCGCCTGCACCATGTGGAAGTTCCCAGGCTAGGGATGGAAGCTGAGCCACAGCAGCATCCTGGGGCACAGCAGTGACAATGCCAAGTCCTTAACCATAGGCCACCAGGGAACTCCCTGGCTTATTCTATACTTGATAGTTGGCACCCCTGTCTTGCCCCTCTCTCCTTCCCAAGAGTTTATTTCTTTTTAGCGCCGAATAATATTCAATTGTCTGGACGGACCCCAGTTGATTTATTTATTTACCCCTGAAGGACATCTTGGTTGCTTCCAAGTTTTGGCGGTTAAGATAAAGCTGCTAGGAACATTTATTTGCAAGTTTTTGTGTGGACATACACTTTCTTTTTCTTTTCCTTTTTCCCAAAATTGTCAGCCCTCCTTCTGCATCCTGGTCTCTGGTTGTCCGGACCTGGCCTTGGGTAGACCAGCTGGCCCGAACATAGAGAAACCCCTCCCTTGGTGCCTTGAAGGAGGGCGTGTGGGCGTTGGAACCCTCCCCAGGACTCTCTGATGCCTGTTTCCAGGGAGTCTGACCTGCCGTGTCTGTGTCATGCTTGCGTCTTTAAACCAAGACTGCATCATTTTGTCCTGCCCACCCCCTGCCCTTTCTACTGTGAGTGAGTGAATCAACCATGGGCCCACCTGTATGCAGCCAGGCAGAGGCTGGGACCCCGAGCCCCTGCCGCCCAGTCCTGGCTGTCCCCACGAGACCGCTCAGATGGCAAGGCCATTTCTGACATTGCTTCTATTAGGAAACTTTTTCTTTTTTTTGGGCTTTTTTGGCTTTTTTGGCTTTTTGGCTTTTTGCTATTTCTTTGGGCCGCTCCCGCGGCATATGGAGGTTCCCAGGCTAGGGGTCCAATCGGAGCTATAGCCGCCGGCCTACGCCAGAGCCACAGCAACGCGCGATCCGAGCCGCGTCTGCAACCTACACCACAGCTCATGGCAACGCCGGATCCTTAACCCACTGAGCAAGGGCAGGGACCGAACCTGCAACCTCATGGTTCCTAGTCGGATTCGTTAACCACTGTGCCACGACGGGAACTCCAGGAAACATATTTTGAGCATTTGCTCGGGGGCCCTGAGACCCTCCATGACACCAGATGCCTCCTCCCCCATCTTCCTTGAGGAGCCCAGGAGCCCAGCACTGGGAGATGGAGGCAGGTGGAGGGGAGGGTTCAGGGCCCCCCAGGTGGGAAGGGGGAGGGCAGGGGCATACGGAGTTGCCTCTGTCTCTCTGTCCTGGGTTCGCCCAGCAAAAGCTCAGGGACCCCGACCTTCTCAGAGGGATGGGAGGGGTGTCTCTGCTCAGCGTGCTTCTGTGTTACTCGATCTTGCACAGCGAGCAGGTGTTTGCCCTGTGATTTCTGTACCCATAATAATGGTCATTTGAAAACGGGGGGCACAGGCCGGGAGACCTGGCTGCCTGGGTCCCGTCCTGCTCTTGAGCCCCCACAGGAGATGGACTTAGCAAAGGATAACGGCACAAAGGGCGGATGCCTTTGTCTGTGTGCTGGGAGCCGGCCGGAGCGTGTGACTTCAGCCGAGGGCTGGGCTGACCCTCTTTGGCCTTTGACTCGAGGACCTGAGATTTGGGGAAGGGTCCCTCTGGAGCAGGCCAGTCCAGCTGACACGTGAAGGGGCAAGAGGCCCGGCCACGCCGCCAGTGACCCTCAGTTCCCAGGGACCCTCAGCTCCCAGTGACCCTCAGTTCCCAGTGACCCTCAGTTCCCAGTGACCCTCAGTTCCCAGGGACCCTCAGCTCCCAGTGAGCCTCAGCTCCCAGTGACCCTCAGTGCCCAGGGACCCTCAGCTCCCAGTAACCCTCAGCTCCCAGTGACCCAGAGTTCCCAGTGACTCTCAGTTCCCAGGGACCCACAGCTCCCAGGGACCCTCCCTGGAACAAAGGGTCCCATCCACCCTCCTGGGACCTGCAGGCCCCTCAAGTTCATGACCTTCTTCTGGGAGGGAAGAAAGGCCTTCTGAGTGTCTGATCTGCAGGTCGGGGTGAGCAGGTGGGCAGTCAGAGGTTATGGACAGGACTTGGCTGTTCCCAACTAGGAGTGTTTGCAAATCAGAGTTCAAATCAAGGACTTGTTTATGTGGTTATTTTAAGATTTTCCTTTTTAACAGTACGGAGTAGCTGGTTAAAAATTGGCAAAAATTCATAAAAATTGGATGCTCAAACCCCAGATTTCTGTAATTTTCCTTGTGTTGAACACGTCATTTTCCCTTTGAATCCTTTTGATAAGGACGAGCGCACAGTAATTGAACCTAAAAATGCCTCCAAATTATAGCATCTTCATCAGAATTAGCTGACAACATAATTATGATTATGTTTCAGGGTATGCGATGCATTTTTTTCTATTAGTCCACTATGAAAAACGAAAAGAGCCGCTTTGTTGTTATTTTGGTAGACTCACAATTCTTAACATTTGAGGGGACGCAGCCTGCTCTGACACCTTCTGCGCGTGGTTGGCATTTTGCTGCTGATACTGCTTTGCCAGCATCCCTGGAGAGTGCGGTTTCCCTCCTCGCCAGAGGCTGGGGGGTGCTCACAGACGGTGCTCACGGAGGGAGCACTGCCCTGTTCTTAATACAAGATTGCCCTGTTGGTAGCAAAGCAGAGCCCATCCAGTGGTACGGCTCGGGGTGGGGTTGTGGTCCTCTTGCCGTTGTGCAGTTGTTTTTCCCACCAGTGCTGACCCTGGAAGGGCCGGGGACCCTGGGCCTGGGTCAGCTAAAGCTGGGTGCCCCCTCTGCCCTGCTTGCTGGCTGTGTGGCTGAGGGGAGGTCAGCCTCTCTGAACCCTAGTGCTGCACTCGCAGCATGGGCATGAGCCTGGCTGGCGGGAGTGGGGTGGGGGCGGGCATGAGGTCATGTGGGTGCTGGCTGGAGCCCTCGTCTGCTGCCCGCCGGAGCCCCGGTGCCTGCCCCAGGGCCGCTCGTCCAGCCCCGGGCTGCTTCTAGGCGCTCTTCGGCACCCCCTCCTGGAGCCTTAGGAGCCCCTTAGCCAGGGAGCTCTGCCCGCCCTCTGCTCGCAGCATCCCAGCTCCATGCTCCTCGAACCCCTGCCCGGGCCGCCTGCCTGAGCTTCTCGTCCCTTGGAACCGTGTCCTCACCACTGGGTTTACCTGTTAGGTTGCTTCTCAGCACGTCCGGCACCTTTCTGATGCTTAAAGCTCACAGGGGCTCATTGTGGACAGGGATGGAGTCCAGCAGGCAGGATCTCGGTGTATTTCCTTCAGCCTGGCTGTCTGTCCTTCCCTCCCGTCCACTGGTCAAGCTTGTCTTGTCCCTTTCGGGGCAAAATCCTGTGTGAACCGAGTCGCGGCCTGTCCCGCTCTGGAGACTTGAACGTTCATTCTGAGCGTTTTCCGTGTCATTCAGGCTTCTTTGAAAACAGGGTTTTCAGTGGTGGCGTGGACGGTCTCTGGGGGACGTGCCGTGATGTGTTCTCTGCGGAGTACAGAGGTGGCTTCTGGGACTTGGCGGCCCAAGGGACCGCCGCGTTGAGGGCCTTCGCGCTGGTCCCAGGTCGCACTTGGGACGAGTGCGAGGCCAGCTCTGCGGAAGGAGAACCGCTGCTGAGAAGTCCCGGGCCGGCGTTCCCGAGGCCCTTGGGCCCGTTGCTGGGCGCGGTGCGTGGTCTCCGTGGGCGGTGCCGAGATCCGGCTCCCAGGGACCTGCCGCTGTCCGTGACGCGGCCCAGGCGCTGGCCCCGTGTTCGTCTCCATCCCACGCTGAACCCTCTATTCTGTCCGTCCTCAGCCACGCGTGCTGCCCCCCCGCACCTCACCTGGACACACGGGGGCGTTTGGGGGACATGCTGCTTGACGGCGGATGGCCAAGGCCAGCCACCATCCAGCCGCGCAGACCTCCAGGCCGTGCAGGGCAGCTGGGCGGCGCGTTGGTTACAGCCGCTGCCAGCATACTGTCACATGCAGATGCGAGAGTAGTTTTATTTATTTGGTCTCCAGACAATGCTTGGGGTTCCTATGAACTGAGGGACCCCTCACAAGAACACTTTGGTTCCCGGAAGTTCTGCTCTGTCACATGTCACAGAATTCTCTTTCTTCTGAAAGCATAACAGGAATCAGGAATATGCCCAGGTCCCTTGGGAAGTAGTTTCAGTAAAAACCCTATGATGTAGTTATTCCAGGCGTGTCTGTCTCCAAGTGGGGCAGTGGCCCCACCTGGAGGACCTCATGCCTGATTCCTCCGGGCGTCCGCAGTGCCTGCAGCAGGCACCCGCCCCCGCAAGATGCTGAACTGACCAAGAAGGAAACTGATGGGGGTGTGGGCATTACGCTTCTCCCTGTAGTTTCCATTTCAGACGCTGTTGGCTGTGGGATAAGCGTTTTAGCTTTAACCTGGAGGGGACCAACTCATGGGCTGCAGCCCAGCATAGCTCACATCAAAAGCAGGTGGCCGAGGCGTTCCTGCTGTGGTGCAATTGGTGGTGTCTCTGCAGCACCAGGGAGCAGGTTCGATCCCCAGCCTGGCACAGCGGGTTGAAGGACCCAATGTAGGTTGCAACTGCCGTTTGGATCTGATCCCTGGCCCAGGAACTCCACATGCTGTGTGGCAGCCAAAAAAGAAAACAAACACACACAAACAAAAACAGGTGGCCAGGAGTCTGGGCCCTGACCTGGGCGGATGTCGTCTCCTTGCTCAGCCTCAGTTTCCTCATCTGCGGGATGGGAATGACAAACCTCTTTTCGCCTAAATCCTAGGATTGTTGCAGGATCAGCAGGAAGCACATGGAAAACAACTTGCCCCTTATTAAGAAAAAAGGTGTTACTGTAATCTCTTCTTGTTTGGAAGTGTTCTGGGTTCCTTAGGAATGAAGTATTTCTTGGAAAAAAAAATATCGATTGACAGCATTCTTGACAGCGTCTCACTGACGCAGCAGTGTTCTGCTTTGTTAGGTCTCTGTTGCGTGTGTTATTTGGGAGGAAAGAAGTCCCGTAGGTCATTACCTTGCCTGCTTGTTCGCAGAGAAGCCCCTTCTTGGAGGGCGGAGAGGGCCTCGTTTCTGTGACCTCAGTGCCTCGCCGGGCCCCGTCCCCACTGCGGCAACACCGTGTTGGCCTGCTGCCCTCCTTTCCTGTCTCCTTCCTGGTGGGGGATCCTGTGTAAAGAGGGGAACCGTGGGGCTGGGGCAGAGGGAGGAGTGGAGATGGAGAGACGCTTTATTTGCTTTTGTCTTGAGATGGGAGCAGGAGGCCTCGGTAACAAACCCGACCAGTATCCATAAGGGCCAGGGTTTGATCCCTGGCCTCGCTCAATGGGTTAAGAACTGGCGTTGCCATGAGCTGTGCTGTAGGTTGCAGGTGCGCCTAGGATCTGGTGTTACTGTGCCTGTGGTGCAGACTGGCAGCTGCACCTCCAATTCGACCCCTAGCCTGGGGGCTTCCATATGCTGTGGGTGTGACCCTAAAAAGGAAAAAAAGAGAGATTAATAAAATAAAAGGATGAAAGCAAAAATGGCATATGGAGACCAGCAGAGAGGGAAGAGAAGCTGATCTGGAGAAAGAAGCAGAAGCTACTGGAACAGCATCGTTGAGAGGGTGGCAGAGGCTGGCGTTCGGAGCAGGCAGGCCGTTGTGCTGTCCCCTGTCCCTGCCTTCCAGGGTGCTGCCATGGTGGGGAGCAGGCCTCCCAGGTGCAGGCAGAGGCTGCATTGTCTTTAGGTGTAAAAGCATTAACAGCGTCTTGGTGTTGGTCTGCATTCTCTTAACTCCGTGAGCGGCTATTCTTTTTATTTTTTTCTTCAATTATTTTCTTACCATTTATTTTACATCGAAGTAGAGTTGATTTACAGTGTCGTGTTTGTGTCAGGTGTACTGCGCAGTGATTCGGTCATATGCATACATGTATCTATTCTTTTTTTTTGGCTTTTTAGGGCTGCACTTGCAGCATATGGAGGTTCCCAGGCTAGGGGTCGAATCGGAGCTGTAGCCACCGGCCTACACCACAGCCACAGCAACCCAGGATTTGAGCCATGTCTGTGACCTACACCACAGCACACGGCAACGCTGGATCCTTAACCCACTGAGCAAGGCCAGGGATTGAACCCCAAACCTCAAGTTTCCTTGTCCGATTCGTTTCTGCCGCGCCATGACGGGAACTCCTGTGTATCTGTTCTTAGAATGTCGACAATAAACTTAGTGCCTCTGCCCCAAGGTGGACCCCACCCCCCACACCGACACATACCTAACACGCCACGGCTGGGTGAAGACGCAGGTGGGTGGGTGGGTGGGCAGTCGTGGAGGAAGCTCCGGAGCTGCCTCTGGCTGCCTCAGTGAACGAGGAGGCGGGGGTCAGACAGTGGGGATTGGGGAGGGGAGAGGCTGAGGGGTGATCTGTTTGGGTCAGAGGCCTGGAGACCTTGCATGAGTCCCAGGCCACCTTAAAAGCCCTTCGAGGCTGGCGGTGGTGGGTGTCGGGGAGCCAGGCAGCGTGGGTGTTTTCCAGCTGTTACAGCTGCGTGCGTGAGAGCAGAGTGGGGGTGTGGTTTCCCGAGGGCCTCCTGTGTCCCCACCGCAGAGGAGGCGCGTCCCCGTGTGTCCTGCATTCTGCCACCCAGAGCGTTCCTCCTGCTCCAAGGTCACCCAGCTCTTAGGGACCCGAGTGGGAAATTTAACCTTCAGAGCCATCATACCAATTCTCGCTTTTGTTATTGGATCCTAAATATTATATTCCTATATGTGCCTATAACTATTTTATCAGATTCAGAAATGACCCCCCCCCCCCCCGCCTATGTCTTTCTGCCTAGTCTAATGGGGTGAGCATAATGGGATATTAGTAAATGTTTGTGAATGGTGACAATGCTTTAAATGGAAGATAAGTGGCTTAAAAAAGCAGCAGCTTCCATCCTTCATGTTCTTGGCTCCTGTGCCCGCCCAGAGAAGGTGTCTTGGCTCTTGAGAAATGCGATTTTGATCAGTTCTTCCTTGAACCTAATTTGAATGAGTTTTGCTAGGATACTTCAGTGTTGTCAGTACGATTCATTCATTTGAGGGTTGGATTAATTTTTAAGTTCCACATTCTTTTTTTTTTTTGGCTGCAGTGTGCAGTGGCTTGATGTGGTGTCTTCAGTTCCCAGACCAGGGATTGAACCTGGGCCGCCACAGTGAAAGTGCTAGACCACCAGGGAACTCCCCCATAGTGGCTCTTTTACTTTGCCATTGTCGATACTGAAATCTCAGTTCTTGAGTAGCTGGGGGTCCCAGGGTGGTCCATATTAGACACTGTTCAGAAGGACTGAGGTCTTGAAATATTGTAAGAAGAATTTTCTGGCAACTGGGGCCACCTGATGTTAGAAGTGAGCTCCCTGGCTGTGCAGTGTCCGTGAGAAAGACAGTCTATGGGAGGCTGGCAGTCACTCATAAGAGCAGCTTTCAATATTTTTCTTTGGTAATTGGATGTAATTGTCTTTTACTGTGAAGATAACATATTTTGCTTTTTTTTTTTTTTTTTTTTTTTACAGAAAACCCGGCCATCTTCATGTGTAAATGTTGTAACCTCTTCTCACCGAGTCAGGCAGAACTGCTCTCCCACGTTTCTGAGAAGCACGCCGAGGAGGGGGTTAACGTGGATGAGATCATCATTCCGCTCAGGCCTCTGAGTACCCCCGAGCCCACCAACCCAGGCAGAACCGGAGACGGTAAGGGGGCCGGGGTGTCGGGCGGGGGCGCCTCGCCCACGGGTGTGCCTCTGGGCGATGATGCTGCTGGTTTGCCCTCAGATAATACTGTGACCCTAAGTTTCTGTCTGGTGGGCACAGAGATCCAGAAACTCCAAGTTTCCAACCAGAAGGCACGATAATTTCCTGTTGTAGAGCCACTCACATAAGAGCGTGTCCTTGAATTCTCTGTACCCAGTCTCTGTAGGTGCTTCTCCGGAGCCTGGCCGGTGGATGGAAGGATGGATGGGCGGATGATTGAAAGGAGGTGACGCCATCCCGCAGGGTAGAAAGCAGGGGCTGGCTGTCAGGCAAACGTGGGTTGTACCCAGCTCCCTACCTGCCCCAGCACCAACTAGCTGCATCCCCCTGCAGCAAACAGTGTCCCTTCTCTGAGCCTTGCTCTGCTTATCTGAAAAATGAGGACAGATCTGACTGTCGCAAGGGAGTTCTGTGAGGATTAAGCCACAGACGCGGTGTCAGCACCGAGAGTGACACCTGCCACAGAGCAGACCGTGGGGGAAGCTGTTAGGATAACGCACGTGAGGACTGAACATGTGCAGGTTGCAGGTGCTCTCTCGACCAGCTGGACCGATCAGGTCCACCTGGAACAAGGATTCCCATCGCAGAGCTTTGATTCGCAGACTCCATCAGGTTCATGGTCAGTGTTGGAAGCGAGAGGCATGTTGTCTGCTGTGCCCAGACGTCTCCCACTGGTGTTGGAGGCGGTAGGTGGGTGGATGAGAGGAACTGTCTGGGCGCTGTAATTAGTTCCCCACAGACAAAGAAAATACAGAGCAGAGGCGGAACAGCTGCAAACCAGGGTCGGAAAAGGCCGCCACAAAACTCTTTGTATGTGACGAGAGGCTTCGGCCAGTCTCCTGCGCAGAAGCTCGGTCCGTGGCAGTAAACATCCCGGCGCGGGATTCATTAGTCACACTGATAATCCCGTTGCTCTTTCCTTAGAATACTCGGGCCGGCACTTCTAAATAGGCCTGCTTATCGATCATCTGTCCGACACCGTTAACGAGGAGAGAGAGACTCCAGACAAAAAGTGTTTTGGTTAAAGAGTGTTCCTGGCCGTTCCCAGGGCGCTCAGGGCAACGTGCCTGGCAGAGGCCTGAGTCGTGGCGAAGTCAGGACAGGTTCTGCTGGCTACTGCTCCTGGGGAGAACGAAGAGAATCCAGCCTCTGAATGAGGCATGGCCGAGGAGGGGGCAGGTGGACCTTGCGTCGCCATCAGTGACCCTGGCAGTGAGTCCAAGGCGCCCGAGAACCGGAGTGCGCCGGGCGATCGCGGTGGCCGCGTCTCCCATGCTGGTTCGCGTTTGCCTCTCTCTGCTTTGGGGAGGGTACGGGGAAGGAAGGTCCATGTCGGGTACTAGAAACCTGTCAACTAAACTGATTCACAAATGGGGGGCAAAAGACCTGAACAGACCTTTTCCAAAGCAGACGTACACATGGCTGCAGGTTGTAGAAAGGTGCCAGACATCGCAGACCTTCAAGGAAATGCAAATCAGTACCCACAGGATATCTCCTCACCCCGTCAGAGTGGCCGGCGTGAAAATGACAGGAGGTGACACGTGTTGGGGAGGACGTGGAGAGAAGGGCACCCTCGCACACTGCCGGTGGGGATGTAAATTGGTGCAGCCTTTGTGGAAAACAGTAGAGCGGTTCCTTCACAGGGTAAAACTAGAACCACCACGTGATGCAGCAGCCCCGCTTCTGGGCGTGTGAGCAGAGGCAGCGAGATCGGGGTCCACAGCATTAAACCCCCTCATCCGTGGCTTCGCTGCCTGTGGTTTCAGTCTCTCTCAGACAACTATAGTCTGAAAAATAGGGAGTTCCCGTTGTGGCACAGTGGTTAATGAATCTTACTGGGAACCGTGAGGTTGCGGGTCGGGTCCCTGGCCTCGCTCAGTGGGTGAAGGATCCGGCGTTGCCGTGAGCTGTGGTGTAGGTTGCAGATGCGGCTCGGATCCCATGTTGCTGTGGCTCTGGCGTAGGCCGGTGGCTACAGCTCCGATTAGGCTCCTAGCCTGGGAACCTCCATATGCCACGGGTGCGGCCCTAAAAGACAAAAAGACCAAAAAAAACCCAAAACCAAAAAACAAACAAACAAAACCCTAAATGGAAAAATTCTCCAAATAAGCTCTTCTCAAGTTTTCAGTTGCTCGCTGTCCTGAGTAGCGTGGTGAAACCTCATTCCATCCTGCCCAAGATCCCCACCGAGCAGCCTGACGTCGCCTGCTCCTCACATCCCAACCCCAGCATCACCGTAGGTCCGTGGTCCAGGACCCTCCTTCCGACAGGTCATCAGGCTAGTGGTGGCCGAACACCACGTCTCAGGGCCGCGTCTCTCCCTCCCTCCTTCTCATCACATAGGCGGCGTATCCCCTCACATCCCCACAAGAAGGGCGAGCTCGGCACGTAGGACTGAGAGAGAAACGACCTCTGCGTCGCTTCCGTCACAGACTCGTGTTGTCATTATCCTGTTTTATTATCCGTTATTGCTGTTAATCTCTCACTGCGCCTAGGTAATAAATTAAACGTCATCGCAGACGCGTAGTGGAGGCAAAGACGTAGCACTTGCAGGGGTCAGTACTGTCCGTGGTCTCGGGCACCCCCTGGGGTCTTGGAAGGGGAGCATTTCCGTCTTCGCAGTAGGCAGGACGTGGAGACAGCCTGAGTGCGTTCACCCACAGACAGCTGGGTGCAGAAGAGGACACACACCCACACCCACACCCACACTCTCTCTCTCTCTCTCTCTCTCTCTCTCTCTCTCTCTCTCTCTCTCTCTCTCTCTCTCGGGAGTAGACGTCAGCTCTAACGAGGGAAATCCTGCCATTTGCATCACAGATGAACCTGGAGGGCTCGATGAAGTAAGCCACGCACTAAACGACAAATACTGTAGGATTGCACTTAGGCGTGGATCTCAAAGAGCCAAACTCATAGAACCAGAGGGTAGAACAGCGGTCGCAAGGGGGTGGGGGAGACGGGGAGATGCGGGTCACAGTGCACCCGTGCTCAGACACGCTCTCGGGATCTGCTGTATAGCAGGGTGCCTGTAGTTAATAATGCTGTATTGGAGTTCCCTCTGTGGCACAGTGGGTTAAGGATCTGGCATTGTCTCTGTGGTGGTTCAGGTTGCTGCCGAGGCACAAGTTCGCGTTCGATCCTTGACCCAGTGCAGTGGCTTAAGTTGCTGCAGCTGCAGCTTGGATTCAGTCCCTAGCCTGGAAGCTTCCATGTGCCGTGGGTGTGACCAAAAGGAAAAATAATAATCATAATGCTGTGTCATATCCTTGAACTTCACCAAGAGCGCAGATCTTCAGTGTTCTCACCGCACACACCGTGTTGTGGGAGGTCACAGACGCGTTCGTCGGCTTGATGGTAGGCGCGCGCTTCACAGTGTGTATGTATATTACATCATCCTGTGGTTCACCTTAAAAGCCACACGGTACAACCTAAACATATACAGGTTTTATTTGACAGTGATGCCTCATTAAAGCTGGGGAGAGGGAAAGGATCTGCCAGTGCCAGGGGCTCCAAGCTCGGTCTCCCCTCCCTGGGCTGCCCGTCCTGCAAGAGCATAGCTTAACAGGCAGATAGAATCAGAGCTTTAGTCAAGAACTTTGCGTGTTTGTATACCTGCCTCTGGGGCTGAATAGCTCTAAACTCGGAAAAACAGATAAGCTCTTTCATAAAATTCAGATGGCAGGTGGATGTCCTGTGGATTAACACGCAAAGGACGCAGAGGAAGGCTGTTACGAAGCTCTTCATTTTATTTTTATTCAGCTTTGCTTATTAAGGTTTTTCTTCCTCCTAAAATGAAACATGAGTAAGGGCTAAAATACTTTGAATCTTTCGTTTCATTGGTAAATAATAAAGAATAAGTACTAATAAGGCAGCGAGAACTTCATGTGGACTCGGGCGCGTTGCTGTTGCAGCAGGCCCCCGGGTTCTGACGTCACCCTGCCCTCCTCACGGATGCCGGTGCAAGATAGCAGCACCGTCGAGGTCGTTCCGAACCCCTCCATCTCCTAGGCGCTCGCCCCTCGGCCCAGCTCGGGTGGGAAGCCCTCCTCCAGTCTCCCACAGCCACACAAAGCCCTCAGGTCTGTCCTGCCTCTCCGGCCCTTTCTTCTGCTGGCCAGGGCTCGCCCAGGAAGGGCTGTCCCCGGTCCTCAGCCCCGACACAGGGTCATCGCCCTCCTTGCGTGTTGATGGAAGAAAGCACCTTTGATGTCGTTGGTTTTCTCACCACCGGCCTGGCTGCCCCTCTCTCCTCCAGAGGATGTCTCCCGTTCCACCTGTCACCCCTCCCTTCATCCACGCCAGAGCTCCCAGGGCCTCCCGGACCTGGCAACCCTTGTGCCCAGCTCGAGCCCTCCTGCTCTCTCTGCAGGATCTGGCAGCATGGATTCACCATTGGGGCTGCTGCCCCTCCTCCTTTGGTCTTGCAAGCCCCCCGGGAGCTGAGCAGATTCTCAAGGGTGAACCTGTTCCTGCAAAGCTTACCTCCCTCCTGCTGGCACACGTTTGTGCCTCTCCTGGGCTGTGCACCTGTAGTAATGATTTGACTCCTTATACCCCCGCCTCCTCAGTTACAAAGGTAGTAACGCCTTGCTGTGAAAATGTGCAAACAGTACTAAATGAGGAAGGTCCATCTCCCTAAATATCCCTTCCAGGTTCCTAGAAAAACCGCTGCTAACAGCTGAGTGAGTGTGCTCCCAGACATTTCTGAATGTGTATATAAACATACACACTCCACTGTTGCTTTGTTTTTTAATAACAAAAAGATCATGGTATATGTTCTGCAGCCTTTTTAGAAAAAAAAAATGTCAGCAGCACATACTGGATAGCCTTCCTCTTCAATACCAGCGTGTCTCCTAATTCTCTCTGCTGTCCGCACTTCATTCCATGGCTAATTCGTAATTTACTTAACCTTTTCTTTCTTGGTGACATGTATCTTCTCCCCAACTTTGTGTCATTATAAACAAGGTCACGGCGAATATTGTTGCAAATACCATTGCACAGTGTGTGTTTATGTTGGCTGCATTCCTAGAGGAATTGCTTGTGCAGAAGGTATGTTCTTTTAAAGGTTCACTGTCCAGATGCTCTGTGAAAAGGTTTTACCAGTTTACATTCTCACCAGGATCTAAGAGCTTCTTTTTTTTCACAGCCACATCACCCAAGGATAGTCTCAAATTTTTAAGAGTTTTTGCTAATCTGATAGATCAAAAAATGGTGTATTTTTTAAAATTTGCATTTTGCTGGTCACTTGTGAGCCTGACTGTGCTTTATGTGTTCAAGGACGTTTAGTCTTTTGTGAATTGCCATTCATATCAATTGTCCATTTTTCTATGATTTTTACTGATTTGTAGAAACTCTTTATCAGGGAGTCCCTTGATGTAAGATTATGTCATCTGCAAACAGAGATAGTTTTACTTCTTTCTTTCCCATCTGGATGTCTTTGTATAGGTAATATTAACCCTTATCTTAAAAAAATCTATATATACTTATGAGGATATATATATATATATCATAGCTTTGAGGTCTTTGGTCCACTTTGAGTCAAGTTGTATAGATGGTGTGGAGCAGGGGGTCCAGAGTCATCCTTTCCCGTGTGGGTATCCAGTATCCCATATTCCTAGTGCCATTGGTTGTCGAGACTATTCTTTCCCCATTGGACTGTCTTGACACCCTTGTCAAAACTTAGTTGACCATAGAGGTAATAGGTTTGATTCTGTATCCTCAGTTCTATTTCATTGATCTGTATGTCTGTCCTGACACCAGTGCAGTACTGTTTAGATGGCTGTAGCTTTGGGGTAAGTTTTAAAGTGGGGAGGTATGAGTCCTCCGACTTTGTTCTTCCTTTTTTAAGGTTGTTTTGGCTCCTCTGGGTCTCTTGCAATTCTATATGATTTTTAGGGTTTTTTTGGTCTTTTTCTCAAAAAAGCACTTGATATAGTCAGATGAAAGATTGTGGTCAATCAGTAGGTCGGTTTGGAGACGATTGCCGTCCTAACAGTACTATGCCTTCCAATCCGTGAACACAGAAAGTCTTTTCCTTTATTTTGGTCTTCTTTAATTTCTTTCAGAAATATTTTGTAGCTTTCAGTGTACGAGTCTCACACCTCCGTGGTTATTTTTATTCCTAAGTATTTTATTCTTTTTGATGGTACTGTAATGTAATTTTATTTAATTTCATTTTCAGACTGTTGGTTGCTCATTTATAAATATAATTGTAATTTGTATGTCGATCTTGTATGCTGAACTTGTTTATTAGATCTAATTGTTATTTTAGTGCAGGTTTTAGGAGTCCATTGATGTAAGATCTTGTCATCTGCAAACAGAGATAGTTTTACTTCTTTCTTTCCAATCTGGATGGCTTTTATTTCGTTTTCTTGCCTGGTTATCCTGACTCGAAAGTCCAGTACAATGAAGTGACAAAAGCAGACAGTCTTGTTTTGTTCCCGATCTTAGCGTTTAGTCTTCCATCATTAAGTATGATGTTAGCTATGGGTTTTTTGTTTTTTTGTTGATACCCTTTATCAGGTTAAGGAAGTTCCTTTCCATTCTTAGTTTGCTGAGCATTTTTATCATAAAAGAGTATTGGATTTTGTCAAATGTGTTTTCCTGTGTCTGCTGGGATGATCATGTGGTTTTTGCCCCCTTCGTTCTGTTAATTTGGTGTTTTTCACATGTTAGGTCACCCTTGCATTCCTGGGATAAATTCCACTTGATCATAATGCATAATCCTTTTAATATAATGCTGAGTTCAGTTTTCTAGTTTTTTGTGTGTGTGTGTGTGTGTGTGTGTGTGTGTTTGGTCTTTTGTCTTTTTAGGGCTGTACCTGAGGCATGTGCAGGTTCCCAGGCTAGGAGTCAAATTGGAGCTGCAGCTGCCAGCCCACTACAGCCATATCAGCTTGGGATCTGAGCCACATCTGTGACCTACACCACAGCTCACAGCAACGCCAGATCCTTAACCCCCTGAGCGAGGCCAGGGATTGAACCCATGTCCTCATGGATGCTAGTTGGCTTCGTTAACCACCGAGCCACGACAGGAACCCCGGTTTGTTAGTATTTTGATGAAGATATTTGTGTTTGTATTCAGATATCTTGGTCTGGGGTCCTTTCACTGATGTCTTTGCCTGGTTTTGGAATCATGGTATTAGTGGCCTTATAGGGTGAATTGGGAAGTGTTCCCTCCCCTTCTATTTTTTGGAAAATATTTGAAGCATTGGTATAAGTTCTTCTTAAATATTTAGTGGGATTCATGAGTGAAGCCACCTAGTCCTGGGTTTTTTATTTTTGGTGGGAAGCTTTCTGGTTACTCATTTAGTTTCTTTGCTTGTAATAAGTGTATTAATATTTTCTCCTTCTTCTTGGATTTCTTTCAGTGGTTTGTGGCTTTCTAGAATATCCATTTTATCTAAGTTATCTAATTTGTTGGCATACAGTTCATAGTAATCTCTCAGAATTTTTTTTGATTTTTTAAAATAAGGTCAGTAGCAAATGTTTCCTTTCCTTTTCTTTTTCTTTTCTTTTTTTAATGGTCGCACCTGCAGCACGTGAAAGGTCCTGCACCAGGGCAGCAGCGGGCCCGGGGATGGCCCCCCGCACCCTTTGTGGGCCCTCGCGCGGGGCTCTGCCTGCACCCCAGCCGCAGAGGCCTCGCCACTGGCTTAGGCTTTTTATCTGTTCAAGGGAGATGGAACCTTTTTAAAAAACAGGTTCCAAGGCAAATACACGTTGGTGCAGGACACTTGGTAGGTACCTGGTGCGGGCCGCTGCCCCTCCAGCCCCCTCCCTGTGTAGCCATCTTGCCCCACTTCGGGGGTCAGATGGCGCGGAGGCTCAGGGCTGGGTATATGGTCCCCATTTTCTGGCAGAACTCAGAACAGAGGCCGAGACGCGCTCCTTCTGTGCTCTGATGATAGCCGAGCAGGCGTGGGAGTGAGAGTCAGTGACTGAGGCAGATGGATCTGGGTTCAGATCCTAACTCTGCCACTTCTGGGTCTAGGGGCAGATGGGTTACTTTCCTTAGGCATCCGTGTCCTCTGGAGAACAGGAACCCTGCGGGGTTTTGCAGAGGAAATGCATACGAGGGCCTTAGCGTGGTGCCTGAGATGCACGGCGTGGTTTATTGTTGCTGTTATTTGTGCGATGTGTTGCTGGTAAACCCACCAGGAGCAGGCTTGGGGTGCCGTCCCCTTAAAGCCCCACAGCCCCTTGTTCCTTCTCTGGGCGTGGTTCTCCCTGCTGCTGCCTGGGCTGCTGGGAAGGGCAGGGCAGTGAGTTGACTGTCAGGGCCTGGCAGCGTCGGGGCTTCAGGATTTCCCTAAATTCTCCAGGTGGTGTGACGGAGGCCGGCTCGACCCGCGGCCTTCGAGTGGAATGTGCCTGGCCCTCATTCTGTGTCGGCTCTTGGTGTGAGATGTTTGAAGATGAGGAAATTGAGGACCGAATGTCTTAAGGGACAAAACGGGTGTGTCGAGGAGTCACAGCTCTAACGGCAGACGGGCTGGGAAGGTGGTGGTGTCTTCGGAAAGAACAGCCTTGACCGCAGCCGCGGTAACAAACACCTGCCGTCTGTTGCTCACCTCCTAGGTCCTAAACTCAGCATTTTAACGGACTGCTTTTTCTAATAAAATACATAAAATAGAGGCAGTTTTGTGGTTAATTTTCGTGTTAGAAACCGAGGCTCGGGTGGAGGGTGGGGATTTAAACTCAGGCCGGCTTCCCTCCATCCCCGAGCTCTGCCATGCACGTCCTGGCTCTGCGTCTAGAACCTTCCCGAGGGCCCCATGACTCAGCAGAAAGATCTGGGCCGGGGAGAAGGAAGCCAGATCCCAGCTCTGCCAGCTCCGCAGCAAGTTCTGGAAAAGGTGCCAAGTCCCTTGAACCCTGGGGTCCTTCATTTCTCTTGCCATTGAGGAGTTATATAATTGCCGAATCCATCTCGTAGGGTTTTTATGAAGACAAAATGAGCTAATAGCTGGGAATGTGCCCACAAACTTGAGTGATGTACACATCAAGGGCTTATGTTATTAGATTTTTGATAATTTTGAGGTACTTTTTTCATAATGCTCACGTTGTCTTTTGATTAAATTTAAAAAGCCTTCAACTGATTCTTTCTGCTTCATGCTAATTTGGGCCTTGGATCTGCAAGGGTCGTTTTCTGACCATGAGGAAGTGGCCCTGGATTATGGATTTGGGACGGGGTTGAGCTGCACTGTGGTGCGTCCCTTTCTCCTATTGGGAACTTGGGCAAAGGAAACGACTTGTTTCTGAAATGCTTCTTTTCCTTCTATTAAACAACTGACCAGTGGATATTTCCGTTTTAAGTGTCTGCTGGGCATCCAGCTCTGCCCAAGATCCAGTGGGGCCTGAGAATCAAAAGGCAGCTCAAAGCTCAAGGTGTCTGATTGAAGGAGGGGAGGGAGAACAGTGTGGGTGAGTTTGCACACGTGTGTGCCTCACACTGGCCGTGAGACAACTCGGGACTGGCTTCGCTGTTCAGGCGCCCTCACAGAGAAGGGGCTGAGATCTGAGCTGCCTGACAGGTTAGCCCTGGGGTTTGGGTTCAGGGGTGCAGGAGGTAGTCACAGGCAGGGGGAACGGTGCTAAGTAAAAAAGACAGGTGTTGAGTCTTGGGGGGAGGTCTAGAACCTGGGCAGCTGGGGGGAGAAAGAGCGTGGGAAAGCACACGGTGCGTGTGTGGGGCTGAACCATGTGATTAAGGGCCTGGAAGGCTGGCTCTGAGAGTCGCGGGGCAAAGCCATCGAGAACCATGGAAAGTTCTAGAGCAAGGGGCTGGCAGCGTCGGGGCTTCAGGATTTCCCTAAATTCTCCAGGTGGTGTGACGGAGGTCGAGCTGCAGACAGAGCTGGGAGGCCGGCTCTACCTCCCAGGGATGGAGGCTGAGGCTACAGTGGAAGAGAAGGCTGGACTCAGGTCGTGGGCAGGGGGCCAGCAGACAGAGGGGCCAGGAGAATGGAGCAGGGTTTCCTGGGCACACATTTTCAGGACAAAATCCACAGGATTTGGTGGATTCGGTGACAACTGAGTAAAGGAATTCAGCGGGGAGGGAGAGGAATAGTCATTTCCTCCATTCAGACCCCCCCAAAATGTCGATTTAGCTGCTCCAGGATTCTCGGCTCTTCTGTGCCATGCGGGTAGCTGACAGCAGCAACTCGTTTTCAGGGCTTAAATTATTCCAAGTTCATTTATGAATATTTCATTTTTAGCTAACTAATTGGTCTTGAGGACCTGAATTATGGATGCAGCAACATGTAAGATTAGTTTTGTCACCATCGTGTTAGAGGTTTTCCAGAGCTTTCAGGGCTGATTTTATGTTTTTTCCTTAGCAGCAGAGTGCACCCTGCTTAGCCAGTTACCTCTTCAGGATTTGAGGATGCCCTCGGGGCGGGGGCGGGGGGGGGGGGGAACACAGGCTCAGGTGCTGGGGCTGGAACATCACCAGGATGGGACGCTGCCTCCAGACACAGGCAACTCTCGAGTCTGGCCGGCCATGCTGCCGGGTTGCAGTCATGGGTGCTGCGGCTGCTGCCAGCTCTGGGTGTCCCTGTGGAGAGGATGCTGGGTGCCCCACTGCCATGAGGGCTGAACCCGAGCCTGAGGTTCAGGGCGCAGCTTCTGCAGGGCTGCAGCGTCTGCCCAGCTGCACATTGTGGGGGGTGGGGTGGGGGGATCCCCAGGACCACCACACTTCTGTAGCTAGGTACAAATTTGAGGGACCCGAAGGACTCTGCCAGGTTTGATAACTTGCTGGAATGACTCGCAGGCCTCAGGAAAGCATTGCACTTGTGATGACAGTTTTACACAAAAGAGGTTACAGTCTGAAGGAGCCGGTGTGGGAGATGCCTGGGCGAAGCGGGGTTGGGAGGGTTCCAGCCAGGGGGGGAGCTGGGTCCCCCCGCCCCCCATGGAACCCTGGGCGCCACTGCCTTCTTCTGGCTACGTTACATGGCAGGACTCACGAGTACTTCTAAGGGATGCTCACCCGAGCCTTTGGGTCCAGAGCTTTTATCAAGAAGGGGCTGGATGGCAGATGCCCACGTGGCCAGCTCCTCCAGGAGGGCAGGCTAGTACCTGTTGTCCAGTTTGCCCAGAGGTCACAGCTGATCGGACCTGTTGCAGAGCCCCTGAAATAAATGCCAGTATTAGACCGTCCCGTGGCCAAAGGCGCCAGGCAATGGCAGCCCTGTCAGGCAGGGGCCTCGAGGTCACCCCACAGCCGAGGGCAGAGGCCTGACGTCTCTCTGGGTGGGGTCGCTTCTTCACCGCCCAGCTGCGCCCTCCTGGACACTTCGAGGAGGACCCCCGTCTGCACAGACAGGGTGAGGGGCCTGTCGTCGGGGCCGGGCCTGGGCCAGGGTCTTGTGGAAACGGTGAGGCAGCGTGTCTCTGCAGCTCAGCCGATGGGATGTGCGCTGGGCTTTTACAGCCTCTCCGCGAAGTCTGCTCCCCTGACCGGTAATCGCTGCTTCGGCGAGTCGCACAAGTACCCGCTGTCGTCCAGAACTCGAGGAGGAAAGGGCCGAGGACGGCAAGGCCAGCAGTCGTCCTGACTCTGCCGCCCTCCGCCCCCTCCCCGCGCCCAGGCGCCTCGGCTGGGCCTCCTGGCCGCACACCCTTCCTTCTCCTCCCTAGAATCTCAGTGCCGGCAGAGGGGCCTGCGGGCTCGTGCCCTTGTTCCTTTTTCTTCTGGCCTCTTGCTTTCTTTCTGTCTAGCACTTTTCTCTCCTCATTCCTGACCCTCCCTCCCCACCCCCAGGCAACATCCCAGGGTCTCCAGAACATTCGAGGGAGGCAGTAATTGTGCCTCCTGCTGGCTGCCCTGGCCAAGGAAGGCTCTGGTTTGGAGCCTGCGGTCAATGTTGACACACGCTTGGCACTGCAGCTCGGTGGAAACCCTGCTCCTGTGAGGGCCCCCCTCTCAACTCCTCGCTGGTTCTGATGCCTGGTCTATCAGAGTTCTTGGGGACCCCACGTCAGAGCAGGCTCCTCCATCCAGAGCCCACCCCACGTTGTCATGCTGGTCTTTCCCTGCAGACTTTGCTCCAGAACCTTCCTGCCCTCCTCTCCCACCCCTGTAGCTCTCCTGTCTCATTTGGGAGCGCATGCAACCCACTTAAAGGGTCCTCACGGTGGCAGAGCCATCGCCTTGGAGAGAGCAGGCGGGCCCCTGAACACATCATGGTTCTGTGGGTGACCCAGGATGGTGCTAGAGCCTCGGACCCTCACTCTGCCCTGATGTTCAGGTTCAAGGAGGGCTGCTGACATGCCAGGCCTTCTCCGGGCAGACGTCTCTCCAGGGATGGCATGGTGACCAGGCTGGGCCAGCACCCCTCAGGGTACCCGTCAAGTCACATCACCAAGACCACCCCCCTCCACCTTCACACCAGGACACCCTGCTCCCTAACCTCGCTCAGCATCTTACCCCACCTTCACCTGGAGATGAGCGCCTGCAAAGTGAATGCTGAGGAGGAAGAAATACCCACTGGAAAGTGATCTGAAGCTTACTCCGAAGCAGCTCTGATCATGACATTTAAATCGTTTGGTCTCTAGGAAACTGGAAAAATATTGTTATTGTCTTTAGTCCTATAATTTGTGGCTTTAGATTATAATTATTTTTTCTGTCTTTCATCATCAGAACAATTTGGCTGTAATGACTGTGGTGCCTTGTAATAATCTGAGTAGTTGTGTAACTCATTAAGCGCATGGAAAACTAAGCAGCCTTTGAGGACGCTTCGTGGGGAGGGTTTCTGAGAAGTGGATTTAACTGGAAGTGGTAGTTCCTAAGGAGCCTGATTTGTGAACTGGGGGCCGATGGTCGCAACTTAAGATCCTCCCCGGGCTTCCAGTTGTGGCTCAGGCATAACAAACCCGACTAGTGTCCATGAGGACACGGGACAATCCCTGGCCTTGCTCAGGGGCTTGAGGATGTGGCGTTGCTGTGAGCTGTGGTGTAAGTCACAGATGTGGCTTGGATCCCACGTTGCTATGGCTGTGGTGTAGGCTGGTGGCTGTAGCTCCATTTCGACTCCTAGCCTGGGGACCTCCATATGCCACGAGTGCAACCCTAAAAGGACAAAAGACAAAAAAACAACAAAAAAACCTCCCTGCTTTACAGAAGAAGTGAGTTGAGTGCAAATGTTCTGATAAAGTGCTATTCTTAAATCACATTATTATGACGTTGATTATACAATAGTATAGAGGTGCAAAGATAGTAGCATAAAGATTGTCTGTAGCTCTTCTGGAACTGTTTCAGACTTTTCTGTTTTACTAAAACATGAAGCCAGGAGTTCCCTGGTGGCTCAGCAGGTTAAGGATATGGTGTTGTTATGGCTGTGGCTCGGGTCCGTAGTGTGGCGTGGGTTCAGTCCCTGGCCCAGGAACTTTTGTGTGCTGCAGGTGTGGCCAAAAAATTAGGAAAAAACCCGTGACGCTGAACACATTTCCGCATTTGGAAGTCGAGTGCCTGCCCTGCCCTGTCACCTCGTGTGACCACACGGTGCCCTCTCGTTTCCTTCCTAGAGTTTTCGGTCATGAAGAGGAAGAGAGGCAGGCCTAAGGGGTCCACGAAGAAGCCCAGCCCCGAAGAGGAGCTGGCGGAAAACAGCGTTCCCCCCAGTGAGGACAGTCGGCGGGCCCCCGAGGAAGGGAGCAGCCTGGCTCCGAGCCGCCTGGAGTGCAGCAAGTGCTGCCGGAGGTTCTCCAACTCGCGCCAGCTCCGGAAGCACGTCTGCATCATCGTGCTGAACCTGGGCGACGAGGAAGGAGAGGCAGGTCAGTTTCTCGCCAGGCGCCATCGCTGCTCCCATCCGTGTTCCCTGCTTCGGTCGTGACTTGGAAATGGCACAGTTTACTCTCGCGCCCCCTGTCTGGACAGTGCTCATTTTTGTAGTGGTTACTGGCTGCTACTCTAAGTCACCTAGGAGTTGAGTGTGTCCTCTGGTGGCGGTTGATGCCCACGGGTGCAGGTCACAGGGGTACCTGCATAGATGCTTTAGGGGCGGCGGAGGGGCTCACGCGCACACATGCAGCTGCCCCAGCTCTCTTTTCCCTGCACAGGTCCTTAATGGTGGTTGTGTCTTCTTTTTCTTTTTACCCCTTTTTCGGCTGCCCTGCGGCACATGGAGTTCACGGGCCAGGGACCTGAGCTGAGCCACATTTGGGACCTACGCCACAGCTGCGGCAACCCTTAACCCACTGTGCTGGGCTGGGGACTGAGCCTTTGTCCCAGTGCTCCAGAGACTGCCGATCCCATTGTGCCGTAGCGGGAACTCCCAGTTGTTGTGTTTTAATCAGAGGAGTCAGTGCTAACCGTCAAGGCGGTACTGCTTGTACCTGTAATGATATAAAAAATACCAAGAAGAAAGAAATAATCCAAAATTTCACTGCCTAGGTATAATGTCTGTTACACTGTATAAAAAAAGTGAAAAAAGCCCTTACTTCTGTGTATACTCATATGCATTTTTCAGAAATGAGGTCATACATAATGTTCTGTGATCTTTTTTCACTCACTGATGTAGCAGATAAAATTTTCATGTCAATATTTTTTATTTAACAAGCTGTTTTGTAGCACTTTCTATGTTGCAGATACTTTCTCCGTATTTCACAGTTATTAGCTCATTTCCTTCTCATAGCAACATAATAAACACTATTATCATTCCTATTAATTAATTAATTTTTTTAGGGCCACTCCTGTGGCATATGGAAGTTATTAGACTTGGGGTCGAATTGGTGCTGTAGTTGTCAGCCTACCCCATAGCCACAGCCACAGCAATGCGGAGTCCGAGCTGTATCTGTGACCATCACCACAGCTCACGGCAACGCCAGATCCTTAACCCCTGAGTGAGGCCAGGGATCGAACCCACATCCTCATGGATACTGTTGGGTTTGTTACTGCTGAGCCACAAAGGGAACTCTTATCACTCCCATTTTATAAATGAGGAGACTGAGGCACAGAGAGGTTCTGGCGTTCCCTTATATCACACAGCCCGTTAGGGGTAGAGCTGGACCCTAAAACACACACAGCCTGGCTGCAGGGTCTGTGCTTTTGATTGAGATGCTCAAAAACACTCAGTAAATTTGATGTGTAAAGGCCGCTATGGTATTTCACTGTGCGCATGGGCCACGAGATTTCCTTCGTTGGTCTCCAGTTGATTGACATTGAATATTCCTTTCAATTTTTCTTCTTGATTAAAAAAACAAACAAACCTTAGCTACTCAGGTGCACAATCTTGAGCATTCATTTTCATTTTATTGTTATATTTGTGCTTGTGCCTTTATTATTCTGGGTAAGTATCTAGTAATTTAATCCTTGGGCTAAGGGAGTACCCTTAGGTGTTGGCAGGGCACCCAGGAGAAAGTGTCTGTTATTCCCCATCATCGTCTGTGGCCCTTCATCCACCTTTTTGCTCCTTATCTGGGGTCCATCTTTAGCCTGTGAATTTCACATGCAGACAGTTTTCTTTAGTTATTTTAATTTGTTCTCTCTTTGGTCACCAGTGCACTGTCCACTTGCAGCTCTTGGGGACTTCTGCTTTGTATGTAATTTGAGGCGTTTGTCACTCATGTCCTTGGCTTACTACACTTTTGGATTGCCATATAGGCTGAACATATTTTCAGATTTTATCATTTATCTCTTAATTTCATTTGTAGAATTGCTATTTTTTTCTTTTGCACCTTACTGGAATGTTTTTCTTTTTTCTTTTGGTCTTTTTAGGGCCGCACCCTTGGCCTATGGAGGTTCCCAGGCTAGGGGTCCAATTGGAGCTGCAGCCGCTGGCCTACACCACAGCCATAGCAATGCACGATCCAAACCGCGTCTGCGGCCTACAGCACAGCTCACAGCGAGGCGGGATCCTCAACCCCCTGAATGAGGCCAGGGATCGAACCTGCATTCTCATGGATGCTAGTCAGATTTGTTTCCACTGAGCCACAATGGAAACTCCTCTACTTTACTGAAATTTTAAATATCAGCATTGTCACTGCTGTCAAATGTTTCTTTTAAATTTTTTGCCCTTTTGATCATACTTTAGAACATCTACCCATACCCTCAAATAATAAAAAAATAGCTTTCTCTATGTTCCTTGGTTATTTGTAGGGTTTCATTTTTATCTGTATCTTTGATCCACCTGGAAATTGTATTTTTTGGAAAGTTTTAAGACACACACACATATATATGTTTGGTCAGTAAATGTGGGTGAAGGAATGATCTTCATGAATGTATTTTGGTGGGTAAAGTATTTCAGATCCCAGGGTCCACAGAGAAAATCATAAGGTCTGGTCCTAAGCCTAAGAATCCCTTTAAGATGTAAAACTTCATTTTTTGAAAGCAGTTATGGAATAACAGGAAGTTGCATAGATGTGCAGAGAGCTCTTAGGCGCCCTTTATCCTGCTTCCCCCAAAGGTAACATCTGCCTCACGTCAGGCCCTTGACACTGAGATAATGCGTGAGTGCTGCCATCATTCGCCGCACTCGTAGGTCAGTGTAACCAGCTTGCCAGTCAGGGGACAGGACTGTTCATCACCACAGGCGTGGCCCCCAGCCCCCAGCCTGCTACCACGGGTCTCCAACCCTGTGATGTTTGTCATTTTGAGAATGTCACATCAGCTGAATCACACACTATGTGACCTTTTCAGACTGACTTAGAAAAGCCCCTTTCCAAGCCCTTTGCGTAGATTTGTGATTGAGGACGTTCAGGTCCGGAAGTGAGGGTGCCGAGGGGTCACAGAGCCTGTGAGGGAGGGCTGGGTCCCCCGTCGCCCCCTCCTACCCTTGGCCGGCCCTGCTCCACCGCCTTTGCTTCTTAACCCCAGCCGCAGTTCCCCTTTGCCAAGTCGGTTTTGTTCATCTCAGCTAACTTAGAGGAAGGGAAAGTTCCACCCTGGCTGGTCCCGACGTCTGTTTTGTTTTCTAGTCTGTAATTAGGCCGGCTCAGTGGCTGACTTTCTCATAAGATTATCAGCTTCCTCTAGTACTGAGCTGTGTAGAAGGTGGCTTCGTAGTCCCTTGGTTTGAGGACTTTAATTCAGCAGATACCGCCTGCAAGAAGCTCTGCGTGTTCTTCCCTTTCTGGCCACTGTTGAAGCCTCTCAAACATGCAGACGTGACCTTCTGCCCAGCTGCCTCGTGGCTGCTGTCCCTCTGATGACCACCTCGTGTCCCCTAGTGTGCCAAGCACAATATTATAATTTGGAAAATGCCTGCATAATTGTTTTAATACATGCTCTGTAAAGAGCAATTTAGTGACATTTCAAACAATTGACCTTGACTTTTATAGCTTGTTAAAACAATCGGAAGAAAACAAAATAAGCTTTTCCCTGACACGGAACCACAGCAAGTTAAAATAACATTTTTGATGTGTATTCAACATTTATTTATTTTATTCTGCATTTGAATCGTAAAAGAAACCAGGGAAAGAGATTTTCTTTCTTTCCTTTTTTTTAATGCCATTATGTGGAATGGCTGGTGTTTTTGAAAAACATTTTTCAGCCTACAGAAATCACCATGTCAGGTTTATAAAAGTGACTTCTGAACCTTTCTAAGCTTGTTATTTCTGGGGTCATTTTTATACAAGGAGAGTTGCAAAAATCTGCTCTTATTCTTGTTAAATCCTCTCTAAGGAAGACAAGGCATTTATTTTAAGATCTTAGCTAAGATGCATCTGTAATCTTCATGAGGATTTTTTACGACAGCGTTTCAGGCGTCTTCCTACTGTATTTGTGTTAGCAAAACAGCCGACTTGACAAGCAGCTGCCATGATGGAAAGCTGTTCTGAGCGAGTTGTGTCTGAAAATTTGCAGGTGGAAAGGTAGAGCCCGTGTTAGTCTCTGAGGGTAAAACTCTTCTCCATGGAAAGATGTAGAACAGTAAAGTCTATTTCTTTTCTTTCTTTTTTGCTTTTTAGGGTCGCACCTGCGGCATGTGGAGGTTCCCAGGCTAGGGGTCGAACTGGAGCTGCAGCTACTGGCCTACACCACAGCCACAGCAACGTGGGATCTGACTGGTGTCTGAGACCTACATACACCACAGGGCTTACGATAGCGCTGGATCCTTAACCCACTAAGTGAGGTCAGGATCGAACCTGCATCCTCGTGGATGCTAATCAGATTCGTATCTGCTGAGCCACAGCGGGAACTCCTAAAGTCTGTTTCGTTTTGCTGCCTGTGAATCTTTGTTTCATCTCTGCACTAATCAGGGGATGGAAAGTGCAGCCGTCTGTGACCCCTGGAGAGGTGGGACTTTGAGACAGTTTGAATTACTTTTTTGTGACCCTACCCCCACCCCACTTTCCTCCCTGTTAAAAGTCCACTGCATGTGACCATTCTCTTTCCAGTAGCTTCTGATACCTTGACTAAAATGCAGATAACTGATAAGGGGACACGTGGTCAGGTTGTTCAGGGAAGGAGGAAAGTACGAGCCCTGCAGCCTTGGGCCCACGGGGAGCTCCACCAGGCACCAGAGATGGGCACTGGGTGAGCAGACTGGGCATGGACGAGGCTGCGGAGTGTGGCAGGTGTTTGTTTGCATCTTCCCGATGTAATGCTTCTAGAATTCCAGAGACAACGTAGTCCAGAGCTTCCCATAGGTCTGCGGAGTCCCAGACCCAGACAGTGGGGCTTTGATGCCTACCAGCCCCAGCGGGCTGCTGGGTGGTGATGGTGCCTCCTCTTACTGGGTGTCCCCCTGTGCCTGCTGCTGTCCAGGGGCTGAGCGTATGTTCGCATCCTCCTGCTGGGAGCCATGGTGGGGCTTAGGTGAAGAAACAGGCTCTGCTAGACAAAGGAGGTTGCCCGAGGCCAGCCAGTCATCCCTGAATCTTGGTCCCTTCCACTCCTGAGCTCCAGCTTTTGTCACATGATCCAGTCGCCTTCAGACGCTGGTCCTCTGATTCTCCTCTCTGCCCTGGCCCCGAGTCACCTGACTCAAACCTCCTGTTCCTTTGGTAACTGAGTGGGACATAGGACGTAAGTCAGGCACGGAGCTGGCCCCACGTACCTGTGTTCTCTTTGCAGACCTGTGACTCTCAGGTAACCAGAGGGTGCCCAGTGTTTTTTGCCTCTGCGGGGGGGTAGGAGCGGAGGGGGGAGAAGAGGAACTAAATCCCACCCAGGCAGGACTTTGTGTCAGGACTTCTCAAGGAAGACTTTCTGGTCCAGCATCTTGGTGGGGGCCAGAGCCCTGCTGACAGCCCCGTTGCTCTGTGCTGTCTGCAGTTTAGGGCTGTCTGTCATGTCCCGCCTGGAGGACTCGATGAGAGCCATGGAGCCTGAGACACAGTGGGTGACACAATGGGTGACACAGTGGGCCTCTGTGCCAAGTGATGGCTCTTCCCAGACAAGTCGTAGCTCTGCATTCTGACCCCCGTTTTGGAAAGGAGTCTCTCACCACAATAGCCGATTGCTGAGAAAATGCTAGAACAAATGACCTGTGGCCAGAGGCCCAGCAGCCCTTTAAGCCGGACTTCTGGCTGTGCCTGATGCCTCCTCGCTGTGAGGAGCTGGCTGAAGCCGAGGCTTAGCGGGGTCCTCGCAGCAGCCAATTCTTTTCTCTTGTTTCCTCCGTACCGAGCTTGTGCTGTGGTGGTTGGGCACTAAGCCAGGCTTGAGGCATCAAAGCCAGTGAGACGTGTCCCTTCCCTTGAGCAGCAGAGCCTGGGGACGAGGACTGGGAAGTGAAGGATGACGGAATGGCCAGCCCGATGCAGGGGTCAGGGCAGGACTGTGCCGCCGAGGGTGCATCCTGGAGGGCTCCCTGGAGAGAGGGGCCCTAAGCTCCTTGTCTAAGGCCGATGTGGGGTGCAGGGGTGGGCATTTTCTTCCTGATGGTGCCTGGGAAAGCCCGCAGGTATGATGATGGGAGCGTTTGGGGAGTGCTGGGTGGTTCGATGCGGTTGGTATGTTGCCAGACAGGGTCGTGGAGGGTGGCCGCCTCCAGCTCTGCACATGCTTCTGTTCTTGGCACCTCTCCATGGGGACGCTGTGCTCACAGCAGGTGCTCGCCTGGCTTCCCCTGGAGCAGAGAGCTGGGAGGAGGCGAGCTGGCCTGAGGGAAGAGGGGGGGGCGAGAACGATGCATATTCAGCAGGTTCTCAGCAGGTTTGATAGAATGATCGTGGGCTAATAAACTGCTACATTAGCAGCGTGGAATGAATCGGTAGCGGGGTCCCAGAATATAATCCCTTATCAGTCGGCTGTTCCAACAACTGTTCTGGGCTTTTTATTAATGTGGCTGATAACACTTGACTCTCTGGGGTGTTCTGAGATTTAATTAGTTCTTGGGCAATTCGGAATAGGTACTTTAGACTATTAGCAGAGTGTTAATTATGAATGAGTGCATATGAACCAATTTCTACAAATGTACAATTGCCCGTACAGTTAACTCTTCACCCGCCGTTACCAAGCCACCCCACCTCCCTTGGATGTTATTAGACGTAGGGGACTGACTCTGTGAGTTCCCACCCTACTCGCTGGAGTGTAGAGTTGGGACATGGAGCAAGATGCCTCCCAGGGAACTCCTAGGGCAGGAGAGGGTGGTGAGCAAAGAGCAGGGAGATTTTGAGATTAAAGAAACTTAGTTGAGAGCTTTTATAACAGATTAGCTTCTGTTAAAGTGAGAGGAGCTTATCAGAGTTTAAGGGAGTGTGCGTGTGTGCTTGTGCAGTTTGGAACTGAGGAAAGTGGGAAGATTTTTAACCCCTGCTGTAGATCACTCATTAATTCATCAGCTGCATTGATTAAGCACCTGCTGTTTATGTACCAGGCACGTGGTGGTCGCTGGTGTGTGATGTCAAGTGGATATTTGTGTCGTACAATGGTTCAATTTTGGGAGGCCGGGCAAAAGGATGCTGGCCCTGTGGACTGGCCACTTGAGAGCTTAATAATTTGTAAAGGTGTAGGCAGGTGTGGTGTTGTTATCACAAGGTGTGGAGGGAGGAGTGAGGAGTGACCAGTGCTCCAAGGGAGAGCTGCAGCCTTTGCAGGACGGAAGCCCAGAGAATTCCCCCCGCCCATCCCTCCCTCCTGTCTTCTGCTGCTGACCCTGCTGGCCAAACCCGATGCAAGCCAGACAGCAGTGGAGCCCCTCCCTGTGTGACCCTCACAGGTCAGCCTCTGGGAGCTGGATGGAGAAAGATGGGGGGTGGCCTGGAGGGGCCAGTGGGAACTTAGACCATTTAAAATGGGGTGTGTACTTGGTCTCTGCTCCTTAAGCAGCGCAGCCTCCAGTTTTGTAGCTGGACACTTCCCCGCAAGTGAGGGCGCCATTGCTGTCATGCGAGTGGGGTTCTCAGCACGAGGCACATGTGCACCTGGCTGGGAACTCCTGCTTTCATGCTGCGGTGTGGTCGCTTTTTAAAGGCTGTCTTTCTTTTTTTCTTTTTAGGGCCGCCCCTGCGGCATATGGAAGTTCCCAGAGTAGGGGTCGAGTCGGAGCTGCAGCTGCTGACCTACGCCACAGCCACAGCAACGCCAGATCCGAGACGCATCTGCAACCTACACTGAAGCTTGTGGCAAGGCCACAGTCCAGATCCTTAACCCACTGAGTGAGGCCAGGGATTGAACCATCACCCTCATGGATCCTAGTCTAGTTCTTAACCTACCGAGCCACAACGGGAACTCCTAAACACCGTCTTTGCAAAAGGAAGTGAAATGTAAAGCATCGTGCTAATATTGAAGAGCAGTACTGCACAGATGTCAAGGAATTAAACATTTTAGTTCCCAGATGTCAGTCCGTGACTCTGCAGAACACAGCAGGCTGGGGCGCCGGTGAGGCAGGCCCTTGGCTGCGCCTCTTCCGTTAGTGCAGGGAAGGGATGAGCCGGGCCCAGCCCCAGCTGCACGCGTGCCCCAAATGTGGCCTGTGGGCGACCTCGTGCTTCCCAACTGAGAGGACTCGGTGCCTTCCCTTGGGTGAGCCTCCCAGCCAGTCCCCGTGCAGATTCAGACCAGGGTGTAGAGAGAGCCGAAGCGGTCCGGCTTGAAGGCTGACGCAGGGACTGCAGGGAAGGTGGTGTTTGACACAGTCCTGGTACATCCGTAGCCACGCCGGTTAAAGCCGCATGCATCTGGGGTTCTTGGAGGCTGGCCCAGACCCCACCAACTGTAAATGGAGAAGTCACTCCCATGTTCCTGATTGTTTTGTTGAAATTCCTTAAAAAGGTCACTCAAAATGTCCTGCTGCTAAAAAAAAAAATGTTAAAAACCCCGCCATCCTGTGGGTTTCTGTTGTGGCTCAGTGGGTTAAGAACCCAACATAGTGCCCATGAGGATGTGGGTTCTATCCCTGGCCTCACTCACTGGGTTAAGGATTCAGCGTTGCTGCAGGCTGCTGTGTAGCTCACAGATGTGGCTCAGATCCATTGTTGCTGTGGCTGGGGTGTAGGCCGGCGGCTGCAGCTCCGATGGGACCCCTAGCCTGGGAACGTCCATATGCTGTGGGTGCAGCCCCAAAAAGAAAAAAACAAAACAAAACGAAACAAAATCCTAGTGTTGTGACGATCACAATTCAGACAGCGCCATGCGAATTTGATGGACGAGGGCGCTTCAGCTAAGGGCCTTGTATTGCGGGAGAGCACGTTTGTTAGAGGCTTGGAGAAAAGAATGAATTGTAAAAACGTGATTGAGAAGGTGCACTGTGCACATGACAGTCGAGTTACAGGTGCTAGTTACCGCTCCTGTCGCAACTGCCCTGCGCCACTCAGCAGAGAGGTCGTGTCGCTGTAATGGCACACTTTACTCCCTCTCGGGATTATTGACCAAGAAGATACGAGACAGGCGTAGACCACGCCGATATTTCAGTGTGAAAGCCACTGTTGCTGATGGTGTGAACACTGACCTTCGCCCGTGCCCTGGCCGGCCCACCGCGGGAAGGGCCAGCCTGGGGGTCGACGGCGTCCCTTCTCTTCTGCCTCTTAAGCATCTCAGACAGAGTTCAGCTCTTGTTCCCACTTCATAGCACTTCCCGCTTTCTTTTAGATGGAGTCCTTTCCAGAGCTCAGCGAAAATGTTACAGACATGTCATACAATTTGGAGATAAAATTCTACCTTAAAAGTCATGGAAGGTGGTTCACCTTGAAGATGCTACCTAGAAGACTTGGGGTGTGATTGGGGCCCCCTAGCCGCAGTCCTGCTCAGTGTCTCCATTTCCCGCTCTGGGTGTATTTACTGCCCAGTCCTCATCAGGCACCGAGTCCACCCAGGGGGTCAGCGGGGCAGTGAGTAAATCATCCTGTTACCCCAGCATCAGCCCGCAAGCCCGGTCGGCGGCTGTCGCGTCTGCGGGCCGGATCCTGGCGCGTGGAAGAGCCGCCTTGGCTCACCTAGTTTACTGCCGGAGGGTTTCGTCTCTCGCAGCACAAGCAAGACATTTACCTGTTTGAACAGAACGGAAACCCTAGTTTTCTTCACTCTCTAAGAAATGCCTCTTCATGGCAAGGGGCACGGCTGCGGAGCAGAAGAACTGGGGCCGCATCGGCAAGCGTAAAGGGATTTTAAGTGCCTGGCCCTGGAGGCGGGGGTCGGAGGCTGTCTGTTGCGCCAGGATCCCAGCCATGCTGTCCCCACACCCGGCGCCTCAGCCTGGGCATGTGGGCTGCTCATCTGCACCAAGGAATTAGGAGCAGGTGGCCTCGTGCAGATTTTGGGGACTCAGCTGAGGGCCACTGAGCCTGGTGGGAAGGGTTTTACCCTTAGGGCAGGGCAGGAAGAGGGAGGCGCAGGGCCAGGCCCTGGGGCTGGGGCACGGGGGGGGGGGGGGGATCTACCCCTCCCCTCAGCCCAGCTGCTTCTCAAATGACAGGTGTTCCGCCAACCCCCAGCCAGGCCCACGGGTCCCTTTGGCCCCTGAGAGGCAGTATTAGGCTTTTGCTACTTGACTGCGGGTTCAGCCTATGGCAAACTCTAATTCTTAGGGTTTTTAAAAATGTACACTTACCTATTGCTACTGTGTCACCCACATTCTGAATTGTAATCTGCGGTTAATTCTTAAAATGAAGGGTCATTTTTAAAAGTAAGAAATCCTGTACTATATTGTGTCTGCCTCTTCAAGGCATCCAGTATATTCTGCTGTCATTATTTATGTACATTTATCTCTCAAACCTGCCATTAGACATGCTGAGGTCAGAAATCATAGACCATCACATAGCACTGGCCGTCGCTTTGGGGATAACTTGTTTGGCCCCATCCTTCAACTTTTCAGGAGTCATCCTATCCTTCAGGGGGTGGACTTAGGTAACGGTCTTGACTTTCCCTTTGGCCTTGGAGAGTACAGTTCTGAGTCATGACCTCATCTCTTAGTATTTATAATCAGTTTGCCTTTATCATGTTTGCTGCTGCCACTGATGATATAACTAAGGACCTGTTTCAATCAATTAAAAAAAAAATCCGTGACTCTTTTGACTATTCGATCCCTGGCCTGGGAACTTCTGTCTTTAGGTGTTTTGTTTCTCTTTTTTGGCTGCCCAGAGGCCTATGGAGTTCTTGGGCCAAGGACCTACACCACAGCTGCTGCAATGCTGGATCCTTAACCCACTGTGCCAAACCCGAGTCCCGGCACTCTGAAGACGCCGCTGATCCCATTGGGCTACAGCAGGAACTCCTCCACCAGGTCTAAAAATGTTCGAGAGCCCGTGTTATTGGGACACGCTCCAAAGATTTTCATTTATAGAACACAGAAAATTAAGTGTTTGTTTTGGTCAACCTGCCCCCTTAGCCAGGTTCTGTCCCGAGCCCCTCTTGAGAGCACATGCCTTTGGGCAGCAGGCTGTCCTAGAATCCGTGCTGCTCCACCGTCTCTCCCCCCTTCAGGCTTCTGGGGGCGCCGGCTGGAGGCAGACTTAAACCATCGGAAGCCCAGACTCACTGAGTTGCCTCAGGCTGTCTCCTTTTGACTTCTCCCATTTCTCCAGCTTCTGCCTTATCGCTTCATGGTTCCTCCCTGCCCACCTCCCATTCCAGAGCTTTCCCAGCCTGCCCTACCCTCCTGCCCGTGTGCCCGTGCCATGCCCGTCCATGCACCGCACGCTCACCTCTCGTAAAGGGCTGTGCAGAGCGTCCCTGATGACGCTCCATAATGTTCTGGAGAAGCGGTTCTTGGGCAGGTTATTTCGGATTTGTGGCTGCGATTCTAAGGAAGAGACAACTGGAGTTCCCTGGTGGCTCAGCGGATTAAAGATCTGGTGTTGTTTCTGTTGTGGCGCAGGTTCGATCTCTAGCCTGGGAACTTCTTCTGCATGCCTCGGGTGTGGCCAAAGGAAAAGAGAAAGAAAGAGACAAGCCCCGCCCCTTCCTTGCCTGTATTTCCACGTAGGAACCGAGAATGGCAACACTCAGGACAGGGCGCTCCTTTATTCTTTGCTCTGACAGGAAGCGCCTTTCCCCTTCAGGCTGAGCCAGGCTGGCCCCGTGCAGGTAGGCGTTGTCCTGTCTGTGCCTGGCAGTTCCATTCTCTAGTGTGTTTGAACCCGTCCAGTACTTCCTTCCCAGGTGGCACAGACCTAGCAACTCTTCCCCACTTAAAACGCTTCCGTGGCTGGCCCTGGCCGGGCAGGGTGGCAGATAAGAGGCTGCAGGTCAGCTGTGGCCCCAGACGTGTTTTCTTGGTTTCCTCATTGGTTTAAGACATTTTAGATTAGAGTCAACCTTGAAAAAGCGGAAGATTTCCTGTAAAACTCTGGATTTCCAGTTTTTCTTTAAACAGTCAGAAGGTTTGGTGACTCTGGCCCCGCTGACTCTGCGGGAAAGCGCTGGTTGGAGCTGGGGCCTGGCTCTGTCACCCCCGCCCCCTTGGCCAGCTTTACTCACTCACGCTCCCAAGGAGTCTCCACGAGCATTGGAGCTTCTCCCCATTCTCACAGAAGGAAGATTACAGGCTTCTCATGGGCATTTGAAGACCTCGCTTTCACTCCTCCTCTGTTTTTTTTTTGGGGGGGGGGTCTGTGCTTGCGGTATGTGCTTGTGGTGTGTGGAAGTTCCCAGGCCAGGGATCCAACCCGCACCACAGCTGTAACCGGAGCCACAGCAGTGATAAGCCTGGATCCTTAACCATCTGAGCCATGAGGGAATTCCCTCTCCTAGTTTTGTTTCTATTGGCTGGCTTCTTCATGAAGTTCGCCAGATGGGATCCTCCGTTAATGTCACTCCATGTCCTTAAGACCCGTTCTTGGACTGGAGCCACCGTGGGCCACCACCCCGTCCCTCTCCTTTGCCCAAACAACCTTTCCGTACCTGGTCCGCACGGCCCCCAACCGTGGCTTCACGGATTCTGCCTGCTTATCTGCACTGGAAGGGCTGTCTGCCCGGGCTTCTCACCTCTCAAGCTGAGCCCACCCTCCCTCCCTGCAGTCGTCCTGCACCCCTTCCCATGTCCCTAGCTGCATAGCAGTCCGGCCTTGACCTCACTGTTTGTCTGTCCGTCTCTCCCACCCCAGGGCTTTCCAGGGCAGGGCCTGGGTCTGTGTCCTGTTGGGCTCTGTGTCCACCATGCCTGGCCCATGGAAGGCACCTGATAATGTAAGCTGAGGGAGCGAGTGACTTCTTAGGCTGTAAATCCCGGAGACCGTGTCTTCTCCGCAGTGTTGTTTATTGAGGACTCTGAGGTCTGGCAGGGGGCTGTGCCTGCTGTGTCAACAGGGTGTCCCAGGGCCCAGATGGTGGCCTGTGGCAGGGGTGCAGTGGAGCCCGCAGTGATACATGGCCTGCATGGCAGGGGACCTGTCTGTGTTTCCTTTGCCCCATTGAAGGGTTATGTGCACCCTCCAGTCACCCCCATCCACTCACTGATGAGAAAGAGCATCTTGTACATCTTGGCATTTGCTCCCTAGGTAATGAATCTGACCTTGAGCTGGAGAAGAAGTACAAGGACGATGACCGAGAAAAGGCCCCGAAGAGGCCAAGGACGCAGAGAGCGGAGAAGGTGCAGAAGGCGCCCTTGGGAAAGGAGGCCGCGCAGATCTCTGGAGCCAAGAAACCCATCATAAGTGTGGTGCTAACAGCCCACGAAGCCATTCCAGGTGACCACAGCCAGCGGGAGGGCACAGAATGGGGCTGCATCCTGACAGCCGGGCCGTGACCCCGAGCAGCTTCCTCACTGACCAACTCGCTGTCGAATTTCCCATCCACCAGGGAAGACTCACTGTGCAGCGTTGTTGGGTGGGCTGCTCCCGCTGCCAGGTCCTTGTCATTTGAGGAGCTGTTTGGTGGTGGTGGGGGGGTGTTTCTTTCCTTTGCCCCCAGCCTCAGCCCCTTCCTGGGCCTGCTCCTTCCTCTTCCTGCCCCGCCCTAAAGCTGAGACCCCTCCCACCAGGCGGGTGCAAACTGGCTCCCAGAGCCTCCACCTCACTTTCTATTTTGCGTTTTTTAGTGGGGTCTTGATATCTTTTATAATGCTGGAAATTTCTCTCTCCTTTTCCTTTCACATAAATTAGTCAGTGGGTATATTATACTACCCTTTTTTTTTGTCTTTTTTTGCTATTTCTTGGGCCGCTCCCGCGGCATATGGAGGTTCCCAGGCTAGGGGTCAAACCGGAGCTGTAGCCACCAGCCTATGCCAGAGCCACAGCAACGCTGGATCTGAGCCGCGTCTGCAGCCTACACCACAGCTCACGGCAACGCCGGATCGTTAACCCATTGAGCAAGGGCAGGGACCGAACCCTCCACCTCATGGTTCCTAGTCGGATTCGTTAACCACTGCGCCACGACGGGAACTCCCTATACTACGCTTTTTAAAAAAGCATCTCTGGAAGTTCCCTGGTGGCCCAGTAGTTAAGTGTTTGGCTCAGGTTCGATCCCTGGCCCAGGTACTTCCACCTGCCACAGCACTGCCAAAACAATAGCCTTTTCCAGGAATGGATACTTTAGACAAAAGGCAGTTTATCATAATAGATGCCACAGTATAATAATGAGTTTTTTCTCCTATCCATTTGGGGTAATAGCTGTCAAATAAAATTTTAAAAATCAAGTGTAGTGGAAGGAAGTAAAGAGTAGGTAGATTTCAGATACCTTTTGATGGTAGAAGAGTTGGGACTTACCAAATGTGTAGAACTAAATAGAAATACTGTATACAGAATGTTCACAGAAGTTTTATCTCTGGGTGATGGGATTAAGTACAATGCTTCCTTTTAAAAAACTAAGTTTAGGCTTTTAAGAACAGCTAGAGCCTTTTAAGCATCTGTTTTCAATGCCAATATTAACTCATTATTTAAAATGAAAATACGGAAGTTATACTTCAGTGCAGAGAAGGGTGATCAGTAGGAAAAAAGCCATATAAGATTGTGTGACCAGAAGAAGCTTCCGGAAAGCCACTTGGTCTGCCCAACCCTACCTCGGGGCAGTATTGTTCTGGGAAATGGAAGTCCTGGGAGCCAGGTTCCTATTCTCGGCCGTCTCTAGAGAAAGTTTCTTCAGTCATGTCTTAAAAATTGAGGGCAGTGTTTGGAGATTTCTGTAAGTGTAATTCACTTCTTTTGCTGCTGCAGAAGCAAGGGATCGATTGGAGCCTTTTCTTTAACACACTGCACATGTAGCGAGCACGTGCAGGCGTGCCCCGTGTGCACACACGCGGCTGCGAAAGCTGCGATCATTTTACACCACTGACTCGCACAGGTAAAGGTGATGCTTGCGTTTTTCCACAACAAATGGTTCATTACGTAGGGTGGAGACAGAGGCCCAGAGGCGTAAGGTACTGTCATGTGTGCGGCTGGGTCCAGGCGGCCTGGATCCCTGTTCACAGCCGATTCCACTGCTCCATACTGTCTCGTTGCCATTTACCTAAAGTTTAACACATGTGGCTCTTTGTGGACTCTTGCAGGTGGCAGTTGTGTATATGTGTATCCATCTATGTGTGTTTTTGTGTTGTAGTAAATAGAGCAGGTGAAAATGGACCTCGGAAGAAGGTTTTGATAGATTATTGGAAAAGTTGCCCCTTCCCCACACACACAACCACACACACGCAACCACACACACACAGACACACACACACACAGACATACACACGTTAAAGGTGTGAACTGAAGGAAGACGGATACCCTGTGTGGGTGTCATGAGCAGAGCTCTGGGAGGGTCCGGGCCCTCACGGTGCCTCTTTCACACGCAGTGCCCTCTGCCTCCATCTCAGGTGCTACCAAGATCGTTCCAGTGGAGGCCGGGCCCCCGGAAACAGGAGCTGCAGACCCCGAGGCCACAGCGGCTGACCTGGCGCCCCGGAGAGGGTACCAGGAGTATGCCATCCAGCAGACGCCCTACGAGCAGCCCATGAAGTCGAGCAGGTAAAGCGTCTGTTCTGTGTGACTCCAGCCACCGCCCCAGAGGCCGAGAGGACCGGCGCGTTGGTGTGTCGGGACTCTGCAGACTCATTTGCCGAGGGTCCTGGTTTCTGCTTGAGTCTGAGAAGCAGCCCCCGCCCGCATGGCCCTGCTGTGCCCCGGAGCGCAAGGTGCCTCTGTGGGGTGCGTGGTGGGCCAGCAGGCTGGGGAAACTGGGCGCCAGTCAGCTTAATGACAGCAGGGCATTTTACTGAAGGCAAATATGTGTGTCGCCTGCATAAAAAGAGGCGTGAACGAGGCCTTACTTACTAAATTTGCTGAAATTTTTATAGCTGCACAATTTATAATCAAAAAGAAAAATCTTCATTTTTCTCCTGCTTTCAGAGGTAACACCAGCATCCGCCGAGAGGTCAGGTTACGGTCACCTGCAGTCCCTCCTTGGGCGGAGTCACTGTGGTTGACAGCGTGCTTCACAGGACGCGATACTTTTTTCATGATACAGTAAAATAGAACACTTTGATTTTGTTATTTTCTGTTCTAACACAACCTACCAAAGGCACCGTGATCACCTTATTTTTTTAAACCTACCGCACCTCGATCTTTGTCCCTTTCATTACGTGTTTTTTAGAAGTGCGTTTGCTGCTGCGCAGGCGCACGGTGGTTTGCAAAGCCGGTTTCTGCGTGGTGGTCAGTGCTCTGCTCCAGGTTTTGGTCCCTCCCTCTCTCAGTCCCTCTTCAGGACTTCCTGTGGGATAAATTGCTAGACTGACACAAGCGCTTAAAACGCTAATCGACATTGAAAACCACCCTCCAAACACATTGGGCGAGTCGCCCTCCTGCGGCGACCTAGCCTGTGTGTTCCCCACACGTCCTCGCCGTCGCCAGGTCACCGGCTCAGTCGTGATTCGTACCTGCTGATACAGATGGGCAGACTCTGATCACCTGAGCACCACACACATTTTCCCAGCTGAGAGGAAAGAAAGAAAATGCCAGAGCCCGTGGGTTCCCTCTGTTTCTGGAAGAGGGGAGATGTGTGCTTGAGGAGAGTGTAAGCTTGAGCACCACGCAGACCTGGGTTGGCTCCAGACCCTTCCACGAGACTTTAGCTCAGCAGATGAAACGCCTGTTGTGTGCCAGGCCCTTGGCATGTGAGAGAGAGAAAGACAGGTGCAGCCGTGCCCAGCTCAGGCTTTCTGGACTGTGACTGGACACAACTGATTTTGCCTCCAAGCCTCTCTTACACCAGCCACAAGGGTGTCCAGTAGACTCTGCCTTAGGTTAGGGGTGGGAGTAAGTGACCGCATGTATGGGAAGTGCTCTTAGCAAATTATAACATCGTGTTGTCTGGGATGCGCCATTGATTTGTAGCCTCAGTCCTCTGTTCTTGCAGATGCGGGCAACTGAATTTATTGATGAAGTTGTAAAAATAGGCACTCCTTTGGCAACGCTCAAATAGAATTAAATTTGAAGATCATTCTTGTTTCAACGCAGGGTGATTTGTAGACCTTAGTTAATTATCTTCATAATATTTTAAGGTCTGTTGGGAATGTTTCAGACAAACGCTAATCTAGTCACAGGTAAATATGCTCAATATTTCATCAATAGATTTAGGCTGTTTTCCTCTTGTCAACCATTCTATTAATATTTTATAGTCTAAATTATAAAATAGTTATGAAAGATTTTTTGCATGATTTTGCTTTGTAAAATAGAAACAAAACTTTTGGGTTATATCAATATAACAGTTAGGCTCTCACGCATGACATAGACTTATTACATAGAAAATTTGAGAGAAAAAAAAAAAGAGGAGTTCTCTTCGTGGCTCAGCAGTTAATGAACCCGACTAGGATCCATGAGGAAGAAGGTTCGATCCCTGGCCTTGCTCAGTTGGTTGGTGATCTGGTGTTGCCGTGAGCTGTGGTGTAGGTTTTAGGTGCAGCTCAGATCCGGCATTGCTGTGGCTGTGGCGTAGGCCGGCAGTTGGAGTAGCTCTGTTTCGACCCCTAGCCTGGGAACCTTCATGTGCAGCCCCAAAAAGCAAAAAAAAAAAAAAAAAAGAGAGAGAGAAAGGAAAGACAATTTGAGAAGCCCAGAAACCATGAGGAAGAAGGTGATTAATCTCACTACCCTGAGATAGCCACTGCTAATATTTTTAGTGTTTCTTCCTTCCAGCCTTTTTTCAGCCCATGTATTTCATAAATCGAACTTCTATTTTATATGTAATGTTGCATCCTGCTTTTGATACTTAGTCACATTATACTTTCCTTGGTTGCTCAGATTCTTCACCACCCTGTTTTGTAGTGACCTGCTCCAACGTCATGCGGGTATCCTGTGACCCACCACAGCTTCCCACATTGCAGACAATGACATCTCTGTAAAATGCCCATTTGATTGTCCCCTCGAAGGCCTCACGCTGCTGTTAGGAGAACTTGGCCTCTAGGGTCTTCCTTGGCTGCCACTTCTCCAGCCTGGACCCCCTCTTTGGCTTCCTCCGGTTCTCTGGGCTCCGGGATTTGCTCCAGCCATCTGGGTCCTTTTTATTTCCTTGATCTCTCCTTGCACGTGTCTCTTCTCCCCACTGGATGCCACCCCTTCCCCTCCCTTGGTTAACTCCTGTTCGTATTTCAGCTACCTGCTCAGATCTCTTCCAGGCAGTCTGCTCTGTCCCCTAGTCAGATCAGTGTGCCTTGAGCTGGGCTCTTAGAGCATCCTGCTTCTTCCATTGCAGCCGAGAGCCAGTGGCCCTTATCTGCTCCTTTATATGGTTATTAGGCTGGCCTACCCCTTCCTGTAGAAGGTGAGTGCTGAGGGAGCATGAGTTGGGTTTGTTTGTTTGTTTGGCTGCACCTGTGGCATATGGAAGTTCTCAGGCCAGGGATCAAGTTTGAGCTGTAGCTGCAACCTATGCCACAGCTGCGGTGAGGCTGGATCCTTAACCCACTGTGCCACAGCAGGAACTCCGAGTTGGGTTTGCCTTTGTCCTCATTGTGTCCTCAGTGCTGGGGATACTTCTTTGAATGAATGCATGAATGAGGAAAAAAACCCACGCAAACAAACTGGTTCCCTGTTTGGAAGCTTCAAACAGCTTTCCACTCGGAAGGAACTATGGTGAAGAATCCTGCACCAGGCGCCTTCATTCAGATTTCATATTCTTTCTTTCGATGGATTCCCAGCAGTGGAATAAGTGGATCAAGGGCTCTGATCTCTTAAAGCTCTGCTGGGATGCGTTGTAAAGTGCAGTGGATGAGCGCCTCTCTCAGTGAAGAGGGGACCTTTGGGGTGAATAACGTGCTGGGACTCAGGGGACAGCCCAGCTCTGTGATTAGTTCCCAGGCTTGCACTTGAGAGCTGACGCTGGCTGCTTGGCAGCTCCTGCCACTCATTTCCTGTGGCGGGAAGTAGCACTGAGGGCTCCACCAGGCATTCGTGTAATAATATGAAAAATCAGAGCCAGAGACTCTCCTAAGACCATTTAGACCTTGTCCTGGAGAAGGAAATACTGTGATCTATTTATTTAATTAACATTTTGAGTCCAGAGTTTCTTCCTGGAGTCAAGAACGTCACCTTCTGGATGGCTTTGTCATTTGAGAAGGATCCAAGTTCGTTTCCTTCTAGCGGCTTTGGGCTTTGCGTGTGGGCCCAGGGCTGACTTTCAGATTTGACTGTTTTAATTACATCATGGGACTTGTGCTCTCTGGTGTGTATGGACCGAAGCGCACTTAAACGTCTTTCATTTAAACCTGAGGCTCCCTCTGTCGACCCAGCAGAGTTGTATGGATAGTTCCCTAAGTATAGACTTGACAGTTACGGTGGGTCCAGCCTAACAGTGTCTGATTAATGGCACTAGATGATGGTGAGTGTTCCCGAGGACCTAGCTGGATAACCTGCGCAGAGGCCAGACGGAGGAGTTACAGAGCGAGGCCGCTCCCCTGTCTCCTGGGCTCATCTGCCCATTCCTGTTCTTGTGCGAGTTGCAGTACTTTGGTGACTGTCATTTGTTGACTTGGGGAACAACGCACACCTGCTCCAGCAGCCGTGGAAGCCCCACACAGGAGGGCTTCCCCGTGTGTACGGTCACTCTGGGGCAGGGGTTGGTGTTCACAGCATTTTCAAGCAGTGGGAGAATGTGCAGGCTCAAGAGGTGGGCTGTCTGCCTGGGCTCACATTCCGGCTTCACCACTGACTGTGTGACCTTGGGTAAATACTTAGTTTTCTCACCCGAAGAATGGGCCCAATGACAGGGTTGAGATGAAACACTTAGCAGAGTAATTGTTAGCTGTTACTCCTATTAGCATCTCATTCCACACACACATTGCTGTATCAGGAGAGCGCCTCGGGCTTTTCATTCTCCATCACTATACTAAATCTAACACAGTGCCTGAACACACAGGCAAGTGTTAATAAAATGGCACGCATTTATTAATGAATGGTGTTTGAGTTTAATCATTGATGATTGAACAACAGCCTTCTTTTCCCTGAGTTCTGAATCAGCCGAGATAGAGGAGGAGGAGGCTAGAGGTTCTCACATCAGGTCCAGGATTGGTGGAGCTATGGGAAAAGAGAGCCTGGGGCAGGTCACACTGAGCTTCCGCTGACCGTCCTGCAGGGCTGGACCGCCTGGCCCCCTCCCCTTGCTGTGGTCCTTGACTGCTGCTGGCTGGACACACGGAGGCCCATGTGGCTTAGCGCCATCTGCCATCCGTAGCCCATGCACATGAATGCTCAGCAGACAGGAAGGAGTGAGCTCAGCTCTGGAGGCCGAGTGCTGTTCCAAACTCCCCGCCAGAGACACAGTTCCCTTTTCTGGGGGCAGGGGGGCGAGTGAGGACAGCGAGGAAGGCCAGGGGTCTTCCACCAGTGAATGGCCCTCACGTGGAAACTTGCAGCAGCGAGAGCGTGTTACCCCTGTGGCTGATTGAATGAATAGGCGAGTCTGGATTATCAAAGCTATTGAATAAGCCCAAGCAGGTTGTGTCTAATCTCATGGAACAGACTGAGTTCCTTCCATTAAGACTGTCCTGATACAGTCCCCCGGGGTCCATCCAGGTCACCTTTGGCGCATGGCTGGCTCCTGTGTACCCTCTGAATGACACCTCGTCCTCCTCTTGCCTCCCTCTTCCTGGTTCTGCATCCCCTCGAGTCAGACCTCTCTTCCCAGCTGCCTTCATCCAGGTTGGAGGGCTCCTTCTCTTTTCTCTCCATGTGCTCCTGTCACAACTTCCACACCGTCGTGCAGCCATGGGCTGACCTGGTCCCCCCTCCCACCCTGGGCTGTGAGCTCCTGAGGAACAGGGATCCACTCCTCTGTCTTTGTGTGCGCCCAGTCCACGCCGGGACCTCCAGTCCTACCTGTTGATGAGTGAACACATCTGTCCATACTCAGACTGGCCTAGCGCACAATTTTTTGTTTGTTTGTTTGTTTTTAATGGCTGCACCTATAGCATGTGGAAGTTTCTGGGCTAGGAGTCGAATTGGAGCTGCAGCTGTCAGCCTATGCTGCAGCCATAGCAACTCAGGATCTAAGCCTCCTCTGTGACCCACCCTGCAGCTCACAGCAATGACTGATCCTTAACCCACTGAGCAGGGTCAGGGATCGAACCCTCATCCTCATGGATACTAGTCGGATTCTTAACCTACTGAGCCACAAGGGAACTCCCTAGGGTGGTTTAAGCCTTGGGTACTTGGCACCTGGAAGGCGGTGGGGCTCAGCAGGAGGGGCAGGGGCTCCAGCTGTAATGGGTGCTGTCCTCTGTTCCTAGGCTCGGGCCCACCCAACTCAAGATCTTCACCTGTGAGTACTGCAACAAGGTCTTCAAGTTCAAGCACTCCCTGCAGGCCCACCTGCGGATCCACACCAACGAGAAGCCCTACAAGTGCCCTCAGTGCAGCTACGCCAGCGCCATCAAGGCCAACCTCAACGTGCACCTGCGCAAGCACACGGGTGAGAAGTTCGCCTGCGACTGCTGTTCCTTCACCTGCCTGAGCAAGGGCCACCTCAAGGTGCACGTGGAGCGGGTGCACAAGAAGATCAAGCAGCACTGCCGCTTCTGCAAGAAGAAGTACTCGGACGTCAAGAACCTTATCAGGCACATCCGGGACGCGCACGACCCGCAGGACAAGAAGGTCCAGGAGGCCTTGGACGAGCTCTGCCTGATGACCAGGGAAGGCAAGCGGCAGCTGCTCTACGACTGCCACATCTGCGAGCGCAAGTTCAAGAACGAGCTGGACCGAGACCGCCACATGCTGGTTCACGGCGACAAGTGGCCTTTCGCCTGCGAACTCTGCGGCCACGGGGCCACCAAGTACCAGGCGCTGGAGCTGCACGTCAGGAAGCACCCGTTCGTGTACGTCTGCGCGCTCTGCCTCAAGAAGTTCGTCAGCTCCATCCGGCTGCGCGCGCACATCAAGGAGGTGCACGGCGCCGCCCAGGAGAGCTCGGTCTTCACCAGCTCCATCAACCAGAGCTTCTGCCTCCTGGAGCCCGGCGGGGACATCCAGCAGGAGGCCCTGGGGGGGCAGCTGCAGCTGGCGGAGGAGGAGTTTGTGTTCCAGGGGGTCAACGCACCCAAGGAGGCGGCCCGCCCTGGGGACCTGAGGCCTGAGCAGGGGCGGGAGCAGCCCGAGGCCCCCGCAGAAGGGCCCGCCCCACCCGTGTGCTCGGCCACCGCCCAGGCCGACGCCGCTGCCGCGTCACCCTGCGAACTGGCGGCCTCTGAGGCGTCCTCGGACCTTGGTCTGCACGCGGGTGTTTCCCATGAGTTCTTGTTGCAGAACGACGCCGCCGCCTCTGCTGAGGCCGCGGCTGCTCCCGAGAAGACCTTGGACGCCCAGCAGGGAGGCCCTGCCCCGCCCCCACCCCCGCCCCCCGGAGCGGACCGCCCGCCACTGCCGTCCACGGCCAAAGGCATGGGGGCAAACCTGGAGGCCCAGGGCGCTGAGAGTCCCCCGGCCGAAGGGCAGAAAGTGGCTGTCCTCCCCTCCGATGGCCCAGATCCCGGCAGCAGTCTCAGGTCAAACCCAGCTGCGGCCTCAGACCCCCCTCCGGGAGCAGATGAGAAGCACATGGCCCTGTGCCAGCCTGACTCTTGCTCGCCCGCCTCCGAGCACCGGGCTGGCATCACCGCGTTCATGAAGGTCCTGGACAGTTTACAGAAGAGGCGGATGAACACCGGCCTGTGCGAGAGGATCCGGAAGGTGTACGGGGACCTGGAGTGTGAATACTGCGGTAAGGGGCGCGGAGCGGCGCCGGGGCGCGCGGCTGGGGCGCCCTGCCCAGCAGCCCCGGCCGTCCCTGCCTGTCTGCGGGTCGGCTGGTGTGTGCTTGGAGCCCGTGTCTCTTTGCAGGGAACGCCAGAGCGAGCTAGCCGGCCTTCCTAGATAGTCAGAGGGGTGGCCAGGTCAGCGCGTGGGGTCTGTGAAGAAGCGGGGGTGGCGGGACAGCGGGCCGCGCGGCTCGGTCAGGGTGCACGCGGAGGCATGTTCCAGGGCCTCGGCCAGAACTCTTAACAAGCAGCACCTTCCTTCTGGCACACGACGAGTTTAAAGTCCAGCTTTAAGTTGTGGCCGTGTTCTAGATGAGCAGAGAGGTCACAAAAGTGGCTGCAGCTCCCGGTAGGAAGACCCTGAGTGCAGCCCTCCCAGCTCGCAGTGGAAGCACAGCCTGCGAGCCTCCTCGAGCGCTGGCAGGACTGGGCAGAGATGGCCCAGGTGTCCGCAGAGTTTAGAGCCTCTTTGACTTTAAGCATGTGCGTAATGGCATTTGGCACCGTAACTGGTGGTCAGGAAGCATCCCTTTCCTCCTCTCCTCGCTCTGGCATCCTGCAGAAGTAGCAGCACCCATAACACTGGCAATCTCCCACCTTTGATAAGTCGTTTCCAGACAGAGATGTAGTGCAAAGCGTGAAGGGTGACCCGGACAAGCACGCAAGGGAGAGAAGTAGAGTAGCTAAAAAATAATAATAATTAAGAAAAAAATCAAATTCAGGGTAAAAGAAACTTCCTTGTTCTCATGTGAAAATATTTTTTTAGGCAAACTTTTTTGGTACCAAGTGCATTTTGACATGCATGTCCGCACCCACACCCGGGAACATCTGTATTATTGCTCCCAGTGTCATTATTCTTCCATCACCAAAAACTGCCTTAAACGCCATGTAATTCAGAAACACAGTAACATCTTGCTGAAGTGCCCCACTGACGGCTGTGACTACTCGACTCCAGATAAATATAAGCTGCAGGCACATCTTAAAGTTCACACAGAGCTGGTAAGTAGCAAGCCCGAGCGGCAGCCCGTCTCCCCTGGGTGCTCCCTGCTTTCTCACACTGACGCCTGGGGAGGTGCTCCTGCCTCCTGGGAATGCAGGGTGCCAGCGTCCAGCCCCGAAAACAGAGAGGTCCCCTCACAAGACAGGCTCTTCTCTGTACCAAGGCCTTCACCCCAGGGTTCCTTTCACAGGGAGCGTCTCATCTTGGAAAACAGATGAAATCGAATATGTTTGCTTGCTATGCAGATTTTTCAGCATCGGAGAAAGTCTGCAGGAGACAGAATGGAAGGCAAGCGAGGTTCTTAAATGGCATTTTAAAGTGCTACGTTAATTCAGGGTGCTGTCAACATTCATGCCGATAAATATTGTTTAATTCTTTAGTGGGTGATCATGTAACACAATGACTGAGTGTTTATTTTAGCAAATTCTGCTCTGACTTGAGCCGCTGATGCCCAAGAGTGATTTGAGCAGACACACCCGGCCCCAGAGGTGGGTCTGCTTCCATTGCAGTCCTTCCTGTGCCACAAAGGAAGGAGCAAGGGGAGGCTTCGGAAGCTTGACGGGCCACTTCTGTTTTCTGGCCTCAAGATCCCTGAGGCCCCAGCAGTCTGTGTTTGTCCTCTGTAAACCAGGGTAACGTTGGGGTGCTTTGGGTTTAGTGCGTAGAAAGAGCACGCGCTTTGGGGTTAGAGACCTGGATTCAAATGTTGTCTCAAATAAGGATTTGCACAGACCATGTGATGCTGGACAAGTAAGGCAATTGTCCTTTCTGAGACTTGGTAGCCTTCTGTATAAAATATCTAAAAAAGTGTAGATCTGTTTTTCTCTCACACATAGATGCACAGAGATATCCACATGTTATACACACCCGCACATGTGCAAGTACGTATCGCACGCGCCTCTAAGCACATTATGCATGTACACACATGAACGCACGCGAGTATATTCGTGCATGTCTGTGGATCTTCTGGGTTCCCTGGAGGTTAGAATGGAGGGCTCTGAGTAGAGAACTTGGCTCGGTGCTTGTAGACTCCCGACTAGCAGCTCCTGCGTGTCACCTGGTCCCTCAGTACGTGCCCCTCCCCCTCGTGTGTGCGTTGGGGGGCATGAAGGTGTGTTATTCCTATTTACTTGCAGAACTGTGGTTACATGGGTACTGCTTTCGGGATCCTCGGAAAACAGGCAGGGCAAACTGAGGTGGCAGAAATCATTACTGTGACTTTGCCGGAAGCTCTTAGGAAATCCAGACGAGTGAGGCCGGCTTGAGAACTGGGTCCTCCGGGGCAGCGGGGGAGGAGCCAGGCCGCCGGGGTTTTGACCATGGCTTCCCCACCCACTATGCACTTGGCCTCGAGAGGGGAGTCCTGTACCCGCTGCGGGCCTCGTTTACCCCTCCTCAGAGGAGGAGCCAGAACAGGGCCTGCCTGGAATAAGCCTTGAGGCCACCCACTGTTAGAATCACTCTTGTTTTTCCCCCATGTCTTTTTGGAGCTTGTGGTTGTGAGTTCAGAGATGATGAGGCACAGGCTAAGGACTGGCATGGGCAACCAAGTTGTGAAAGAGGGCCCGCCTGTTAACTCCTTGCCCATCGCGTGTGTCAGGGAGCTCGGCTTCCTGGCCTCCTCTGGCCTCATGGTCAAAGGGGCGTGTCGGGAACATGCACTGAGAGCATTGACGTCGATTTCATGTGCTTTCATTTTTCTTGATGGACTGGCGTTGAAAGAAACTTCTCTTTCCAGCTTTCTATAGTTACGGTTTTCCCTTGCAGCGGCTTGTCGCTTCCGTGTTGACATTTGCGACGCCTGTGGGAGGGGAGGGAGGTAACAGTGGCTGTGTCCATCCCGTGGTCCAGGCCCTCGTGCGACCTTCCTGACTTCTCACCACCTCCAGGAGTTGGGGATCACTCCTCCCCTGGGGAGGTCGGTACCTTCTGTCCAGAGTCGGCTGGTGACGTGCCACTCGCCCGCTCTTGGTAAGGGACACAGATGGAATTCAAGCCCCCGAGCTTGTCCTTGCCCCTGCGGCTCATGCCCGCTTTGCAGGGTCTGTCACTCGTGGCAGCCACGCTCTTCACACCTGACTTGAAGGAGGGCAGTGGAGGTGGGCTGTCCCCGAGGGCAGCGACTGCGTGGGTGCTGCGCCTCTTGCTGCATTTCCTGCAACGTCTCTACGGTCACGGCAAGAGAGGAGCCTGGGGCAGAGGAAGGGAGCGCGGCTCCACCGGCCTTGTGAAAAAGGAGGTCATCCTGAATCTCATTCCTACTCACGTTTCCTTAGAAGGTGGTAACGTTTTGTTTCAGTCTTTCCTCCCCTGCTTCGTGGTCATTTTATTTGAGGCACTTTAAAAGGTGAACGTGCTTTTGCTGCGTCCGAGGCGCACTGCAGGCTGGGGACTGCTCCAGAGGCAGCCTGGTCCTGCATACCAGGCGCTCTTTGTTCTGCGGGGGGTGAGAGAGTGAACAGCAAAGGCCATGGGGCCAGGCTGGGTGGGGGGAGCAAGGCCAGTGCAGAGTGCCCGTCCCCGCTGAGCCCCCCCAGAGGACCTGGTCCAGGTAAGGGGGAGATGCCGGGGGAAGGGCCTGGGCTCCAGGAGTAGGATTTGGCCAAGGGAGGCGGACAGCGCGGGGGTCCCAGCAGAGCAGACGGCCCACACCAGGGTGGGGGGGCCCTTTGCGTACCTCGGGATAGAGAAGGACCACGCATTGCCCTGAGGCAGGTGGGCTGTACCGCCATAGCACTGCTCATGAGAACAGGTTCCAGTATGTTGAGCGTAGACCACAGTTGTCTTCAGAGCCTGTAAACTGTTGCTGTGATGAAGCCACGGGCACTGAGGAGATGTTGGCCTGGTGGAAAGACCTTCCATTGTCTGTCCTCACTCCTCTCCCCCCGAGTCCTAGGCAGCCACTCTTCCACTTTCTATCTCCGTGGACTCGCCCCTGCTGGACCTCGTGTATAAAAGGAATCATCAAATGTATAAGTACCACACCCACTTTCTCAGGATGGTGTGGAGGCTCCAAAGAGAGCAGGGATGGGTTTTGTGGCCAAAGGTGCCCAGCGGCCGCTGCCGTGGGCCCAGGACTCTGGTCAGCAAGGGTGTAGCTGGCCGGGAGCGCGGGGCTGTTCCGACCTGGGCTGGGCCCCATGTCAGTGGGGGCCTTGCTTTCCTGGCCTGGGACGCAGAGGTGGCCCGGGTGCGCTGCAAGCCTGGTGGCTCTCACATTTGATCCAACACTTACCACTGCCCTGTGTTGAAATCTGCAGATTCCCATGCAGGGGAAGAACTAAGGGAACCTGAAATAGAGCCTAGCTCTCCCTCCCCAAATGGGCCTGGGTTCGTGTCCACCTGCAGGCCGATTTGGCCAAGGGCCTGTTGCTGTGACTGTCCATAGCCGCTGCCCGGCTGAGATACACCCAGTGACTGGGACGCATGTCCAGTGAAGGCAGCCTCCCCCCATCACCTGCTCCCTCCCGTTGGTCACCAGATGCTGTAACTTACAGTCAAGGATCCAGGAAATCAAGGGAGTGGGGGGACCTCGTCAAGGGAGTTCTTCCATGGCATTTCTGGAGCAAACCGTTTTTTTTTGTTTTTTTTTTAACAGCACTGTGCAAACTCGGTGAAAGGGAGACTTGAGAAAACACGATTTTTGCACGATAAAGAGGGACTTTGGGTTCTAAGATGTTGGAGTTAAACCCCCAAATTCCACAGCTGTGATGTCTGGCAAATTGCTTAGACTCCATGAGCCTCAGTTTTCTCATCTGTGAAATGGAGCTATGTTATTTCTCCTACCTCTCAGGACTGTGAGGATGAAACTGGAAAATGAGTGCAGATCCCCAGGTCAGAGTTTTTCAGTCCCCAGGTCATGTTCCATCAGAGGGCTGTGAAGTTAGGTGAGTGGATTACAACCAGTATGCCTTAAAAACGAAATGGAATAGGGCAACGTGGACACGGTCAGCACCCTTTGCCCGTAACAAGGTGGGAAGTGCTGTTTTCTGACACCTTCGTTTCCATGTTTACTGTGTTTATGTGCCAGCGGTGTGCACATATGTTCTGGGTGTCGCCGTCAAGTGGGTGACCTCCTGTGTAGGTCACATTAAGTACGCTGATAAGTCATTCACCCTGACGATGTCGTTTAGAAAATCCTGAGTCAGAAGTCCTTGGTGGGGGCAGTTGTAATGAGGGCGATTCCTGGCTCAGACCGCTGCCGTAATTTGGGGGGCGATCTGGGAACCTGTTGCTTAAGTAAGTTCATCCTGACACAGACATTGGAGACAGCAGGAGGTTGGGCTGACGGAGGATGTTCAGGCCGTGTCACTGAGTCCCCCTCGATCTCCAGCTTGCGTTCCTTCTCAGAGGATCTCACAGGTCCCCAAGGCTAAGGGCACTGGCGAGGTCACAAGCCCTCGCCTGGGAGGACGGGCACATTGTGGTGTTGCATTCTGACCCTGCCACCCGTCGGCGGTGTGACTTCGCTACCTGAGCTCCCTGACCGCCGCCTCTGGGGTGTGAGATGACATCTGTTGGGGACACGGCACAGGTCCAGGCAGGAGGGGAGGCTGGTCTGTGTCTTTTCGGAAGTGGTGGCAGGAGGAGGGATAGTAACAGTGGTTGCTCCTGGTGCTTCCGTCCAGGGTGTGGGGGCCTTTCTGCCGGTGCTCAGAGTGAGAGCCGCTCTTAGAGGGGAGCGCGGTCTGTATTTGGCTGTGGAGGTTCCGCGTGTATAAACTCTTCCATGTGCTTTTGCGAGAAGTAAACTAAACTAATGCATTGCCAACACTGCACGAAGAAGTAGGGGGAGCTACCTCCAATATCCTTCTGGAAATAAATGGGTCTGTGTGTATTTTCTTTCTTTCTTTGTTTTCTTTTTTTTGCTGCTCCCATGGTATTCCAAAATGTTTGAGCCAGGGATCTAACCAAGCCATGGCAGTGATGACACCCGGTTCTTAACTGCTAGGCCACCAGGGAATTCCTGTACTTCTTTTTTTAAACCAGTCAATGAATTTTATTATTTCTACAGTTGTACAACCTGTGCTTTTTTCCTTAAAGTAGAGTCAAGGTTATTGAACCCAAGTGACTGGATGCACGGTTTTCCTTTCCAAGAGCTACGGGAGTATGTGGTCTCTCTTACATGCAGGGGACCCAGGCCAGTTTGTTTCCGTGCCCTGTCTGGGTTTATCCAGTGCTGGGGACCTCAGACTACTGGAGCCTTCTGGGTGGAAAGCAGATGCCTGTGAGCAAACCCGAGGGCCAGAAGTGAGGGGCAGAAAATACGCACAGACCCATTTATTTCCAGAGCAGAACCACTTTTGGGATCCTTGAGTTGAAATCCCAAATGGGACACTTTTCTGGCTCTTTTCAAATGTGTTCAAATTTGCCAGTTTAAGTGTCACCTCTCCTGTCTTTGCCGCCCTTCTGAGAGTCCTGCAGTGAGTACCGGCCTCTGTGTTAGCAGTTCTCATTAGCTCAGGAGCCCCTCGAGGGAAGAACCAGTGTGTCCCACCTTTGTCCCCAGTGCAGGGCCTGGCACAATGCAGAGGGCCTGGCACAATGCAGGGGCCCTGGAAGATCTGAGGGATCCGTGAGTCCAGAGAGGCCTGCTGATGCTGGCACCGTGGCCTTTTTATTCCTGAGAAATCGTTCAGTGTGGAGTCTCTCACCATTTTTTTTTTTTAATTATTAGCAAATATTGCTTCTTCACAGTCATTGTCTTGCAGTTTGCAGGTGCAAGAAATCAAGGCAACAAAATTGTAGAATAACACATTGTTACAGAGAGAAAAGAAGTAAAATATAATGCTTTGAAAAATATTGTTGTAGAATAATATACATTTTAAATCAGAATGATTGACAAGCTTAAATGAAATTTCTGGGCTGCTGTTGAGAGCAGCTTTTAAGACATAGAGCCAGCTGAAGCAGCGGGCGGCGGCAAGCAGGGAGGGGCTCTGGCCTGGCTCTGAGACGAGAGCCCTCACTTCTCTGCCCTGGGCTTCCGTCTTCTCGTTAATAAAACGGGGCCAGAGAATCTTTCTTGGATCTTAAGAAACCCCACATCTCAAGTTTCCTTCTGACCCTGGACAACAGAGCAGGCATCGTTTTGCAAGAGCGCATACTCGCCTCTGAGAATTATTCCTGGAATCACAGCCAGGCTTTTCCTCTCCTGTTCATCAGCCGACACACTCCTGAATACAAGGAAGCATCCTCAAGAGACAATAGTAGACTAGAAAAATGTTCACAGGACACTTTCTCACCTTTTTTAACCTGATATCCTGTGTTTTACGTGATAGTTAATGCACTCGGTGGCTGGGTGGGGGCAGATTTGACATTTTCCACCCGCTGCTAGTTTCAGACTTGAGGGCCATCCTGCTGCTTTGGAAGCCAAGGCACCTGCCTCGGAGGCCAAGGCCACGGTGAGGAGCCTCCGGCGGGGAGCCGTTCCTGCCCTCGCTGCGCACCGCTGCCTCCAGCTGCCGCCTCCCTTCTTTGGAGTCCTGTGCTGCTTTGAAGGCCATTTCCATCAGAGCCGCAGCCTCCGAGGGCCGGGCTCTTACCCTCATTACGGTGTGGAGCCCCGTGCTCCTCCTCTGCCCTCAGCTCCTTTAACCACCGTTCTTTTTAAGTTTGCTGTGTCGCTTTGGGTTTTCATCTCCGGTAGGAGCCGAGGTTTTGAAAGAGAAAGACACGCGTCCTTAGAGGGCACCTCCGCCAGCGCCCTTTCCCAGCGCCCGCGTCCTTCTGACAGTCTTCAAAGACATCGAGAAATGAGGGGCCCCATAAGCTCTGAGAGAAATTGCCTGCACATGATCAGAGATGAAAAGAGAAAAAATCAAATAGCAAGGGCTCAGGAGAGATCACTGTCAACTCCTTCAAAGCCCTGCTGAATGCCTCCATCAGCTCTGATGATGAGGACACTGGGGGCAGCCGGGGGTGGCTCTAGGCCTCCTCCAGGACGCGTGCGGGGCCCGGGGCATCTTTCCAGTTGGCACATGGTTATGGGCACGAGTTCCCGTGTGCAGGCACTGGGAGCGATGGGGAGACCTGGAAGGTCAAGGGCGTAGGAGGACACAGGCGGGTGTACACCGATGAGCCCAGACCCTGTGCTGCAGCCTGGGCAGGAGTCGGTGGCACTGGCTGGACACAAAGCTCAGGGCAGTTTGAGCTGCCTGGACCCCCTGGACCTCTGCGCCTGGCAGGCCTTGCTGGGGTCCCAGAGGCTTGAGGGGACGTTCAGAGAGGCTTTTGCTTCGTTTCGCTTTTCTTTTTAAACATAAAGCACCCTTTCCCTACGTGTGCCCTGGGGAACCCCAGCCTCAGGAGGCATTCTGCAACAGCAACAGCTAATCTGCAAAGGAATTTGGGGGAACACTCACTCAGACGCCCCCTCCCCCCACCCCGAGATTCCCAGCGTGCGGAAGCCTGAGGCCAAGTGGCACTAACAGCAGCACCCGAACCACAGCAGCAAAGTGTTTCAGACGTGTCGCGCTCTCACCGAGGCCAGGCTCTGTTCAGAGCGTGTAACATGTGTGTTCTCTTTTCATATTTTTTAGAGCAGTTTTAGGCTCACTGCATAACTGAGCGGTAAGTACTGAGATTTCCCGCTAGAGCCCTTGTTCCCAGGCGTGCACAGCCTGTACCCGACTTTTTTTTTTTTTTTACGGTCACACCTGTGGCATCTGGAAGCTCCTGGGCCAGGGATTAAATCCAAGCTGCAGCTGTGACCTATGCCACAGCTGCGGCAATGCCGGATCCTTTAACCCCCTATACTGGGCTGGAGAGTGGACCTGTGCCTCCACAGCAACCTGAGCCCCTGCGGTCAGGTTCTTACCCTGCTGTGCCACAGCGGGAACTCCCGCCTTTGTTACTCTTGGTGAACCTACGCTGATACGTGAGTGACAGTCTGGGTCCATAGGGTGCATTGGGAGCCCCTCTTTTTTTTTCGCCTTTTAGCACTGCACCTGCGTCCTCGTGTATCCTAATTGGGTTTGTTACCCCTGAACCATGGCGGGAACTCCTCTAGTTTGTTTTTGTTAGCCTTTTTTTTCTGTCTGATTTTCAGTTTGGGATGTTTCTATTGAGATATCCTCAAGCTCAGGGATTCTTTCCTCAGCTGGGTCCAGTCTACAAATAAGTCCATCAAAGGCATTCTTCATTTCTTGTAATTTTGATCTCTAGCGTTTCCTTGTTGGTTCTTTCTTAAAATTTTCATCTCCTTGCTTTGCTTTGCTTTGCCCTGTATTCTTGCACGTGCCTGCTGTATCCACTAGAGTCTTCAGCATCGTCATCAGAGTGGTTTTAAATTTCTGGCCTGATAACAACAACATCTGTGCCATATCTGAGTCTTGTTCTGATGCTTGCTTTGTCTCTTCAAGCTGGGTCTTTTGCCTTTTAGTATGTCTTGTAATTTTTTCTTGGTAGCTGAACAAGATGTACTGGGTAAAGGCACTGCTGTAAATCAGCCTTAGTGAGGCGTCAGTAAGGTGGGGAGAGTGAGGCGTCAGTAAGGTGAGGGGAAGTGAGGCATCAGTAAGCTGGAGGGAGTGAGGCATCAGTAAGGTGGGGGGAAGTGAGGCATCAGTAAGGTGGGGGGAGTGAGGCGTCAGGTGGGGGGAGTAGGCCTCAGTAAGGTGAGGGGAGTGAGGTGTCAGTAATGTGGGGGGGAGTGAGGCATGAGTAAGGTGGGGGGAGTGAGGCGTCAGGTGGGGGGAGTGAGGCGTCAGGTGGGGGGAGTAGGTGTCAATAAGGTGGGGGGGAGTGAGGCGTCAGTAATGTGGGGGGGAGTGAGGCATCAGTAAGGTGAGGGGAGTGAGGCGTCAGTAAGCTGCGTGGGGGGAGCACGCTGTAGTCCTGCGATTAGGTCCCTGCGAGCCTGTGCCTCTGGACGTGAACCTCACTACTCCCACTTGGGTGGGAGAGGGTGACTGAAGTGCACTGGGTTCGGGTATGTTCTTTCTTCCCCGAGGACGTGACCTTCCACCTCTTGCAGGTGTCTGTGCAAATTTCCCCTTTTATGAGGGCACTGGTCATACTGGGTGAGGGCCTGTCACCTCATCAACCTTTTCATCTGTAAAGACCATATGTCCAAATCAGGTCTCACTCTGAGGTCCTGGGGGTTGGCACTTCAGCATATGAATTCGTGGGGGACAGAGGGGTACACCCCCCTCTCTGAAAACCCCCCATCATGTGGAACAGCACTAACGTGAGCTCTGAGAGCAGTGGCTTGATCGTTAACAACAGCTTCCCCCTAACTGAGGACGTGGCACTGCCAGTAGCTGGCTCGGGGAAGCCGGCAGCAGCACAGGGTCAGCTCCTCACCTGCCGCCTGGGGGGGACGTGGCCTTGTAGCAGTCAGAGCCCAGGCTGGGCATCTGTCCGCTCGGTCCTGATGCAGGCTCCTCCTCACAGACCTGGGGCTCATCACCCTTGGCCTTGGATTCTTAATCTGTAACAGCAGAATAGAGCGTGTCCCTCCAGGGCGGTCATGCGTCTCAGTACAGTAACTTCTACAAAACCTGCACGCACAGCATGCGTTGAGCTCTGGAGGGCAGACTATGCACCGGGTCCTGGAGCCGCCTGGGCTGCGTGGTAGACCTTGAGGCCGAGCCCGGGCCTCTCCTGGCCCGGCCACCTCATCCCTAAGGCCTGCCCCTCCCTCCTGAAATGAGGGGAGGCCACTGCCCTGGTGCCTTTGAGTCCCAGGCCGCTTGGGGCCGGCTGCAAGCTGCATGCCAGGCTCTGGGCAGGATGCACTGTGCGTCCAGCGTTGATGCTGGTGGTGGTGGTGGTGTTTTTCCACAGCACTGGAGTTTCAGGGAGACAGTCCATTAATTATGCTCTCTTTCTGTTAAGGACAAAAGGAGTTACTCTTGTCCTGTGTGTGAAAAGTCTTTTTCAGAAGACCGATTGATAAAGTCACATATCAAGACCAACCATCCCGGTAAGGTTATGCATTTTAAAGTGGGACATTTGTATTAAAATGCTCACATTTCTTTTAAGATACAGCACTGGGTGTCAACTGTGTTCAGTGAAGATCAGAGAGGGATGAAGCTATGAGTCAACTCGGGGAAGAATTATCTTTATTTAAAGCTCAGGAGTTTATAGAATCATTTGCTTCATTTTATTCTTGTATCCGGTCTTCAGCTACATCTCCCCCCTCCCTCCCTGTCCTGGTCCCCCCCCTTGGATGTTACCTGTGACGGCCTTTAGATGGGCCACTCACCCAGTGCGACCTCGATGCAGATTCTTCTGTAAGTTCCTGGACCAAGTGGTGGTTTACAGGGGGTGTAGACTCCCCCCAGAGCCAAGGAGCCCAGTGAGTTGGAGTGACAGTCACCTCCCGTGTCCTCCACCCCAGCTGTGTGGGCCTCACTTTTCACTCTCACCACCCGGGACCTTGTTCTTGGTTCTATCTGGTTAATTCCTGGGTCTTTTCTGCAGCCTCCTTCAGAGCCCGCTTTGTGGAGGTTTCAGTGGTTCCCCCTCCACGCCCCCAGCACAGCGCACCCGCCCCTGGAGTCCCACCACTCAGGAGCCTCCAGACAGGGCTGCCCTTGTTCACGCCTGGTCCCCAGACCCCCGGTGCCACGGCCGCAAGTGCAGCACCGGGCTGTGTGTGCGTGCGTGGAGGACGGAGAAGCTCCGTCCTTGTCCCTGTTTCTCTTTCTCTTTACTTTGAATCTGCTCCTCATGCTAGGGAACTGCCCCATGGGTTAAAGCCGATGGCAGAGATAATAAAGCAGCAACGCCAGGGCCCTGACTCTCATGTTCTTCCGGGATCCGACGGAGCCTGGGGGCCGCCTCCGTGTGGGGACGCGTGGGTTGTGTGATTCTCCGACTGGCCAGTCCTTTCCTCCCGTGTTAGCCTGTGTCCTGTGCGGGCCAGGACAGCCCCGTCAACCCTCGTGTATTATGTTAAACTATTTTATCGCGGAAAATTTCACACGTATAGAAACACGCAGAGCAATGTGAGGAACACTCACGATTCCATGACTCAGATCCCACGGTTACAGCGCCACTGCGTCAAACTCGTTTCACGAATTGAGCCCCCCATGCTTTTTTCTAGTCTAAAGTATATCCTGACATAATATAATTTCCCTGTAAAAAGCTTTAGAGTGAATCTCCAATTAATAGAGACTTTTTTTAAAACATGTCGACCATGTCGCCGTTAAACAGCATGAACAGTGGTTTTTCTTACCAGCTGGTATTAGTCCATTCAGCGTTTTCCCAGCTGATGCAAGACTTTCCTTTTTACAGTTGGTGTGTTTGACTCGTGCTGTTAACTCACCTCAGTTTCTTGAGTCCTGTCGGACAGCCCCACCCCAGCTCTGTACCCCGAGACAGCGATTCGTTGCAAACCTGGACCTCTTTCCCGGACAGTGGTGTCACATTCTGCGTTTGTCCGACTGTCCCTTGTGGTACTATTTCTCCATCTCTCACATCTTGTCCTTACAGAAACCCAGATCTGATTTTTTCTTTATTCTTTTTGGCTGTGTGCCCGGCACGTAGAAGTTCCCAGGCCAGGGGTTGAACATTGTCACCTGCCCCACAGCAGTGACAGTGTTGGGTCCGTAACCTGCCGAGCCACACAGAAACTCCAGAAATTTAGACCTGAGACTCAATTAGATTCTGGTTCAACTTTGGGGGCCAAAGTCCTGTCTCACGATGCCACGGGGCCTCTTAACACACCGCCTCCGAGCTGCTGGGGTTGTGCCCGGAGGGTTCGGGTTCTGTCACGAGGCTCGTTGACATCCACCTCAAACCTGGGCTCTTTGGCTGCTTCTGGTTACCCCCCTGCTTTTCTTCTAGAGGTTTCCATGAGCACCATCTCCGAGGTTCTCGGGAGGAGGGTCCAGCTGAAAGGGCTGATTGGAAAGCGAGCCATGAAGTGCCCGTATTGCGATTTCTATTTCATGAAGAACGGCTCAGACCTGCAGCGGCACATCTGGGCTCATGAAGGTGAGTCTGCCTTGCCAGGACGGAGCCCTCGTGGCGGGCTGCTTCCCCAGGGAGTGTGCGGGAGCAAGCCGGATCTCTGTGTCCCCTGTGGTTAGTGTTTCCTAGCTCACTGAGAAACGTCTGCCAGATCTGAACCCGTCCTCATTGAGCTGCGGTTGCAGCCAGCAGAGGGGTGCAGCTCTGCATAGCTCTTGTTGAAGTGGTGGTTAAATAAGTCAGCACGATTGTGCTGGGCTGTCACAGGGGTGACTCTGGTGGCCCCAGTGTGCTGCCCGTGGTGGCCGTGGAGGGGGTGCTGGTGTCGTGGAAAAAGGAAGGCCAGGAGGATGAGGAAGGCTCCCTCGTCCAGCATGAGGGTTCCGTGGTTCTGTCGCGGAGGCAGCCTCTGGAAGGTGGGGAGCTGGCTGGAGGAGGATGCAGCCCGAGCCTTGGGGTGCTTGCCTGGGAAGTGAGGGTGGGCTCCCTCTGGGACTTTGGTGGAGGCCAGGTGTTGACTTAAAAAATGGGTACAACCTGAAAGTTGAGCGTTATGTTTTATTTGGGGCAAAATGAAGACTATAGCCCGGGAGGCAGGATTTCGCCCAGCCCTGCAGTCTGCTCGCAGAGGCGGGGGAAAGGCAGTGTATTTGTGATTTTGGCGAAGGCCAGGTCCAAGCAGCTAGGCACCCATTTTACAGAAGGCCGCTGCTAGTTATGAGGAGCAGATGTCACATGCAGGATTTTAGTGTTTTCCTAGATACCAGGAGATTCAAGAAGTGGGCTCGAAATCTTCTGAAACTGTCTGGCTGTCTGAAGACCTGTCCTGCCAGTTTTCCCAGCGCACAGAGCACGTCACTCCCGGTCTCCACCCTGAGCTCCTTTCAGGGGGGCTGAGGGTCGGCAGCTGCAGTGGCTCGTGGTTCGATCCGTGTAGAGGCAGATGGCGAGTGCCGGTCCCCCGTTCACAGGGTGCTGTTAGGGACAGTGGGGCTGGTGTGGCTCTCCTGGTGATGGGGCTCCGAGCCCTGGGGCCTGGGAGAGCCCTTCCTGGGAGTTAGGAATCCGGAAGGCTGCAGGCAGGAAGGCAGGAGGGGAAGGCTTAAGTACTTTCTCCCGTGTGACATCAAACCAAGTTCAGTAAAGAGAACAGTAGCCGGGGGAGTCGGAACCTGGACAGGGCAGAAGGTGTGAGACCAGCGCCGAGACTGGGAGATGCTTTATCGTTGACCATCATGCACACGCGTCTGCTCTGTCTTCTGGTCCTTGCTCTCCACCCCCCAGCCAGCATCCGGCAGCCTCGGCCTCCTCCGAGGTCTCGTAGTAAAGATGAGGGATGGAAATCATGGGCTCGGGATAACCATCTGTTACCCCTGGGTTTGGGTTCTGGTTCAGACCCAGCTCCCCTCCCCCACAGCACGTGGCGCTAGATGGTAACGGCTCTTGGCCCGTCCAGTCCCTCTGGACAGTGAGGGCCGGGCGGAGGCTTCTCGCCTTCACATCAGCCCTCGGTGTCCACTGCAGAGCAGGTCTCTGGTAGATTTTGTGGAGCAGAGGAGGAGGCCGAATGGGAGACTGCTGCTGGGCTGGTAGCAGCAGCCCTGCTGGTTCTGTGACCTGGGACATGCGCTTGCGGCCGGTCCTGTGGGCCCCATGTGCCGGTGCTTTTTACCAAGGCCCTTGGTGACATTTAACTTTGGTCCGTTTGACCCAGTTCAGTTGAATTTAATGAGGTCTGCTTCTCCAGCTGCTCAGGGTCTGTGCCTGCAGAGATTCCAGACTGTGGGGAGAGGGGGTGTCTGCTACTCACTGTAGAGCACTGAGCCCAGTGCAGCAGGAGAGCAGGTGGTGTTTGGGTGCCTTGATGGGAGGCAAGCAATTCTGTTGCCCTCGCGGGAGGAAAGGGCGTCCTGTTGGAAGGAGTGGTGGGGCGGGGGGGGGCGGGGTGCGGCTGTGCGGGGCCCGCGGGTGTGCTTCGGTGCTCAGAGGGGACGGGGCGGCGTGTGTGGAGATAGGTGTACACGTGTATTCCTGCACACGCACACACGTAAATGCGTGCATGTGTCCATCTGTCTGTATCTTTCTCCTCGCACAGGCGTGAAGCCCTTCAAGTGCTCTCTGTGCGAGTACGCCACACGGAGCAAGAGTAACCTCAAGGCTCATATGAATCGTCACAGCACTGAGAAAACCCACCTATGTGACATGTGTGGCAAGAAGTTCAAATCGAAAGGGACGTTGAAAAGTCACAAGCTCCTTCACACCGCTGATGGTGAGTGGGGGACCCCAGACGGTGGTCTCTTCCCCTCGAAAGTGCGTTTGATGCTGACCGTGGCTGGGCCCAGAGCGGGAGAGAGCCGGGGCTCCTGGAATTTCCATTCCGAGGGAGAGCAGGGGGACCCACCTGCTGCCCGCCGACCTCTGCTCAGGACTGCAGCCGTCCTGACCTCACCAGTGCTTGCTAACACTCACTGCGTGTGTGTGTGTGTGTGTGTGTGTGTGTGTGTGTGCGCGCGCGCACGCGCGCGTGTGAGCGCGCACCTGTCTGCACACAAGGAGCGTGGCCATGGAGGGGCCGCTGCTTCAGGGAATAAGGCACCTTCAGAAGGTTCAGGTTGCCTTGAGCTGGAAGTTTCGACCTTGTTCAGGCCTCCATCCCTACCTGAGCCTGACAGTCAGAGGAGGTCGCCACGACTGCACCCGACTTGATGTTTCAAGGGGCTGCTCCTACCCTCCCAGCTGCTTCCGGGTGTCTGATTCAGTCCCAAACTGGATTCAGTCTAACACACAAACAGGATTTGGGCAGGCTTGACCTTGAGCGAGCACCTGTAAGTGGATTTCTAGTTCCATTCATGTGCTGAGAACCCTTGAAGAGTTCTTCGGAAGTGTCAGCCAGCCCAGAGCCACAGGTTAAAGAGGAAGAGCTCCTGCCGCCTTCGGGAGTTTCTAGCCGGGTGGGGGTTGGGGTGGGGTGGGGGGAGAAGAGGAGCGTGCAGGCTGGGGGGGAGGGTGGGCGCTGTGGTGGAGGGAGCTGGGGAGCCCCGGGGAGGAGGGGGTGCATCTCAGTGACTGGAAAGGGCACCCCGAGAGGGGCCGAACAGAGGAAGAAAAGGCAGAATTGCAAAATTGTTTTAGGAAAATAGGCAGCTAAACCATAGAAGACCTTTAATATTTTAAATTTTCCTTTAAAGCCTCAATCGTGCGGGGGTCTTGTCAGTAGTCCGTGTGATGGGGTTAATAAACTGCGTTTCCTGATAAATTGTTACTTGGGCACCATTGCATATGATCATTGGAGTTCACTGTAAAAACTAAAGTGATTTCAGCGAAGACTTGTTTTCAGAGCGTAGAGAGGGATCCAGCCATTAGGTTCTGCCTTTATTTTAAGGTTGTTCTGGGGGATCTCGTGGGCCGCCAGCTGAGCTTGAGGCGCTCAGTGGAAAAGCCGAACGCTTAGTGTGGCTTGGGATTCATCTGGATTGAGGATCAGGGCTTCCCTCAGGCTGAAGCCAAGCTGGAGCCATGCTATTCAAACTGAAGCAGTGTGCTGTAAACTAAAAAATCCATAATCAAAATAATTAAAAATACAATGACAGTAAAGCAGTCATATCCCGGGTAATGAATGCATTAAGTCGAGTAATTATTCATGAATTCTTACACTTCCCTCAGCAACAAGCCTTACTGGTGTTTCTTGACATGATAGCACATTATTCATGGAAATCCATAAGAATACAGTGCCGGTTAGGAAAAGCGGCGTCCCCCAAGGCCGGGGACGCCTAGAGTGTCCGCTGGGCATGGGGCCGGGTCTGGAGGGCCTGGAAAGGGAGCCGTGGCCTGAGGCCTGGCCCCGAGGCCTGGGCTCCTTTCCGAAGGGCTAAGGTAGGCCGCTGTCTAATGGGAGACCCGGCCTCTGGCCTTGGCTGTGCAGGGAGGGGTCGCTGTGAGGAGCCGGGTCACAGGGGCATCTGCTCACTGCCTTCCCAGAACTCTCCAGCAGGAAAGGGGCAAAGACGCTCTTGGAGTCAAAGCCCTCAGCCACCCTTCCCTAAAGGGAAAGGCCTGGCAGGCCTTAGGAGGCATTTCCTCAGGATACAGCAGCAGGAACTTGCAGGAAATTTGCATGGTTTCTCCTCATTTCTTGCCCCTGGCGTTTTTGGGAGGATGAGGTGTCTGTAAAGTCACGCCTTTGTCTTCAGACACTCACGGTCTGGGAAGGAGGGCGCAGGTCCTCAGGTGTGAGCGGATCGGTGAGACAGGGCAGCCTTGCGCCAGCTGCTTGCCTCTCCTCTCGGGCCTCCGTCTTGTTACGTGGCAGAGTAAGGAGGGTGACCTCAGCCTTTCTTGGGTCTCTCTCTCTCTCTCTGTTTTTTTGCTTTTGAGGGCTGTAACCGTGGCATATGGAGGTCAGCAGGCTACAGAGTCTAATTGGAGCTGCAGCTGCCTGCCTGCACTGCAGCCACAGCAACAACGGATCTTTAACCCACTGAGTGAGGCCAGGGATTGAACCTGCAACCTCATGGTTCCTGGTCACATTTGTTTCTGCTGCGCCCAGGAGGGGAACTCCCCCTGGTGGTTTCTTAAATCCCTTTGTAGCTCAGTGGTTGTCAGTGTATAAACGTAGTATTTGCTTCTACCTTTTTAGTGTGTCTTTTTATAGGGAGTAAAATAATGTAACATATTTAAATTTATCAGTCTTTTCCTGTTTGTTTTTCTCTTCCACGATAGCTCTGTGTTAAAGGAAACCTTCCCCACCCTGGGGGAAAATTCTTTTGTATTTTCTTCACGCTTTACGGGTGTAGAACATTTGTGAAATTTAATGTTCTTGACATTTATTTTGGTGTAAAAAGTGTGTGGCAGGAATCCTACTTTGTTTCTAAACAGTTGTCGGTTGACTCAGCATATTTATTGAGAAATCAATCCTTTCCATTTTGTTTTGAAATGCCAGAATTTCTCAAGATATTGGGTGTTTTCTGAGATTTTGGTCTGTTTCACTGATCTTTGTTCTAGTACGTTGTTTTGTAAGATACTGGTTTAATAACTGTAATATGATGCACACAAGTACTAGTCCTTTCTCTTTTTTGTGGACATCTCTAGTTTTTTTTTTTTTTCTTATTTAATTATTACTTTTTCGGATAAACTGGATGGTCTCATGAGCCATTTGACAGCATCTGAAACATGCTTTGAATTCCTCGGGGAAACGCGCTCCTACTAGAGGCTGGCTGCCTTGAGGAGGCTCGCAGCCTGAAACTGTAGCGTTAGCCCTTTATTTAGAAGCAAGCATTGCTTTAAAGCCTGCCTGAAATTACTTGGTTTTCAGTGCAGTTGTTCCACGGAGAAGCTGCGTGGAATAGGTAGGGCTGGGGTGGCTGGAGCCTTGCCTGGGGGGTCGACCTCGGCCCTATGGCCCCTCAGCCTCCGTCTCCTCCTCAGTAGGGTGGGGGTAATTACAGCCCCCCTCTCCAAATGGCTGTGAGGGTGAAATGGCAGAAGACACAGCCCTCCTCCCTGGACTCTTTCCCTTCTACGCCCCTCTTTTCCCGCCCCCCCCCCCCCCCCCGCCCCCCGCAATGCTCTCTAAGCTGCAAGGCCTCGGGGCTTGGTCCATGGACTCTCCCTGCCATGCCCACACCCTGGGGGGTGACCTCACGGCCTTACATACTGTTTGTAGGAGGCCCCATCCTCCCCGCCCAGCTTCTGCCCCGTGTCTGCTGCCGCCCACCCAGCACCTGCCCCTGCCTGGGTCAGGGGGCCCCTCAGCCCAAGCACGTGTGTCTCCTGTGGTCCAGGGGCCACCGAACCCTGTAAAGACACAGGACGTATTTCAGGTTTTGAGGGGGTCAGGTTTGGCTTCTGCTGTATAGTTTTCTTAGGTTTCATTTATTTT